>NC_053112.1:10146735-10465902 GCF_010015445.1 Perca fluviatilis
CTTTGGTTCACTGAACATATTTTAATGAAAATAAACTGTTTATTGTGGACAAATGCCTCTGCCAAGAAACATACACAGACATAACATGTTTCAAATTATTCATAAATAGGCCCATGTATAAAAAAAAAAAACACCTTATCCATGTCTTTTCCCATTCATTGTCCTGCAGATAACACAAACAAACACCTGGCGATGTACTGTTTGGATGCTCGCATAAGAAAACAGCAGAAAAGCTTTTGTTATTGTGGCCTCCATGTTTTCACACACCTGATGCTCTCGGCTACGGCCAACAGTTGGTGGCAGTCATGCAAAAAGTTGTTATGCCAAACGCCAATATAACAGAAGAAGAAGAACACGCATCCCGACCATGTGAACGCTGCCAGTCGGAAAAACAACGTAACCAGGGGGGGCGGTGCCTGTTATTCCGAGGTGGCATGAACGCAGGGTCAGCTACAGGTCTGGCTGACTAAATAGGGAGGGACCCATCTGCTAGCGATAGGGGCCGAGACTGAGAGAGCTACATGGAGCTACATGGATAAATATGCACCAAACAAGCCACTTTGAAATGTTGCTCTTCTCATGAATACAAAAGTTGGGAGACCCTCCCCTGTAGACTAAAAAAAATTGGATGACCCTCCCATCAACAAGGAATAAAAACAAATGACCCTCCCCTATTTTCCTCCGGTGATCCATTCCATAAATAACAGTCCCTTACGATTTTATGGCTTATACTCCAATTTGTCAATGGAGAAATTGCATTGTATTTTTACTTACGGAACCTGCTATGGGCAGGACTGTATGGAGCAGTATCAGACTCACATTCTGACTAGAATCTGAGTATAACAACGTCAGGCTTACTCGCTACCGTTGTCGCTCTTAATCCTACGTCACCTTCATTGCTGCTGAGCTGCACCTCTGCCCGGTGCGTTCCATACACACGCTGAGGGGTGGTTATTGTGTTGTATCTGATGCTGAGAGACACTGACGAAGCATCGGTATTTTATGAGTTGGAAGTTAGAACAGGTTGTGGAAGGGGGGGGGAGGTTCTTTTTTTCAAAAAGTGGACCTTTTTGCAGTTTTTATCATTTTGTATTTAGTCATGAGGTTCAAATACTTCATTTTGGTGACTTTGTATGCTCTATTTTGTGTAGCTTGTCTGCTGGTATCTTAGCGAGCACAAACGAGTGAAAACATTTGCTACCTCCTGACGACTGTTAGCTACAATGCAGCAAGGGTTAGTAACGGTAGCTAAATATAACAACCTTACCCTGTTTTTTTAACATATGTTCAATATTCTGTGACAATGGTGCTGCTGCCTGCTTTCTCTTTCAGCTAGATGGCCTCACAGACTTTGCTACAGTATGAGTGCATGAAGTTAGTTGTTGGATTGTTGATACATTAGAAGTTAGATGTCGCGTGCCAGTTAACACTTTCACAGAAGGGGTGATTTTAACAAGATTATGGCTTTGGTTTGGTTTAGATAATTATTATTTGAGGGGGATTCGAATTATTGCCATCATTATTTAAAAAGACACTTCTTTATTCCATAAAAAGTAGTTAACACAACAACAAAAATTTGAATTAAATTATGGTCCTTTGACAATGAGGGGGGGGGTTCTTTCAAACTACCCGAAACCCCCCTGTCTATGGGCCTGCAAGAGCTAATACTTGGGAACAGATGTGATGGTATAGGCAGCGACGGTCAGAGGATGAGGAATGGCAGCAGCAGGGTAACTGCAGGACAGGGGGGGAGTGGCAGGATCTGAAATGGAAGGGAAACATGGCAGGCAAGATAATGTGAGACTCTGAGCAGGCTGGCATTGTGACATTCAGTCTCTTTTATCATATAGTCTACACTGTATTAGAAAGTGCATGCACAGTCTGCAGATTTGAATTTGGGGATGTCATCCAGCTGTGCATGCATGTTAATAACATAAAGAGGAAGTAAGCCAGGACAGCTTTTATCAGCCCAGAAGACAAACACTCTCTTTCAAGACCACATCCTCTTTTGTTGCAAGCAGATTTTGAAATCTGATAATGCACTGTTCAGTATCTATCTACTGACATATTTTATGACAGAGAGAAATGAGAGGAGCAGCTATGAGTTTACCAGCAGCAGCGTGTGGGTTTGTTCTCTTCCTTCTGTCTCTACAAGGTACTAAAACATCTACATATATATTCTAAAGCAGTTAGGACACTTAAGTTTTAGGACTTTGTTGGAAGGTAGGTTTAACTAGATTTATTGAGTAAATACCCATAATGTATACTATGATACTATGTGATAGTAACCTGAAATCCTGCAACACCAGACATGTGCTTGCTATACAACTGGAAATTTAAAATGGATCTTATTTGAGTAGTCACTGATATTTTTCAAGCCATTTGTCTGCCCACTGGAACTTTCTGGAACTGGAAGTTCCAGAGAGTCAAGTGTTTCTTTAATTTAAAGCTAAGTGGAGTGTTTAGACTATTGGATTGGCTGTCATGGTAATATATAGAGAGAGAGCACCATGTGCTGAGGGGTATAAGGCTGAAAATAATCTATCTATAATTCCAGGAACGTCTTTCCGTCTGTGTGTGTGTCTGTTTGTCTGTGTGTGTGTTAAGCGCATATCTCTCGAACCGTTAGTCCGATGGATTTCAAACGTGACAGGTGTCTTGCTATGGGCACGAGTAAGTGCAGTGCCAACTTTGGCGTTGTTTGGATAAGAAATGCAAAAGTTATCCTTAAATATACAGGTAAAAGAAGCACACATTAGCTTTTGCCGCTCTAGCGGCAAAAGCTAGACCTTTGGACCTTCCCCCTCTGCTCAATGAGTGAGCAGTGAGCAGGAGCAGAGAGAGCAGCCAAAGCCGGTCTACGGAAAGCCATTCCACTCCCTATCCAGCCCCATTGTACCGGATTTTGGTTGCAGTTCCACCAGAGTTCCACTGGGGGTGATCGCGGTCCAGTGCAAAATGAATGGGACTCTATGGAGCTAGACGGCTAAATTTGTCTCTTTCGCCTGATTGTCGTTGAGAAACCTCAGATTTGATTGTAATTTTGGCAAGTTCAACATGGGTTATAGTTCGAAAGTTGAATGAATGAGTACTTATGTCCTTTTGATTTCTTACAGGGTGACTCGTTGTTGCCCATAACACGCTAGCATTCTGCTAATGAATGCTGATTGGTCAGTGAAGGAGTGATTACGATCGGAGATCCAGCTTGACGGCATCCGAAGCAGAGCCTGAATGTCAGAGTGAATATTTCGGTGTGGTCTTTAAAACATCAGCAAACCTCTTTCTAGCACGTGTATTAACAGGGAGAGTCTAACCTGTTAGCTGTGTTGTCGATGCCTCATGAGAACAAAGGAAGCGACTCAGAGCTTGCCGTAAAGCAGTATCTCTGGCCGTATGTGTGTATGATGTCATTGACATTTTAAAAGGCTTTTTAGAACAAAAAAGCGACTTTAAAAAATCTAACACACAGCAGTGTGTATTTTCTTAGCCTCCCCTTTCGAATGCAACATTCAAATTACTAGACAAAAAATTATTCACTTTAATTATTATTAAAGTGGGTTTTGAGGGGTATAGCTCCACAGAGTCCCATTCATTCTGCACTGGCCTGTGAGCGCCCCCTATATGGAACTCTGGTGGAACTGCAACCAGTTCAGAAGCCGTAACGAGGGAGTGGAACTTCTTGATATATTAGAAGTTCTTTGGCGCAGCGGAGCTTTGGCAGCTAAAATGTGTGCAAAGTAGCACTACTTTGGACTGTCTTTGACTTTTGAATAAAGAAACGACAATAGAGCGTTGAACAGAGCGTGATGTCACTTATAGGCAGGCTATCTATCTTATAAAGCCAGACGTATCTGTGCAGTGTGTATCTCTCTCTCTCTCTCTCTCTCTCTCTCTGCGCGCGCACGCACACACACACACACACACACACACACACACACACACACACACACACACACACACAGGTTCTGGTGGTTGATGATCGCAGATATGTGCTGATTAGCTCTCATAATACAAACACACTGTTAACTCGATAATAAAGCCGTATAGTTTCAACTCAGGACAGCGCCACTTCTCACAAATACAGATAGGATTGGAGATGAGAAGTTTAACTGACCACTAGAGCTTAGATCGGCCCAAAAAGTCAAGACCGACCCAGCCCGAGCCCGAGCACGTTGTGTCCGAGCATGACACGACACGTTAACTGTAATTATGAGCCCGATTTAAACCGACACTTTATGGGCCGTTATAACTGACGTTCTCAACTTCAATTCCGAGTTGTTTGAATTGCAGAAATCTGTTTAGAATAATGCAACAAGGACAAAGCATGTAAACTGCTGTTTGTTTATTCAGCCCAGCAGGCCCGGTGTGATGCGTGCGAGAGGAGGAGACTCCGCGCATGACACGTGTTGCATTTTGTAACTGCAGCCTAACTTTTGTACACATTTGTTACTTTTATATAGCCTATATATATTTATAATATTTCTGATTATGGCATAGCTTTCTCCCCACCCAATTAGGCTTTAAAAGAAAAAAAAGGAAAAAAGAATCGCTTGATCAAGGGTCCGGCCCGGGCTCTGGGGTAGCCTATCCACCGCGATCAGCTTCGTGGGAAATTAAGAACTCTCTGCACTGGTGGTGGATGTCGTCGATGCACTTGCATCATATAGCTTTGCTTTTTTAATAACAAATCCGTCCATTTGATTCTCACTCTGATTACCTAACGCACATGCACGCACTGTGGGGTTTTCATCCAAGAGATGCTGTGATTGGTGGATAGGATATGGAGCAGGGGACTGACAGCGACATAACCAATCACATTATGACAGACGCTCCACTTAGCACCAATTGCAATGTTTAATTTTAAATAAATGTAGCCTACTGGCAGTCTGGCACACGTGGGTGCTGGTATTTTCCGTGGGTGCTCGAACTCCGGAGCACCCACGGTATCTGCGCCTATGTCTTCCTCTGATGTAGAGCCTACACTAAGTCAACAGATAGTAGGCTATACAGTGGAGTTGCATATTAAGTGCTTCAGGGTCCTTCTGTAAGTCATTTTGGGGTACACTTTGGTTTTGATAAATTCTACAAGCAGCAACACCACAGGCCAAGTAATCAGCCCGTTTTCAATGGGCACAGCACTACTAAAAATAAAACAAGGATTAAAAGCAGCACAGTGCTTCTTTTGAGAGAAAACAATATCCTAGGTGCGATAAAAAGTAGAAAATCCAGACAGTGCCTGTAGGAACCCTAATAATATGTCATATTGCTAACATACTTGCCTAAAATAGTCTAACATCCGTGTTCTGCATTTCTCTGTACTTTCCCACCCCTGACCACAAACAGGAACAAACCAAGCAAATAACTGATCTGTTCACATACCGCACCCTTCATTACTTCAGATAAAGTGTTTCGATGCCTTTCCCATTTCTTCACTGCCCCTTCAAACACTATGATGCCCTGCTTAGTGTGCATAACTGTAGATAATAAATGTAGAAATGTATGATGCTTAACTCTTTTCTTTCCCGATGTGACATGTTTTTGTTACTCTTACATCCAACTGTAAGCTGTGGAGAAAATGGGGACAAGTCTGCAAATAAATAGGATGCATCTACATAATTGAAATGGGAACGATGAGGTTAACGCTTCTCAAACATTACACCACGCACAATAGCAGTACCCTGGAACTTGCACACCTAAATGGAATGTGGCCGTTTTTAATGCTATCAGTTACACCTGTGCAACACTCCTACAATGACAAGCCAAAATTGTCTCATTCTAAAGTAAAATCTTTTCAAACTTTTAATGGTGTATCATGAAGAATGTTTTGTAAACCTGTTATAACATATGCTATAGGTTTACCTAAAATCTGCAAAAAGCGGTTGGTTTTGGTGGTGGATGGGTCAAACTACACAGGAATTTCACCCAGGGGGGTGGGGTTTGTGTCCTGTTCTTGTCCCGTGTGTCACACAAGTGTACATTTTATAACCCCACCCACGCCCGCCGATAGGGGGGGACAAACGGGTCTGTTGTCCCGGGCCCACAGTAGGGGGGGGGGGGGCAGAACTGGGCCCTCATTAAATTATGGAAGAATTAAAATTCTTTTTTTTAAATAGGCCTATTTGTGGAAAAACATCTAAGATCTCGTCCCGGGCCCAGGCAAGACTGACAGCTGGCCTGATCCCACAATCTTTTCCTGACCCTAACTGTCCCGCTCTTGTCTCGTGTGTCAGTCCCTACCCAGAACGTCAAAAAGTGAAGAGTCCCGATCAAGCGCTTTGAAAAATGACGCCAAAGGGGCATCCAGAGCGTTCAATATCACAGCAGATGGGATTATATTGGAATTAGTTAAAGGCGTCTGACTGAGATGCTAAAGAAGACTTTTTGCTTCACTAATTAACTTTTTTGCTAACTCTTTTTATTGGTGTTTTCACAGCAGACAAAGTTCAAGTGAGTCATTGTACAAGTAGGCCTATGTTCAACATTTTGTTACTGAGAACAGGCAAAGTTTACCCTGAAAAAGTAGAAAAACACCCATCATCTTCGTAGTAAGATTGCTTTTAAGGGCTACGGTACAAAGCAAGGTTAAAATGTGACAAATATATATAAGTAAAAAAGAAGGTGACAGTCAGCTTCAACAAACGGCAAATCAAGCGTTTTTGACGTGCTGGGAGTGAGACTGTGTTGGTTTTATGAAAGTGACTGCAGTGAATATTATTCGGGGGTGCAAACTGTTCCAGGTTACCTTTCACCATGCACCTTCTCACATTCAAGTCAGTCCTCTGGTGTAGTTCTGAGTCTGATTGTGCTTCTTGGTGTGCTCTGTGTTACAGTGATACAGGGTCAGAATAACTGGGGAGTGACTTACACCTCTACTCAGATCTGTGCTGTTAAAGGATCAACAGTGGAAATACACTGCAGCTACACATACCCATCCAGAATAAATGCTACAGTTGCGAGAACATTCTGGTTCACTAAGTTGCAGGATAAAGAGCCTGTGGATCTGAGAACAGACTCAAAGTATTTAGGTCGTGTGCAGTACAGTTGTCATGAGAAGAGCTGCACTCTGAGAATCTCAGACCTGAGAGAGAGCGACTCAGTTGTGTACAAGTTCATGTTCACAACAAACCATGGTGGGAAATATTCTGGTTCACCTGGAGTCTCTTTGTCTGTCAGAGGTAACTTTGTTGTTGGAAACTGTAAGTTTGCTCCAAATGCTCAACATTTAGGAAGCACTACTGTCAATCTCTGTGTCTCAGTTATCTCTGTGTCTACGTTGACAGTTCAGTCTAAAATGATATTTCTGTTTCTTTATGAATCCAGGTCTCCAGGTGCAGATACGTGGATCAAGATCATGCTTTTCTAAAACCTGTACATGGGCAGAGTTGAAGTGTCACAGCAGTTGTAGCCTACCTGGTCGTTCTTCCTACCTCTGGTACAAGAATGGAGAGAAAATAAATAAAGAAACATCTTCTTATTCAGACTACTTTTATCCTCCTGACAGCTATTCCTGCGCCCTTAATGCATATAAGGATCCCCCCTCTCCTTCAGTGTGTGAGTTTACTCCACAGTCTTCCACTAACATTACGTTGTTTTGAACTTTTAGCTAATGATTTATACCATCTCTTCATATGTCTTTAACATAAACAACCCTGCACATAGCAATACAACCAGCTGTGTATTACTGCACTAAAGACTTTAGTTGTCATAATAACAATACAAATATTGAATATTTCAGGTGGCCATGGACATTCATGCAACACAGTGATGTACACTGACAGAAGCGTCTGCGCCTTCAAAGGTTCTTCAGTGGACATTTCTTGCATGTACAGCAGTTATGAATCTATCACATCTAAATTTTGGTTCAGTCCTGAACGTAGTCGTCGTTGGCAGAATCCTTCCCAGCCTGAAGACCTTAGTACAGACTCCCAGTATACAGGTCGTGTTCATGTTGAAACAGAGAGAGGACGCTCCACTCTGAGAATCTCTGACCTGAGAGAGAGCGACTCAGCTGAGTATCACTTCAAATTCAAGACACCAAACTTTGAATGGAGGAGTAGTTTACCTGGAACAACTCTGACTGTCACAGGTACTGATCTATACAATTTATTGTTATGTTAAAATATATGTATTACTCAAGAAGATTATGTGCTCTCAGATATATTTTGATATATGCCTGGTTAGTTAGTGAAGTTTAACACAAGGGAAAGTATTAAATAAGAAGTAAATATGCTCCAAACATGGAGCGTGAGCACATGAGCCAAGCACAACATTGTGATTAGTTGTAGTTTAGAGTGCTGTTGTGTATGTGTATGTTTTACAAACAAATACCATTTATATTATATTTATTTTATTTTTTGGTTAGATAAGAGATGAAAGTGTACATATAAAGTGATAGATTGTGCATGGTATAATTGAAATGACATTCATGTTCCTTGTTCACAGATCAAGATCTGCAGGTGCAGGTGATCTGGTCTTCGACTGGTCCAAAGCTGATTTGTCACAGCAGCTGTCTTACTGACCGCTCTTCCTTCCTTTGGTACAAGAATGGAACAATGATTCAGGGAGAAAGATCTCCTTCTTACGGAGGTCAGGTTGATCCTGCAGACAGCTATTCCTGTTCTTACCAGAAATACCGCTCTACTCCAGTGTGTGAGTTTACTCTTCTCTTTCACAAACAAAATGTCATCTGGTGGAAACTTTAAAAAGCTATAATCAATATTTTTACAGAAACAATGGATCGCATGAGTCCTTTTTTGTGATACGATATGTATTAGCTGCTAAAGATTCAGATATTTCCATACAAAAACCTAACTCTCAATGAATGCTAGTGTGGCTTTGTATCTGCTGCATGTGTAAAGAGGCAACAGTTTGCCATATCAATGAAATAAGGTGATAGTTTACAGTTAGTTTCTGCTGCAACCAAGTGACAAAAATATAAGTTTTTTAGGTGAAAATCAGACACAAATTGTAATACAAAGACACACATGCATGCTGCTTTCTCGGTTCACACCCTGCTGAGTTTAGCGCTGATCCCACTCATTGACACTTGGTGGCAACAATGCTCAAATAATGTGTCAGCTGGGGCAGTGATGTAAACAAATAGCCCACACCACACAGATGTAAGTAAATGTTTTTTTGTGCATCTGCTCCGGCGACAGGGTTGTCCTACATCTGTCTGTGTGTCCCATTCTTGTGAAGACAATATCTCAGAAACTCCGTGGGGGAAATTCTTTCAAATTTGGCACAAACGTCCACTTGGACTCAAGGATGAACTGATCAGATTTTGGAGGTCAAAGGTCACTGTGACCTCACAAAACACTTTGTTTAGCTATAACTCAAGAATTCCGTATTTGTGGCCGAGTTAGCTTGGTTGGTAGTGCACATGTGTAGAGGTTTACTCCTCGGTGCAGTGGGTGTGGGTTTGACTCCGACCTGCGGGTCTTTGCTGAATGTCATTCCCCCTCTCCCCATTCATGTCTTCATCTGTCCTGTGAAATTAAAGGCCTAAAAATGGCCATGAAAATAATCTTAAAAAATAAGAATTTCCACACTAATTACATGGATGTATAATAATAACTGGATACCAGATTCCAAAATGGTGCCTATTCACTTCAATGGAGTTGCTCGACTAGCGCATATGCAAAAAAAATCTAAACTTCCGGGTTTACTCCCACTGAATATGTGCCATAGTGTTTCTCCCACACAATTTACCTGCTCAGCTGAAAGAATTTACATTGTGATGACATCACAGGTTTTTACATTTCTTTTCTCGGCTTGAGGGAAGTTTTTCAAATATAAAAAGTCCGTGGATTTAATTTTCGGGATAGGAAGAGTCATAACCAACCTTGTTTGCAGTTCAAGGTGTCCTGTCACCAGTTTTACAAACATCTCTTTTACAGTGCTAGCCTATAAGGAAAATCCATTTTTGGAAGCAGGAGGATTTTTCGTTGCAATACGGCGAGTGGGCACTGTGGTCTGAGCGCACTTCCTGGGGGCCTGGCTAATCGTGAAAACATTTCACACAAATGTCTAATAGGTCAAAATGATAAAGTGATGACATGTACTATCCAAAAAGTCAAAGGTTAACTTCACTGTGACATAATGTTCTGTAAAAATGCTTTTCTGGTCGTTATTCAATGCCGTTACTCAGGAGCAAAGGGGGAGACATTTGGTTGGATAGCAAACTTATGACACACATCTGCCTGATCTGTGTGAAGCATCCACAGTTTGTCAAACAACACTTAATATATTTTATGAAATTCATTCAAAGTCTTCACTACAAAAGTTTTAGAACACCCCAATTTTTCCAGGTTTTTATTGAAATTCATGCAGTTCAATGTCTTATTGTACTCTGAAATGAAAGAATAGAACAAATGAACAATTTAAGTTAAAAAAGAAATCATGAAATCAATTTATAAACCAAAATGTATTCTAATTTTTTTAATCATCAAAGTAGCCCCCTTTGACAGATATAACAGCAGAACATACTCGTGTTATTCTTTCTACAATGGAAATCAAATATTCTTCCGAAAGTTCTTCCTAACTCTGTTGCAGAAGTTCCCATAAATGTGTGGCACTTGTAGGTTGCTTTGCTTTCACTTTTCTGTCCAGTTCATCCCAGACCAGCTCAATGGGGTTTAAGTCTGGTGACTGTGCTGGCCAGACCATCACGCTTCCTCCTCCATGTTTGACAGTTGATGTCACACACTGAGGAACCATCCTTTTGCCTACTCGACGGTGTACAAAAGTCCTGCGTGATGAACCGAATATTTCATATTTTGATCAGTCCATAGCACCTTCTTCCAGTCTTCAGTAGTCCATTATCGATGTTTCTTCTCCCAGGCAAGCCTCTTTTTCTTATTCTGATGTCTTAGCAATGGCTTTCTTGCTGCAACTCGACCTATCCAACCTGCAGCTCCAAGTCTTCTCTTTACAGTTGAAACTGAGACTTGCTTATTACGACCACTACTAAGCTGTGCTGGAAGCTGTTGTCCTGTGAGCCGCCTATCACGCAAGCTGTTGACTCTCAGAAACTTGTCTTCTGATTCTGTTGTGGCTTTGGGTCTGCCAGACCTCTTCCTGTCAGAGTTTCCCCCAGTTTCTAAGTGCCTTTTGATGGTGAAGAATACTGTACTCACTGACACCTTGACTTTCTTCGCAATTTCTCTGTAGGAAAGACCAACATTCCTAAGTGTTATGATGGTCTGTCTCTCTTCCATTGTTAATTGCCTTTTTCCCGCCATTTTTATAGCAACACACTACTTTCTGCAGTACAATACTGTTCAAATAATGCTCACGAGGGTATGGTACCACAGTGTGTTCCAACAATACTTTTATACAAACAGAGGGGGTTGTAAGTAATCCAGACAAATTGGAACACCTGTGGGAATTGATAGCACCAACTTTCAAAGCTTGAGCAACCTCCATTGCTGCAGAACAGCTTTACATTGTTAACCCATTTCGTGTTCCCTGAAAAAGGCCTTTTTGTAAAATTCTGAAATGTACATTATTTTTCAGTGTTGGGTAACCTTACTTTTTTTTAACCTCAGGCAGTTCACCACTTACCTTTGTACCATTTCAAGCTATTCATTGGACTTGAACTACTAAAATTTCAATAAAAAACTAGAAACGTAAAAAACGTTTTGTCGTGTATTTACCTGATGAAGGTCTGAGACATAAACGTATTTTTCTAAATAAATCATTGCTTGCGTAATGTTCAGTGTGCGGGATTTTCTCTAAACAATAAAAAACTAGAAGAATTGGGGTGTTCTAAAACTTTTGACCAGTAGTGTAATGTGAGTCTGGTCAGATATGGATGTAAACTGCAATTGGCGAAGGCATACAACCACAAGGCAGTAATTCTAGTGTGTTGTATGAAAGTGGATGATGAACATTCTCATATTAATGTTTGGTCATATCATCTCCTCCAGATGCTCCGAAACCTTTCTCTGTGTCGAGGACTCCCCCTGGTGACATTATGAAGAATGATTCAGTGACTCTGACCTGTAGCAGTGATGCTAACCCAGAAGCTAAATACACCTGGTACAAGGGGAACCAAAAACTGCTCATTGAAGAACCACAGCTCGTCTTCAGCTCCATCCAGCCCTCTGACTCTGGACAGTATTACTGTTCAGCTCAGAATGAGCTCGGGAGGAGGACATCTGAAGCTGTATTCATTAATGTGAATTGTGAGTAAAAACATATAAATGTGTTGCATTTAGTTAACAAAAGACAGGTTTAGCAGATGATGCTTTCTTCACAATCAAAGCTTTCAGCTGTAGTTCACTGAGCAGCTCCACTAGATGTCACAGAGGCCATTTTAATCACCACTGGCAATCATATACACTTCATAAACTAAACTGTTCAAACCATCATATTCAAGATTTTTATTTGCCATTTCCAAAAAATCTTATTCACCTTTTCCAAAGTTTCAGAAGCTGCAACACACCTGAATTCATAAAAATCAATGTTACTATCTTTTCCAGATGCTCCAATGCTTCCCTCTGTGTCAGTGAGTCCCTCTGCTGAGATAGTGGAGGGCAGTTCAGTGACTCTGACCTGTAGCAGTGATGCTAACCCAGCAGCTAACTACACCTGGTACAAGGAGAACCAAATACTGCTTCAAGGACCAGAGAGCATCTATCATTTCACCTCCATCAGCTCTGAGGACAGAGGGAACTACCACTGCAAGTCTGAGAATGAGTTTGGACGGACCAACTCTACGTCTCTACTCTTAGATGTCCAGTGTAAGAAGAAAACATCAGCAAATCATTTGGACATTCAGTTTATTTAAAATAAGAGACAGTGGCTTGCAAAAACATGTCATGTTACAAAGAAGCAACACTTAAACAGGCCTACCAGCTGAAGACTTTCTGATTTGCAGTAGAAATATTGCAGTTACCCCCTTTTACACAGAGTAGTGGTTGTGATCACCGGTGCATCAGATAAAATCCCTTTAGCTAGTGAACATCTGTAACAGTGAAACAAAGATCAAAATGTTCAAAGAAGAGACTGTCCTCCCCCGAAAAAACGCTCCCATGGGTCATTTGTTCAAGCATCAATTACGACCTATATTTATGTTAATAGTGACGGCGCCCTCTAGTGGCCGTAGTAGTTATGACGGGAACAAAGCCGGATTTAAGGCAACGAAATATAATAGTGCGTTCCATTTGTACTCGGAAGTCGGATTTTCCGAGGTCAAAGTCGGAAACGCCCCCTGACCTCGGATTTCTGAGCTCAGAACTCAGACAACCTCTGTGCACCCCGAGTTCAAAATCCCACATGGATGCCCCGGGCATCAACAGTTGTGAAAGCTGTAGTAACATACAGTTACATTTAGCATTTCTGTCTTATTTGTGTCTCACTAAATCAGTCGTACACACAGGCCTGTCCAACCTTGAGAATTAAAGTAAACGTGAGGTTTTTTTTATCTTGACAATGTCACATTCAGTCATGTGAGTACCCGGAAGTGAAGTAATGTCTGATTTTAACCAAAACTAGAATAGAAATTCTTTTTCTATACTGAATAAGTAGTTTTGGAGCCTAAGCATAACCAGGTAGTGTTTGTGCCTAAACCTAACCAAAATGCAACAGTTTCACGTTAATGATGTGTTTAATTCCGCAACTGTCATTCTGTGGTTTAGATATGAGGGTAGAAAACGGTCCCGTGGGTCGTATAGTTGGTATGTTTTACACCTCAGCATCACCGTACATGCATGCATGTTAACATTGTATCTGCCACACTGAGAGAGCCTTTCCCTAGAATCAGCTCTGCACACAAATGTTAATGAGTTTATACATTTTCTCCTCCAGATGGTCCAAAGCTTCCCTCTGTGTCAGTGAGTCCCTCTGCTGAGATAGTGGAGGGCAGTTCAGTGACTCTGACCTGTAGCAGTGATGCTAACCCAGCAGCTAACTACACCTGGTACAAGGAGAATGAAGACTCACCAAAAGCATCAGGACAGATCTTCACCATCACTGACTTCAGAGCTGAACACAGTGGGAAATATTACTGTGAAGCCCAGAACAGAAGAGGACGTCAGAACTCCACCTTACATCTGATTGTTGTAGCAGGTAAGTTATGTTCGTTCATGTACATACATCTCTTTACATCTGATTTTATTTGGATCCCACTATAGTTTCAGGTGGTGTGTAACACACAAAGTACACACACGTAACAGTTACAGGTGGGTGACAAAAACCTCAATCAATGGTGGAATGTAATCAAGTACATTTACTCAAGTACTATACTTAAGTACAAACTTGAGGTACTTGTCTTTTCTTTTCATGCTACTTTCTACTTCTACTTTGCTACATTTCAGAGGGAAATATTGTACTTTTTACTCCACTACATTCATCTGACAGCTTTAGTTACTAGTTACTTCATAAATACAGATGTTTGCACACAAAACACACGTACTTTATAAAATATGAGATTTCATTAGCAATTAAAATACCCCAAAATATATGAGTCCAGCTGAAATGATTAGCCGGTTAAAAACACAGTTTGGATCCTTTCCAGTTTCTAAAACGGGAGGATTTTTCTGTATGGAGTACTTTTACTTTTAATACTTTAAGTATGTTTTCCTGATGATACTTACATACTTTTACTCAGTGGCGGATCTAGAAAATTTTACATGGGGGGGCAAAGGGGTAGCAAGAGATCTTGGTAGGGTGGCAGGGGAAGACGGTACATGAAAACCCTCATACATAAACTGATATGCCCTACTACGCCCCGCAACGCCCTGCTATGCCCTAAACTGCTACGCCCTAAACTGCTACAACTATTATTTCTATTCATAGTTCCATTATCTTTTTTGTTACTATAATTACCATTATTATGAATCATAATTCTCTATATCTGTATCCATCTGTATGTGACCAGCGACCACCAAGACCCTGGATATGTCTGATGTTTCTGTTGCACCAAATGCTTGCTCTTGGGAGAATTGTTGGGTCATTGTAACTTAAAGAGTGTGGTCTAGACCTACTCTATCTGTAAAGTGTCTTGAGAAGAGTGAACTGTTGTTGTATATGTAAATATTTACATATCTAACCCTATAACATATACAACAGAATGGAAATAGCCAAAAACTGAAAACACATCATGTCACAGGACATGTTATGTTACTGTACTGCAATTTATATGTAAGGAGAATATAAACCAACCATATGGTCCAGGGGTTACTGCAGCCACCTCTTCCTCTCTGTCATCTTCATCCTCCTGATCACTCTCTGCCTCTGTCCCTCTCTCTGAACCTGCAGCCTCCTCTTCATCCCTCACTGTCAATTCTTCCTTTCCCTCTTCTCTTTCACTCATTTCTGCATCTCCTTCTGTGGTCTTCTCCTGCTCTGACCTGCCTGGTCTCTCCAGTTTACTGTCTTCTCCTTCTTCATTTCCCTCCTCCTCTTCCTCCTGTGCACTACTCAGGATTTTATGGCTGGCAATATCCCCACTTTTAGGCTTCAGCTAATATCTCCAGCTACTCTGGCCTGCAAAAGTCAAGATGTGAAAAGCTCTTGTTATTATTGTATTACATTACACTGTATGGCCCTGTAGCTAATAAGTAGCCTAAAAAACATAACATCAGACGAGATTTATTACATGCACACATCAGTTATGTTTAGACTAGCCTTCTTAATCCTGTTGTATTTGTTGTTTTCCCAGTTTGACAGTAAAGTATGTTGCCTGGTTTAATTTGTGCAGCCGTATTGCCGTGATATGTGAGAGGAAGTGGATTTTATAGTAGCCTACTCCTTAACTAATCATATACAAATGATCGGTCTCAGCAAGCACTGTGTAGTGTGTTGTAACGTAACGCCAACGAACGGCGCGCCCTCTGTAAACGTTATGAATTCAAACATGCCAATTTGTAATATTCTGTATTATGCTCTTCTTGTCTTTACTGAAATCAAACTAATCAAACAGCAGAATGCGCTTACAACCCCGAGGAGCGCGATTTGACTTTTGGCTAACAGACGCGCTGTTGTTGATACTGACTCGCCTTTAGCAGACATTATAATTATTACAAATTTAACTTTAGATGAAACGTGTGTTTTAACTTCACCTGGGAAACTGACTTCACTTTGAGAGGCTCGGGGAGGGGGGGCAGCTCAGTCGCTCCAGTCTTTGCCGGGATGCAGGGCCCCCACACCGCAGCAGACTCGCTGTGTGCGAGCCTGAATGTGCGAACGGCGCTCTGCACGTTTGATGCAGGGACGTAGCTAAGTATTTGAGGGGCAGGGGGCTAAGATTACATCTACAATTATTATTTATTATGAATTAATATAAATTAATTGTTTGTTTCAATGTTTTAAGAAGCCTGTGCACATAGTGGCAGTTTGTTTTTACAAGCAAAGTTTTTTGAATGCCAAAGTTAGGGGGGCAGCTGGGGGGGCAAGGCCCTACAGTGGGGGGGCAGCTGCCCCCCCTTGCCCCCCTGTAGATCCGCCCCTGCTTTTACTTAAGCAACATTTTCAATGCAGGACTTTTACTTGTAACAAAGTAATTTTACATTGTGGTATTAGTACTTTTACTTAAGTAAAGGATCTGAATACTTCTTCACCACTGACCTCATTTAATGAGTGAAGAAACATGGTAAATGCATGTTTTCATACAGGGCACAAGGGGTCAATGAATGGTTTGATGAGTGTGAAAAGGCTTCAAGATGTAATTACTCAAACATTCTGTACATCCCTGATACATTGTCAGTATTTCCTTCTGATTATCCAGGTGCATGGAAATCAGCAGCTACAGGAACAATCACTGCTGTTCTCCTGGTTATCCTACTCCTCGCCGCCTTCCTGTGGATCAGGTGAGAAGTTCAGAGTCACTATGATCATGTTCACTAATGCATCTGCTCCCTGAATGTATTAGTTAATTTAGTCAATTGCTCATTCCCCTATCTAGAAGAAAAAAGAAGTCTGTCACGCAACAGTCTAAAGGTGGAGAGAGACTTGACAACAGAGCACAGGTGAGAAAAACACGCTCATCTGAAAAGTGCTTTATTTTTCTCTTTATTCTAACTTCTTCACCTTCTCAGTGCTGGGTGTTATGGTTAGTTTATCGAAAAAGGGTTAGAGTCACTTATCTCTTGTGGTATCTGACTTTTCAAATAGTTGATGTTTTTTTTTGCCCAGTTTTTGAGATGCCTCGCCTCTTATACAGCAACCCATAATAATGGTGGTGCATTGAATTTCATACGCAGCACTTAAAGCTTGCAAACGTTTAGTTTTCATGAAAGTATTTTTTTTTTCTTTTAGAAAGTAGTTCCAATGAAAACTGTATTCTGTAGATTATCCTGCATAATGGGGGGCACTGTTTCTGGAGACACAAAAGCTGTTGGATGTTTAATTTTTTGCACATCACAATAAAAAATCACATTGAACTCCGCTGTGTCAGCATTGTGGTGGAGATGTCACCTTCATGGCTGGATACCACTAGTTAGAAAATAAGATTTTGGCATTAGTAATGTGGATGTACTGACCCTTAAGGCTAAAAAAATCTACTTTAAAATGTCTCACTTTATTACATGTGACTTTATGTTGTATTTATTTACATTTGTTTAACATATCCAGCGAGAAGTTCTAAGTTCAATGATATACTTCGATATCTTATACAGTTTTACTCAAGTTTTACAGGCTCAAATATGTTTATTCTTGACCCAACCAAATTGCATAAGAAGACAAGGAACAACACCATACTAAAATATACAAGGTATTCTGAATCAGAGGTTTTCAGAAGAGAGAAAACTATACGAAAATGCTTTAGTAAAATGATATACCCATCCATGCCTCTCAATTCAACTCTTAAATTGAAACCTGACAAAATACTGCACCTTACTGTCTTTCTGCTGCATGTAAATACTCCTCTGGTTACTTGCATTTAGGTGATTAAATGATGTATGTGTGATCTAGCTGTTCAGGCTAAACAACATCTTAAATATAGTGTTATTTAAATCTCTCTTGTGGTGGCACAAGGTTCACCAGTTAAATTGATAAACATTAAGTTGTCTTTGAGTATAAGAGACCTCTGCTGGTTAGCAGTAGGATTTGCAACATCAGAAAACTAGTTTCACAATAAAGAGCATCAAGTCGTGTGCCCAGAAACTCCCCGTAGCTTTTGAAGAAATGGTAAAGAATTGAACAACATTTTTTTCCCAATCCCACCCCAAATCTAACAGCTATTTTACTTTAAGCTCATTTTGTTATTAAAACATTTTATTTATATTTAAAATTTCAGTGAAACATACATAAACTCACAAAACAGAACACCAAGACCCTTCCCTGACTCACCATCTTACAAACTAGGTTAGACCCTACTCAAAAGGAGTAGGTGATTTTTTATTTTTTTTACAGGAAAAAAAGGGCAATGTAGCTTGCCGTGACGACCAGTGGCATATCAATTCAGATCAGTGCCGATTTTAGACACTTTTTAGGAGGGCTCAAGTAGTGATGGTCAAATGAAGCTTCGCGAACCAGTGTCTTTACTTTCTGAGCTCACTAGATGGCGCTCTCTGTTCAACAAAGGGTTTGAAAACTAGTGATGGTCAAATGAAGCTTCATGAACCAGTGTCTTTACTTTCTGAGCTCACTAGATGGCGCTCTCTGTTCAAAGAAAAAGGTTAAAGGAATGGCAATTCAATGGGTTTTCAAACCCTTTGTTGAACAGAGAGCGCCATCTAGTGAGCTCAGAAAGTAAAGACACTGGTTCGCGAAGCTTTATTTGACCATCACTATTGAAAACCCATTGAATTGCCATTCATTTAACCTTTTTCTTTGAACAGAGAGCGCCATCTAGTGAGCTCAGAAAGTAAAGACACTTCATTTGACCATCACTAGGCTCAAGCAAGCGACAGGTGACAGTGGGCAAACAATTACAGGTTCAAAGAAACAGGTTTAATATCCTGTGTCGCTGTCGTCAATGCTATGCACCTGTAACCCAGTCAAGGAAAGTTTTATTTTTTATACATTTATTGTTTACACCTCATTATCATTACATTTGATTCTGGTAGTGCAACACATTCTCACACCCAACTCGTAAAATAAGGACGTTCGTTCAGGAGCCTTTCTTGTTCTTATTTGACGTTAAAAGTCTCCTTTAGCGTCTCATGTAAACGTGCTTGGTCGCCACTATTGCCGTCCCTTTTAGGAGAAAAACAACGGGGAAAGGACGCCTCAAAAGCCAGGAAACACACCGCGGGTGAAGCGCGACAATAACGGAATCGCGGAGGTTGGGTTTAGGAGAAAAACAACGGGGAAAGGACGCCTCAAAAGCCGGGAAACACACGCCGTAGACGGGGGAAACAAAAGAAAAACAACGGGGAAAGGACGCCTCAAAAGCCGGGAAACACACGCCGGAGACGGGGAAACAAAACGCCACACGCGGGGCGCAAACCCGAGTCTCCTGACTGAAAGTCCGGTGTTTTACCCATCCGCCACCCCAACCACCGTCCTTACGCAGCAATTTCCCCTTACATACCACTCGCTAAATCTCATCCAACTGCGGCTCTCCCCAATACGTTACACAAATACGCCAAAGGGTGCCTTTTTTGTCGCATCAGACGCTGAAGGACACTGACCAAACGTACTTATTTTACGAGTTCGGAATGAGAACGGGTTGGGTAGTACATAAATGAGCTTTTGTCATTTTTCATATGCTCAATATTTAGCATTTATCCTCTTTTATAAAAATAAATAAATACTGTATATTCATTGTTTTCCAGTGAAATTACTGATTTATTCGGGGGGTGCCCGTTTTTGCAAGGCACTGTATCCGTGTCACATTGTCATTAGGGGCTGAGTCCCCCTAAAGTTCTGATTCTAGAATCGCCCCTGATTCAGATTAGATCTGCTATATGAGTTGCAAGGTATCCATATAGGCCAAATAGGGCAGCTAAATCTCGAGAAAGGTTTTATATTAATTTCTATGTGATCCCTTGAAGCGGAATACATGCATCTTTAAGGTCATTTTGCAGAACATGGCAATACAATTTAGTAGTAGTTATGCTTGAGTTGTGTTTGTCCCGTCAGATAAACATGGGTACAGCTGCAACACAGAGACAACCAACAGAACAGGAAGATGACCTTAACTACTCCATCATCAGCTTCCCTCAGAACCAGGAAGACGCTCTCTACTCCAACATCAGGCCCCCTCAGCCCCGCAGGCACACAGAGGAGCAGGACGATGGTGTTGATTACACCACTGTCAAAACTGAGAATGCCAGTAGCGCCCCAGGGTGAGCAGCTCCTCTCACGTCAAAATGTTAATCACTATTCAATAAAAAAATAAAAAACATTGGGTTAGAAACTGTCAGTATGAATGTTTTACTTCTCCCTTCACAGAACAAGACGTCAAGACGATTTTGCACTGTACAGCACGGTCAACAAAACTCAACATTGATCTGTGGTCTGTTATTTATTATTTTTGCACTTTGTTTAAGCAGGTAGCCATGGTTAGAAATATTGTGCATTCCTCAGGACAGACATGGCCATGTGCAGCATAAGGCTATAGAAAAACATATGTGGGTTGTGTAAAAATTGGTTTATTTGCTCATTGTTCTTTTAAGGGTTGGTTAACCCAAATTACAAAAACAGACATTTTCTCACTTACCCCTGGTATCTAACCACAGACATTTTTTTGTACTTGCCCACCATGGACTGTTAATATTAATGGACAAAGCATCTGGTTCAGCAAAGTGCTGCAAATGCCGAAGTGCCTTAAACCTGCATTCTATCTGAATTCCAGCAGGGGGCGACACATGCGATTGCAAAAGGAGTTCGGTCGACTCAACGACTCATAGCAGATCTCCACAAACCAATGGGTGACGTCACACATGCTCTGTCCATTAATATTAAAGGTCCCATGGCATGAAAACTTCACTTTATGAGGTTTTTTTAACATTAATATGCGTTCCCCCAGCCTGCTTATGGTCCCCCAGTGGCTAGAAATGGTGATAGGTGTAAACTGAGCCCTGGGTATCCTGCTCTGCCTTTGAGAAAATGAAAGCTCAGATGGGCCGATCTGGAATCTCCTCCTTATGAGGTCATAACAAGCAAGGTTACCTCCCCTTTCTCTGCTTTGCCCGCCCAGAGAATTTGGCCCACCCATGAGAGAGTGACATCACGGCTTTCAAACGAGTAAAGTCGCAGTTGGTCAAGGCCATACCCCTACCCTCCACCTTGCCCCCCCCCTCTCTCCTCCTCAATAGCTACAGACACAGAAATGGCACATACTAAGGAAAGTTCATTCTATGACTGGCTCTAATGGCTGTAATTCTGCACCACGGCTGAATTTCGGGAAAGAGACTTCAGATACAGTATTAGGGGACCACTAAGGTCTATATAAAAGAGACTTCAGATACAGTATTAGGGGACCACTAAGGTCTATATAAAAGAGACTTCAGATACAGTATTAGGGGACCACTAAGGTCTATATAAAAGAGACTTCAGATACAGTATTAGGGGACTACTAAGGCCTATATAAAAGCATCCAAAGAGCACCATGTCATTGGACCTTCCACCTGCATATAATACCACTAGGGTTTTTCCTTTGTTTTGTAATTTGGGTGAAGCAAGCCTTTAACTGACACATACATGTATCAGCATGCCACAGCGCATACTGTATGTATATTTTAAGAAAAAAACAATTAAAGTACAGTCAACATTTGTGTTTCATGCGGCTGTTTATTTTTATTTCTTTACCATATTTAAGATTCACGTTGTTTATTGTCATATGAACAAAAATAATGCAGTTGTTGATAATGAAATTCTCAGGCTCCTTCCAACAAAGCTCATTAAATATATTCTATGAAAAGAAAGTCACGAAATAAAAATACAAGACATACAGTGCACAAGTTAAAATATAGGGATATAATATAACATAGGCCTAAACATATGAACTAAAATAATACTGTGTAGCCTATATTTTGAGGTTTGATATCAGTCTGTTTTTTTGTGAAATATCACCCGTTCATACTAGCCATTAATGAAGTAATATGAGACTTTAGCTGTTCAAGTTAGACAAATCAAGTGGACATCTAGAATGTAATAAGCTCTTTCCCCTAAGTGTTGAGCTGCAGTGGAAGGACAGAGCAGAGAATATCTAATAAGGGGAGAACTTCCACTCTCTGGAATCCTCCGGCTTCTGAACTGGTTGCGGTTTCACTCTGGTTCCATATGGGGGCGCTCACGGGCGAGTGCAGAATGAATGGAAGTTATTGGAGCTATACCCCTCAAAATAATTTTTTGTCTAGTAATTTGAATGTTGCATTTGAAAGGGGAGGCAAAGAAAATGCACACTGTTGGGTGTTAGATTTTTTTAAAGTGGCTTTTAAAATGTGAATGACATCATACACATATACGGCCAGAGATACTGCTTTACAGCAAACTCTGAGGGGAGGGTCATCCAACATTTTTTAGTCCGGGGGGGTGGGAGGGGGGCACCCAACTTTTGTATTCATAGAAACAGCAAAATTTCAAAGTGGCTTGTTTGGTGCATATTTTTCCATGTAGCTCTCAGTCTCGGCCCTTCTTCACTACCAGATGGGTCTGACCCAGGGGCGCAACTACCCTGTGTCAGAGGGGTATGCAACAACAATTTTGGCGCCCCCCACCCCACACACACACACACACAAAAAACATATAAATAAATAAATAAGTGTGCCCCCGTTCTGATATGTTTACTATGCCCCCGCTGTCAGACATAGGCTAATTGTTATATTGTCCATCTCTGTCTGCACTATTTTTTCCCCAAAAAGGACACAGTGAATAGGTTCGTCAACAGAACTTCAAACCATAGTGGACATTTAGTTTTGTGTGGTCTAACTAATAGAACTCCTACCTGATGTCATCACTGGACTCATCTCTAGCCATCGCCGACCTCATGTCTGTCTCATTCACTCCTTGCCTGTGCTCTTCTCCACTAAGACATATTGTGAAACAAACATTATGTATTAGTTTTTCCATAATATTAAGAAATTAATCTGTTGGTATCAAGTGGCTCCCCCCACACTTCCACCTAATGTTAGACCTACCCGATGCCTTCCCCTGTCTTTCCTGATCCACCATCCTCACACCTGAATGAAATGAACTCACTGTTAAATGTAGCAGCCTCAATTCAATTCTTAAATCAGCCTAGTGATGGCATTAGATAAGACAACTATTATGCAGTAAGGATGTGCTGCTGTTTTTTTGGGGATTTTAAAAAGTACAAATATGGAGAGCCACTTAGCACAGAGACCTTTAAATAGAAGAGAGAGAGAGAGAGAGAGAGAGATATGTGACCCTGTAATTACAGCTTCCATGTCACCCAACAGATGTACAGATGTATAGGCCTAGCCTGTATGTCTGACAGCTAATGGTAACACAAAATCTATAAATGATTCCATGGTAAACCAGAGTTATAGCATTAGTTATGTTTTCCAGATTCTTGTTATTTATTGTACATGCTACCTTATATTTTCCAGTTTTCAGCTCAGCAACCTCAGTTCTGCATATTCTAAGCTAGCTTTAAACCCCCATTTGGCTGCTACATTCCCAGTGTTAGCAAACTCTAGCTAGTCTGTTAACATGAATATTTGCAAGCAAGCACAGACGTCACACTTTAAATCCTACCTGTTGCCTTTCACCATCCACGTATTTAACTGCTGTTGCATCCATTGACATGCTATCTCCTTTTCCCTCTTTCTTTTTCTATTTTTAGCCACCGACAGCTTTTTTGCTTTATCCATCTTTTTTGCTTTATCCATCTTTTTCCACAGACGACAACTCACTATTGTACCTGTTCGCTCAGCGCTCACGGCGCCCCCACTCGCGATATTACGAATCCTACTATGTCCACGCCAAGACCGGACCCGCCCTTCAATAGCCCGGGTCTTGACATGGCCATAGTAGGGAGCGCCCATTGACATATATAAACGGGAGCGCCCCCCGCTCCCTCTTCTCATCTATGATGGAATCTTATGAGACAGGGCGCCTACTCAAGCCTGTTAGTCCTCTACAATGTATAATAACATTGAGGAAATGCAGAAATGATTTAGAAACGCACAAAAGCAGCTACATATAGAAAACACCAAAACTAATATTTTTAACTTTATTTTTTTATTTTTTTACCATCGCTTTGGCGCCCCCATGGTGCTACGCCCCTATGCGCCGCATATAGCGCATACCCACTTTTGGTGCCACTGGTCTGACCCATGAGTTTGCTGTGGGGCAGGGGGAGCATTGCCCCCCCCTGGTGGCTGAATTAGTTAATTGCATTGTTTAAAAAATGAGTGGAATAATTACGTCTGGTCTGACCAGATATTTTATAAATATCGTAAATAACACAAAACAACTAAATAGTGGTAGGTAATACATCTGATTTCATATACTGCTTTAGTAAAAAAAATATTTCCGAGCTGACGATGGGAGCAGCAGGACGCAATAAACGAAAATGACTGGACACCTTGCTGTGCAAAGGTTGCAATAAAGGTTTCCTAAATGCCACATTTGATATCATCTTACTAATTGATTGCGGGTTTTGTGTAGATTTGGACTTTTATACGTTTATTCAACTTTGTTTTAACGGCGAAGTGGAGGAAGCCCAGTGACAAGTCCATAGCAACCAGTTTGTGTGTTGAATTTGTTACCCAGAGTGCTTTGCTGAATGGTCTCAATGTTTTATTGTTTTATTTCATGTGAATATTAGTTTACTAGAGGAGTAACTTAGTATTTGAAGTAATGCAGTAATGCAGGCAGTCTGCATTTAGTTTCCATGCTTATTGTGTTTCCACAACAATGTTAGTGAGTAAATCTACTGAAATGGCCACCACACCATAACAGAGGAGTGGGATGTGTAAGATGAAAATGCAGGTTAAATCACATTTGTCATTGCTGTAACAAAACAATGGAAATATGTTTATTTCTGCCAAGTATAAACCAGTACAGAAGTTATCAATAAATTGCTGGGGGAGGGTCATGCCTTTCTTTCAAAACATTTTGGAGGGTCATAGAAAAATTGTTACTGGCGAGTGGAGGGTCATGTCTGTTTTCGCTAAAGGTCACAAAACTCTTCTGGTGGCCCCTGAAATAAATAACGAGCTGTCCCTAAGTACTCGTTGATTTAACTTTCGACCTATAATCAATGTTGAACTTGCAAAAACTACAATCAAATCTGAGATTTTTCAACGACAATGAGGCAAAAGAGACAAATTTAGCCATCTAGCTCCGTAGAGTCCCATTCGTTTTGCACTCACCCGCGTTCGCCCCCGGTGGAACTGCAATCAAATTCGGTACAATGGGGCTTAATTGGGAGTGAACAGGGTCTCCGTAGATGGGATCTGGACAGTCAGTTTGATTCCATCAGGCAGTTGCTGTTTTAGGTTGTTCACCAGAGTAAACGTTTATTATACTGTGACAAGTTTTACAGATGGACAACATTGGGCAAGTGAGAAATACGTCAGAGCATACCAACTGATTTAAATTTTATGTGCACTCATTACTGATCAATAAAATCTTCATTCTGAAGAATGAACACAAAAAGAGTTTGTTTAAAGCTGAAATCAAAAGCTTGCACCTGAACTCTATCGCCCTCTGCAGCAGTGAGAGGGAACTGGCATGATGTTCACACTACAATACATGCAATACAATACAATTCATTCAATACAAATGAACAACTAGCAAAGTTTGGCAGAGCTGAGCTCATGTTTTTCAATGTGTAAAAATATACCATGTAAGATCTGCTGTACATGCTGTGGAATAGTTGGACTTTACTGGCTTACCAAGTCAAATCCTGAACTGAGTTCAGTTCTGTTATGTACCTGCACAGGTACAAATAAAGCTGCATTCTTCTCTGATCTTCTGCTACCTGCTGCTTCTAAAAAACTGAGAGTGAAAACGTTTGGAGTTAAAGACTTCTTTTTGTTTTCCTCCATGTGAGTCTCCCTCTGGTTTGGCTGCATGTGAAGAAAACCACATAAAGTTTTGGTGAGTTATTTCTCAGAAATAGTTTTGAGTTTGTGCACCCCCCCCCCCCACCATGCAGCAGACTCAAAGTTGTCTGACCTTCACACCAGGTCTTCCTGCTCCTCTGGGTCTTCTGTTTGTGCTGCAGTCTCTGAGATTTCCTCATACTCAGGACAAGAGTCTAACTGACGGGGAGAGACATTAAGATGAAAGTCAATTAGATTTTATAACAAAAGAAAGACTGTTTCCTTAAATTGCTCTTTGGTGAAAAAGGACTTCTGCAAGAAATGGGGTTGGAAAATGTGTGACGGTAAAGACACGTCTGTGGTTTCTATGAAGAAAGATTGAACTAATCAAGTTATATGTGAA
This sequence comes from Perca fluviatilis, assembly GCF_010015445.1. NCBI lineage: Eukaryota > Metazoa > Chordata > Actinopteri > Perciformes > Percidae > Perca > Perca fluviatilis. The sequence continues at coordinate 10,173,049 of NC_053112.1, forward strand.
TTGTCTTTATGAACTCATAAACAACAAATGATGACCCTTTGGTAGAGTAAGTTCTGTCCCAAATCTCTCTCTCTCACCTCCACAGTCTCTATGGGTTCATTTGGTTCAGTGGTGGAGCTCAGAGCTTTCTTCTTCCTGAATTTAATCCAAAAACAAACACATAAAAGGTGTAATGGGAAACTGCTAAACTATGATTATGAGTTGAAGTAATAGTAAAAAATCAGTGATGATTTATTTTTATAGTTTCACCTCATCCTCCGACAAAAAAGAAGCAGAGGAATCAGCCCCCCAACCCCCACCAGAGTCAACCTGATGCTGTTTGTTATCAGTGTTATTGTTGATTTATCTAGAAATGGAGATAGACAGTCATTAGATAAACAGTACTGGACCTTATTGGGGGGTTTGATTCATAAATCACTTTGCCAGGTGATACTGTCTGTTAATGAGCCAATTAGTGTCATGGAGAATCTTACCTGCTACAACAGTCAGATGTAAGGTGGAGTTCTGACGTCCTCTTCTGTTCTGGGCTTCACAGTAATAATTCCCACTGTGTTCAGCTCTGAAGTCAGTGATGGTGAAGATCTGTCCTGATGCTTTTGGTGAGTCTTCATTCTCCTTGTACCAGGTGTATCTAGCTGCTGGGTTAGCATCACTGCTACAGGTCAGAGTCACTGAACTGCCCTCCACTATCTCAGCAGAGGGACTCACTGACACAGAGGGATCCTTTGGACCATCTGGTAAGCAAGTAAACAATATGTATGTAGACATATGGTTTAATCTTAACAAGTTGTCACTGAACATAAATAAAACTAAATGCATAATATTTGGACAACGGAATATCAAGAATTTTAGACATATTATGTTATATAATATAACTAAATAGAAAGAGTATATGAAAACAGATATCTGGGAGTTGTCATAGATCCCAAAAATGCTGGAAACCACATGTTAATCATATTAAAACTCAAATTCATTACATTTGTTATATCAATCTCTCATACTGCCATATGTGGAAGTTTGGGGGAAAACATATAAAACGATCATGAATCCAATTTTCTTACTTCAAAAGAGAGCAATCAGAATCATAAATGGGGCTATTTGTCGTGAACCGACAAATCAGTTATTTATAAACTTACAGGTACTTAAATTTAGTGAACTTGTAGACATTACAATAGTATCGTTAATGTACAAAGTATAGAATAGCATGTTGCCAGACTGTATCCAGAGGTTGTTTCACATAAGACAATGTCAATATGAACTGAGGGGAAGCTGGATTTTCACTAAACTAAATAGCAGAACAAATGCAAAACTAATTTGTGTTTCGGTGTATGGAGTCAAACTGTGGAACTAATTAGAAATTAACATGAAAATGTGTTACACAATCGACCGATTAAAAAAAATGATTTAAACATAAGGTGATTAACAAATATACAACACAAGTGTGAATACCAGAAGGTACACACGGACTTTTTGTGTTGTACTGGGTTATATAGTGTATACTTAGTTTCTGTAACTTTCATCTTCGTTTGAACGAATGTAATTCATGTAAAAAGGGTAGGTGTAATAATCTCAGGCTTCAGACTACACCTTTTCGGTCGTGTTTGTTTCTTGCATATATATACATACACTGCATATATTTTATTAGTATTGTTGTTTTTTGTATGTTTGTTTTCTTGTCTGTTAATTTTTTGTTTTGTTTGTGGAGGTAAAAGCAACAATGTTATGTTTTGGTTGTTGCTTGTTATCAGTGCATTGACTGTTGTGGAAAAACAATTAACAATAATAATATTCCATTAATATTATCATGCATGATTAGGTAGGACTTTTGCATCATTAAAAAAGTGACTTACACTGGACATCTATAGATAGAGATGAGGAGTAAATCAGTCCATGTTGATTCTCAGACTTGCAGTGGTAGTTCCCTCTGTCCTCAGAGCTGATGGAGGTGAAATGGTAATTTCTTTCTGATCCTTGAAGCACTGTTCTGTTCCCCTTGTACCAGGTGTAGTTAGCTGCTGGGTTAGCATCACTGCTACAGGTCAGAGTCACTGAACTGCCCTCCACTATCTCAGCAGAGGGGCTCACTGACACAGAGGGAAGCTTTGGAGCATCTGTATATGAAAATAGATTATAAATTGATCAATAGCATCTTTATTTAGACACCCTTACCTCTTAAAAACCCACTCCTTCGAACCCTACAGCCCAACTTGTAATACAGGCTTCTGGTTAAAAATGTCTTCCTAAACTATACTTCATGTGTAATCTTTAATAAAGAGCAAAGGAAGTGACAGATGTATTTTACTCACATTTGACATTAATAGAGATGTTTGCTGATGTCCTCCCCAGCTTGTTCTCAGCTGTACAGTAATACTGTCCAGAGTCAGAGGACTGGATGGAGCTGAAGATGAGCTGTGGTCCTTCACTGAGGCGTTCGGAAACTAGATTATTCTTGTACCAGCTGTAGTTAGCTGCTGGGTTAGCATCACTGTTACAAGTCACATTTACTGAACTTCCCTCCATTAAATCACCAGAAGGACTCACTGACACAGAGGGACGCTTTGGAGCATCTGAAAAATAAGAATTTTATAAAATATCCATTTTATTTTGTAGTAATTAATATTTTCAAAACAATCATTCAACCAGGAAGAAATTAAGGAAAGTAAAATGGAATATTTTCTAAATAATTTCAATGTTTGATTATTGCAGCTGTCCAGAGCGCTGATACTGGAGCTTAAAGTTAACTGGTCATGATTTATAACACTCTGCATTATGTGTGTTGTTTGCTGCACTTTACTCCATTAAAACTCTTTATAGCAGTATGGTAAAATAATATTCAATTTTTCCTTTTATAGTTTTCTTTTAATAACCTTTTTCTATGTATTTATTTTATACATTAATATTTGTGTGGTGTGAGTGCTTTAATGTTAGTGTTTTAAAATGAAAACAAAAAGGCTTGGAAAGTGAATGAAGCTTAATGATTGACATCACAGTTTGGTCAGAATAAATGTTTCTGAAGAGGAACTAAAATGTGGGAGAGGTAAAAGCTGAATTTGACTCGTTCTCGACTACTTAGGTAAAGTCATTGGCCAAAAGATTACAATGGAACAAAGAGAAGTAAACTCACACACTGAAGGAGAGGGGAACATCTCGTATCCTGATACAGCACAAGAATAGTTGTCTGCAGGATTAAATAGGTCTAGATGAAAGTAAACTTTTTTATCTCCAAATTTCTGTCCGTTCTTGTACCAGATGTAGGAGTAATGATCAGGCAGCTGACACTTGTTATGACATGTCAGTTCTGTCCAGGTAGGCTGTTGGTGGGATCTGACTGTTGATCTCCTCACATGTACCTGGAGCTGTGGATCTGTGATTAACCAACAGAAATGTTATTTTAGAATTTTATAAAGTGTTAACATATGCATAAACAATGTTTCTTTTATATTAAACATTTAAAGCAAACTGATTTTCAGTGAAAATGTTACCTGCTACCGACAAAGTGACTCCAGGATAACCAGTATATTTCCCTTCTGAATGGTTTGTTATGAACCTGAAATAGTACACAGCTGAGTCTCTCTCTCTCAGGTCTGAGATTCTCAGAGTGCAGTCGTTGTTTTCACAGTGATACTGCACACGATCTGAATACTGCGGCTCCCTTTTCAGATCCATATAAACACTATTTATATCTTTTATAAACCAGAATTTTTCTTTAACAACAGTGTATGGGTATCTGTAGCTGCAGTGTATTTCCACTGTTGATCCATTTAAGGCACACATGTTAGTAGAGGTGTAAGTCACTCCCCAGCCTCTTTCACCCCGCATCGCTGTAACACAGACCACAATCATATTCATAACATCTGAGGACAGAGTTGAATACTTTGTGGAAGTACATCAGGATGTAAAGCTGCTGGAGAACTGGATCTCCTCCTCAGAGTGAGACTTTTCAAAATGTGTTCAACTTAAAAGTTATTTATGAAGCAGACTACACACACAAGCACACAACCTGCCTGGTTAGCCAAAAAAATACAAGCCAAGTGTTGTCACCCAAGTGTAGTTTTGGTACAGTACACTAGCTAAAAGGCTCCACCAGGTGGCGGTCTACTGGTGAAAGACTGTAAGTAAACTCACACACTGAAGGAGAGCGGGAGTTCTCATGTCCTCTTACAGCACAGGAAAAGCTGTCTGCAGGATCCAAGGAGGCTGAATACGAATCAGATGTTTGTCCCTGAATGTCCTGTCCATTCTTGTACCAGATGTAGGAAGGATGACCAGGTAGAGGACAACTGCTCTGACACTTCAGATCTGCCTTGTTAGAGGACGTGTAGAATCCACTAATCTGCACCTGGAGACCTGAATATGTGAATAATTAACAGAAGTCTTAATTTTAGACTGAACTGTCAACAGACACACATACATACACACAGATGCAAATAACTTTCATAAAATGTTGAACACTTGGAAGTAAATGATTAAATATTCAGATGAAACATTACCTGTGACCGACAGAGTGACTCCAGGATAACCAGTATATTTCCCATCTTGGTTTGTTGCGAACCTGAACTTGTACTCAGCTGAGTCTCTCTCTCTCAGGTCTGAGATTCTCAGAGTGCAGTCCTTGTTTTCAGAGTGATACTGCACACGACCTGAATACTCTGGGTCCGTTGTCAGATCCACGTAAACATTATTACTCTCTTTTGTAAACCAGAATGTTTCCTTTACTCCACCAACAATGGTGGATGGGTATCTGTAGCTGCAGCGTATTTCCACTGTTGATCCCTTTAAGGCACAGATCTGAGTAGAGGTGTAAGTCACTCCCCAGCCATTCTGACTCTGTATCACTGTAAGAAGAAGAAAGCTAAATCTGATTCATAACATCAGAGAACAGATCATTTTTTTATTCATCTTTTTTACCCTGAACTGAACTGAACTAAACTACTTTCCAAAACTCCTTCCAGTGGTGTCAAACCATTTGCCATGGAGAACCAACAGTCTGCAGGTATACTTTTAATTTTAAAGACTCTTAGGTGGAATCAATTAATGTACTAAGTTAAGTTAAGACAAAGAGGAGCATAGTAGTAATATGTTGCGATGGAGAAGTATCCTGGACAAGCTTTAAAAACCTCAGAATCAGATTTGTCAGCATTACTGTCCCTAAAACTAACTCATCTCTCACAACAACTGAAAAAGGTTGTAGTGTTTTTATTGATATCACGGAAATGTCTATCACTGATGGGTGATTCAGGTCAATTTATCTGAGACATAAAGAGAAAATCAAATACCTCTGTATGAGCAGTAGAGCAGCAAACTGCTTTTTTACTCCCATTTTTAAATATCTACACAGACATAAAGTCAAAATAAGTCTCTCATGGATTTCATCCAATTTTTATCATTACAACCCAATTCCTTACAACCGACTCAGGTAACATGTCAATAGCATGGGTATAAACATATTTATTCTTATTAACCATGCACTATTTACCCAAACCACAGAAGTAATACTGTACAGTGTACATATTTATAAGCAACCTCACCTAGACTCCTACCTACTGTTACTTTTTGTAGTGCTGCCTTTTATATTCAATGCAATATTCAATGTGTTGAATAGTAGAATGTTGGTAAGTATTTCCTTTTATTAGTTTTAAATTCAACAAGCAGAATAGCAGAATACTGAAAGCAGCAGAAATGCAGAACTGAGTACACTTTAATTTCTGTTTATTTATCACAAGTAATCACGATAAAAGTTATCACGATATTCAACAATGTTATAGCATATTTTCCTCATATCGTGCAGCCCTAATTTGCACTTTACTTTTACCTTATTGTTATTAGGGCTTCACAATGTATAGTTTATTTCATCATCATCACAATATTACATATAATATTATTTCATATTAATATGTTTAATATGTTTCTTTGTTTGTTTATGTATGCACCTTTCACCAAGACAAATTCCACATAAGTGTTATTTACACTTATTGTGGCAATAAAAACTTTTCTGATTCTGATATTAATTTGCGCAATCTATACATCGCGAAAGGGCCATGACATACTGCACAAGACACTCAGAGATATTTTTGTGTTAGCTGAAAGAAAATAACAGTAGAAAACTGTACTTTGAAAAGTAATTGTAATCATTCTATTTTTAGTGGTGCCTTTTATATTCAAATAAATGTTCAATTTCTTTAATAAAAGAATGTTGGAAATTATTTTCTTTAATTTGTTTTGTATATATTTGAGCAGAACACTGAAAGCATCAGAAAGGCAGAACTGCGTTCTCTTTACAGTTTATTGCAAGTGATATCGTTATCGCATTTTGAACATTTTCCTAATTTTCCTCATATCGTGCAGTCCTAATTGTTAGTTTTTTAACTTTTATTTTATGCACTCTTCTTACTTTGTATTGCAACTCCTGCAGTTCATTTTCACACAGGATAAATACAGTTTTATTTTATCTCACTGATCTCAAATGTTCCATCTCAATTAGTAATTGATTTGCTGTATTTTAAAAGGAAATTGTCCTAATATAAAATGCCACAGGTTGGACTGCTCTATTTTGAGTCAATCTCTGCCAGGAAGAAGAAAGTAAATAGTAAAAAGTATAAAAAATAAAAACTCATGCTAAAAAAAAATGTTACAGAAAGTCTAAAGGTCTTACGTTATAAATCAAAATTGTGATTTAGTACTAGCATTGTGTTGACTTCCAGTCATAATTGTGACTTACCATGGGCATTTTTTACTTAATAATGTAAATACATAGGCTGACTCTTAATGGATTCCCCCCCTTTCTTGTCATACATGGGATTCCATAATTTAAGGATTATATATTTTTCACACAGCGCTACCTTATGTGAGCAGCTGGAAAACAGTTCCAGTAAAAAAATTTAAAAAATATATCACATTTAGACTAATACAAAAGTCTGAACTTAACTAAATAACAGAGAACGAGGTGTGAGACTCTCAGGAAGTGCATGGTAGCCAACTTACCAACAAAGGTAGGAGTTATTTAATGTAGATACTACATACCGTAAGTGTATCCATATCTCAACAGTTCCATTAGCTTCCTTCGCGGTACATTACAAAGCTAAGCTAACCTACGCTCACTTCATTGTTGAGACCATAGACTGATTGGCATGAGACGAGAGAGCACCGTGCGCACTTGTCACGTGTGGTTAACTAAGGAAACAAGATGGAGAAGCAGAACGGCTCGCGCTGCTTTGCATTAGTTTCCAGTCAACAGACAATGTATAATATCACTGGATTTGGGAAACAATTAATGTACATGACTTTAATGTTAAGGCTGGTAAAGGGGGGGGGGGGTGATTTGAATAACTGTATATTCTGCTGGTGGCTTAACCTATAAATACATATTATAATGTATTAGTTGTAAAAAGAAACAACAACTAAATATGTCAATAGTGGAGTAAAATTTGCGTCCAAAATACAATGGAGTATACGTATAATGTAGCATACAATAGAAATACTCCAGTAAAATAAAAGTACCCTTAAAATTGTACTCATGGACAGTAATGAGTAAATGTATCTAGTTACATTTCACCACTATTACTTACTGTACACAAGACTTAGATTCGCAGTTATCGAGATATGTGAAAAATTTGAAAATTCATAAACTACTGAGCTGTACTGTACTTTAGCTAGCAAGCCGGAAGATGTACTAAGTGCACTTAAAATGTCTAGAGTTTTAAGTCTAAACACTGCATCACTTTACATGTCAGATCTGTGAACATGGTGACCTGAGAATGAGTTTAAATGTTGACTTTAGCCCTATTCGCACGGGATAAGTATTACCTGATGACCTCCAGTCATTTGTAATAATTGCGGAGGTTATCTGTGATCTTAATCCCGTGCGAATCGGTCATGTCTGTAATTTGTAAAGTAATAATTCCCCCGCAAATGACCTACCATATTTTGCCGAAAACGGAGGTCCTGTGATAATATTAGTCCCGTGCGAATCGGCATCTCTGATTTGTCCAGGATTTGACGGGGCTTTTTTGTTTTTTCAAGGTACCTATTTCCTTCTTTTGCGCCTTTTTATCCATCTTTCGCGAAGAATGGAGGGTGCGTTGGAGTGTTTTGGGTGCTGGGTCATGTCGCTATACATCTTATACAATTTGCAGAAAGAGAAAGATGAAAACCACCAAAGTGCGAAGACAAAAAGAATGATTAGATGGCGATGGATGACATGTATAGCAGCATGCGGTAAGTATATTTTTTATGTTTGTATCATAGGCTACATCTAGAGATAACGACAAGACATCTCCAAGCAATAGCTTATCAAAAATAATGCACAATCAAGCGAGCGTGCTCACTTCATAATTAGAGGTTAATGTTACAAATAAATCAAGCGTAAAGCTTGAGCTAATAGATTTTAACCTGGTGAAATGTTTAGTTTTATCCATCTAACCGGACCCTGCTTGACACCACCCGGAGAAAAAAGTGAGAAAGAGAAAAGAGGAGGTCGCAGTTCGGACGATGACTGACTACCCGGTTGAGATTGTGTGCGTGTGTGTCCTCGAGATCTGACCACACACAAACACACGTAGCAGAGCTAGCCACACCCATGTTTCTACTGTTGCTTAATGTCAGTAAATTTGAGTAAAATCACAGGCTTCGCTTATCCCGTTCGAATGCGCCAGATGAAAATCAGACGTGGGTGGGTAATTTATAATTCACACGAGGTCCCTAGATAATACTTATCCTGTGCGAATAGGGCTTTTGTGTAAAAATCCTACCACATAGATGTAAAAACACAGTACCTGGTACAGTGAAGAGAAGGACGACCAATCCACTCCAAGCTGCTCCTCTCATTTCTCTGTGTGTAAGTTCAGAAATAATAAAACATGCCTGCAGGTAAATAATGTACATATGTATCAAGTCAGTCACATAAGAAACTTAATGTGAAAGCGAGTTGTCTTGATAAGACACTTTCTCTATGTCGTGTAAGAGCAGAAGACAGAAGTCAAGTTGTTTAAAATACACCCAACACCCTTCCTCTTTATATAATTTACATACACGATGAGCCAGAAAAGTTTACTGGAAAAACCAAAGAAGCAACTTGTTTTTTTCAAACTATGAACTTCCTAAAACAATCTATTTAAGAAAGCGTGAGAAATCAGTTTTGCAGAAAATAAGAACATCACTAAAACAAGAAGGACCATTTTGAGAGAGACCTTTTTTAGTGTGGGCACAGTTCAGGGTCTTAAAGTATTAAAATACTGGTGAAAGGCAGACACAAAGTTGGTGCAAAAAGAGGTATAACTCACATTCAAAGAGGAAAGTCGTGCAAACCCTGTACAGTTTAACCTCTTGAAATCTAATATATTTCCAGTTGAGGGAACTAATGTATGAAACCAGTGAATATAAGATAAGATCAGACTTGATTGATCTCAGGGGGTTTATCCACATCTTACAGCGGTAGGGACAGACTAATACGGGAAGTAAAAGCTCTTATAGTGTATTTAAATACTAGCATGAGCAGAAACTTGTCGGCACCAGGCCACTAGGCTATATAAGACAATTGTGCAATAAAATAAAGAAACAAGAAAAATGCAGGCAGGACTGCAGCTGTGGTGAAGCATTTTTCATCCTTTGTCACTCATTCACTCCTTTACTTACTTACAACACTACCACTGTACAAAACAGAGCAACCTCAGCCCTACGCTACCTCCCTATTACTGTGTTATGCAGATCTTTACTTTGTCTTCAGTGTTTTTATTTTAGTTCTACTTTCAATGACTGTGATTGGCAGAGACTCTTGTTACACACGGATGTTGGATATCACTTATGACTAACCTAAAGGTGGGGACTTATTCACAAAACATGAAAATAAGGGTCAAAGGAAGTCCTAGTTTTTGACTCCCAATATTTTTGGTTCCCAAAGCGTTTTCTTCTAAATCTGAGAGGCAGTCGAGGCAACTCCAATCTGGGAACCTCTAGCGTCATTTAGGAGGATTGATATTGTTGTCTACTCTGCAAACCAAATCTGTTCGATCAGAGCAGAAAACAAATGGGATGTCAAAGGGTTAATAACAAGCACAAAGAAAAACTACGAACACCCATCAAGTAAAGAAATGAAAATACGAGACATACAGTGCACAAGTTAAACTATAAGGATAGAATATAACATAGGCCTAAACATATAAAGTCAAATAATACTGTGTAGCCTATGTTTATTTGGAAATATGCTTTAAACTCCCAGAACCTTTAAAATCCCCAGTGCAGGTCTGTTTTTTGTGAGAACTTTTATTCTCCCAAGTCCTTAAAAAACCACCCCACCCCCCCTTGGCCTTTTCCCCCCCCCTTCGCGGCAAGTTTTTTCCCGACTAATTAGCACAGAAAATTTGCATCAATGCTGCTCAACATCAATAACAGTAACATTGGGTATAATTGTAACAGAAGGCTACTGGTGCTACCACAGTGAGAGGAGCTGTGTGCAGGAGAGAGAGGTAGAGGTGAGTGGGTAGATTCATTATTTATTTTACATGGGTACAGGGACGGACATGGGGCTAAAAAACAGCCCTGGACTTTCTCCCAAATAGGCCCATCATCTGGCCTTGCACGACAGACACTAGCCAGGATGTCCTGATACTATGACACAATACTGTAGCCTATCAGACAAGGTATTCGCAGCAAGTAACATCTCAAAACCAATGATGAGAATTGGGATTGTGTTTATTAATGAAGCCTCACCCTTCAAATAAAAATAAAAAATGTACAATGCCTTTACATCTGCATTGAAAATAAAAATACAAATAATGAAATGTCACTGGCTACAGAAACCCCAAATTACACAAACTTTTAATTATAAAACAGTACAGAGTATTACTGACAACACTTTTAGAGATAAAGTAGGCTACTTGCTGTACCTGAACATGGGGATTAGATATTCTGTAGGTCTATACCAAGACTACACTGAGAGTGTTAGTTACTACCCTGTCATCTTTTGTGCTGCAACTATCTTCAACCTGAATAAACAGATGATTTTAAAGATAGGTTCTTAGCTATTATTGATGATATAATATGTGTTGCTTTGTGTTAAAGAATTAGCATTGAATCACCTACTCAGGGACGGACTGACAATCTGTGCGTTGGGGAAAAGTCCAGAACGGCCGTCCAACCGATGGCCGTCAGCACAAAAAAGTCTAATAAAGCGATATTAACAGCCAACAGCAGGGAGGGGGAGGCTAATACGATCACTTATATGCTACGTGTAAAAAAAAAACGAGGAAGAAGAGTATGCCTACTAGTCTGGCTATCATCAGACCAAGCTCAATCTTTTAAGATTGAACATTACAGGGCGGAACCACTCAAACGTGCTAACAAACAGGGAAGGGGATAAAATAATTCACCAAATTTAACCATAAGTTTAACCAAAAAATCCTAGCTTGCACTTTCATGCAGTTTTTCTTTGTTTTTCATATTTGCGTTTACTATTGTGGAACTGGCAAAGGCCTGGTGGTTGGTTATGAAAGCTTCATAGACAAAATTGATAGGGCCTAGTCACTTTCATAATTTCACAGCCTTCATATGAATCAAAAGTGTAATATGACATTGATAAAATATTAAATCTATCAGTGACATCAGTGACATTGAAGCTGTAAAGGTCTCCTTCAGCTACATGGACGGCTCCATCTTTGCTGTTCTTGGACCAGCTGAAGCTGATGGGAGGCTTGGCTCTGCTGGAGCAGGTCAGGTTCACCCAGCGACCTGCTGACACCAAACCTGATGGACTGATGGACACTGAGATGTTATTGGGAGCATCTGAGGAAAATGTGAGATTAACTTCATTCATTAAATTCAGCACATGATGTGCTGACAGGATCCAATAACAAACACCGGTTGCCTTACATGAAACACTGAGTCTTTCTCTCCTCTGCTGTCTTGACTTCTCTTCCTTCATTCACAGAATATGTGGCAGAACAGCTGATGTTGAATCCATCATGTGTGTCTGACAGAGTGAAGGTCTTCTGGATTTTAGTTGTGAAGGTCCGATCTGTGTTGTGAGGGTCTTGTCGGAGATTCCAGGTGAGTTTAGGAGAGGAGTGTGGACAGAGTGGAAGCTGAGCATCTTATAGTGACAGACTCCTTCTCCTTCAGATCACCTGGGATCTCAATTCTGGGCCTCGGAGGAGAATCTGGGGTTTTAAATCACACGTTTAACACTAAAGAATACAGTATATTAGTTTGTACCAGTGACTTACATCTGCAAATGTGACCCTTTTATTGTAAAAATCTGTAATGACAATTCAGTCAGAGATCCTCCTTATGGAAAAACCTCATCATGGGACGCGCATGTAGATTTTTTAATCCACTTATAAATGTGAAGGAGTGACCCCTCCCCCTTCCCCCCTCCCATTACTACCCTAACATCATCCCAACACTACACCCCACAGTATTTCCATACAAATGAGGAAATGTGCACATGCATGTGTGAAAATGTTAATGTAGCCTACCTGTTATGGGTCAGCTATTCTTCGCCGTCCTGTGTGTGTGTTCTCTCCCCTTTTCCTTGTGTTTCTGTCTGTTTTGTTTTGTCTCCACCTGTGGCAAGAGGTGTTTCTACGTGGAAGTAGGTCAAGGGGCGTGGCCAGCTGTCCTTGATTCACCTCAGCAGTACATGACTACGAGGAAGTAGGTCAAGGGGCGTGGCCAGCTGTCCATGATTCACCTCAGCAGTACATGACTACGAGGAAGTAGGTCAAGGGGCGTGGCCAGCTGTCCATGATTCACCTCAGCAGTACATGACTACGAGGAAGTAGGTCAAGGGGCGTGGCCAGCTGTCCATGATTCACCTCAGCAGTACATGACTACGAGGAAGTAGGTCAAGGGGCGTGGCCGTTCGTTCCTGCACAGTTACCTGCACAGCTGCAGCGCATTCCATGATTCACCTCAGCAGTACGTAGACCCGGGCTGATCACCTCATCGGCGCTAGATCATTACAACTACCCGTGTGGTATCTTGGCTCAGTATCATTAGCTTGTTACTAGTAATCTCTGTTTCTAGTTTTCCTGTTAACATTTTGTTGCTGTGTCCAGATTCCGCTCCGTACCTGTTGCTTTCTCTCCTGGGACCTGCTGTGCTGATTTCTCTGCTGTGTTGCCAGCTCCACGCCGCTCTGTCCCTGTCTTCCACTATTGGATTCCTCCGTGAGTCAGAGTGGACTCTCCTCTGCCTGCCCGCCTCAAGCCCCAGTCCTGCCTTGGATTCTCCGTGGCCTGCCCGCCTCAAGCTTCGGTTCTGTCCGGTATCTATCCAGCCCTGGCTCCGTCTTCTTCGTTCCGCTAAGTACAGACTGTTCATTAAAAACACCTTTTGAACTGAAATCTGAGTTTCGTGTGGTTGTCTCTGTGTTCTGGGTCGAAACCACGAGTGTAACAATATAATTTCAGGAGCTGCACAGCAAATTTTGTTGTAAAGCTGCAATGACAATAAAGGGATTGTAGTTTATAACAAGAGACTTCCCTTTTTGAAGTCTGTTGAAATGAAGATACAGTCTTTTAAATAGCAATGCTAAAAATATGACTTATGTAGATTGCAATATGTAATAAGGAACATTTCTTTGCAACAGGTTTCAGTTATTGGAACATTTGGAACATCCTGACTGATCACAGGCTGGTTTCTGTAACATTTCACAATAAAGATATGGGTCATGGTGTTTGCTGTCTAAGCAACAGCTGCAACAGCATTATAAACCTACTAATACAACCAAACCTTACCTTGAACTGTTGTTTGAAGAGAATTACAAGAAGCTGTTGCCGTGAATGGCCCGTTTTAAATTTTGAAGAAGTGTCAGTGTAACTTGTGATTAAACTGGAAAACAAGGTGGCGCATTGTTTCTGAGTCAGGTCTCCAGTAATACTCCTTTGATAGGTGGTAAATGTTCCACTACTGTTGAAAATTTCACTTTATAGTCAGAAAGTGAACAAAATAACTAACTATCTGCTCTCCTCTTTCTGCTTTTTTTTTGTAAATGAAGATTGTAAATGATTCAAGTAACACACAACTCACCTGAAACAAAGAAGATGGTCAGTAACCTGTTGTCGGTCAGCATATTCACAGACAGAAACTGGATCCCCGGATTTGCAAACACATAACACTTAATTTTCAGTTGTCTTAATCATATACTTATTCATTTTTTACAAAGCATTCAATGTCTTTAAAGCAACTTCCCTATTTCAACTTCATGCCGGAAACGTGCCCCATACAACCACAGTTCAGTTTTTTATTTTTACTATAAGTAACAATTAAAGACATCCACAGAGCTGGGCTTTATCAGTCACATATAACGTTCAGTAAAATGTTTTCTTACCAAATGAGCCCACAGCTAAAAAATAAGAAAAAATTAAGTTGTGATTTCAGAGTGAAATGAATGATGAAAGAAAGAGGACTTTCCTTGAAATAATTGCAGTTCACTTCATTTGGTGGCAGAACTGCTAAATATCACATGACCCCCATGACTAAAACATGATCATATCCTGTGAGTAAGTACATCAGATATTACAACATCTTAAAAACTTTCAAAGGTTTCAAATGACACGACTTGTTGCTAGCCTTCATATATACTTAACATGACTCACAATAATAATGACTTATTTGAACAGTTGAAAGTATGAACTTTGTATAATTTACTGCAATGTTCTTACTGACTTCTGCACTGTAAAACGACCCATTATATCAGCCCTCATCTAAACAGATACATATATGCTTTCCTCCTGAACACTTTCTGCTCTGTGAAAAGCTTCTTCACACTCAATCTGAGTTCAAATAATAACCCTTCATTTTCTGTCTTTTTCAAACCATTTTTATTTCATTCAACACACTTGACATGCATCCAATGGAAACACCAGTTAAGCAATTCATTTTACACACGGTCTAAGCATCTTTTGGTGTCTTAATGACAAAAGAAAAAAGCTGGTGCTGTGATACAGTTCAACCTGAGATAAGTGATTAAAGAAGATGCTTTTACTTTTTATGTTGATTTTAAAGGCATACTATGCAACTTTTCCAGCTTCGGTCCCCCTACAGGTTGTCTCATTGGAACTGCAGCTAACAGCTGCTTAGCTGCAGTTCCAATGAGACAACCTGTAGGGGGCCCGAAGCTGGAAAAGTTGCATAGTATGCCTTTAACAAAGAGAGAGCAGAAAAAATACAAAAATATTATTCAAGCCCTTAAGAATTAATACCATTTAGTATTTAGAGAAAATCTACACTTTATTGCAAGTGGCACACTAAGGGCGTTTTCACACCTGCCTCATTTAGTTTGGATGAATTGCACTAGAGTTTTTTTGTCCCGCTAGTGCGGTTCGTCAGGGCAGGTGAGAACGCGGCATTCGCACTCGGGTGCGCACCAAAAGCGGACCAAACAAGCGTACCGATACTTGCTTGAAGACGTGGTCTTGGTACACTTTCAATAAAAGTCTGGAGCGGTTTGTTTGTGGTGAGAACGTGATCCGTACTCGAACCACTCCAACTATATATACTCCTCCAGTCTGAGCTTATGTCTCCTTTAGTTAAGTGTGTTTAGCAATATGTGATGCAGCAGAGCAGCAAACTGTAGCAGCTTGCAGTGTTTTTATCACAGAAATAGACTGTGGCCAAGCTTGCTGTCCGTCACTCGTATCTCCGTGGTCAAACCAGCTGCCGCTAAAATTGGAGACGGACGCCGCCAGAGCAGAGCGAAGTCTCCAGAGCAGACGTAGTAACGTCTCTCACGAAACAATGTCTGATCATTTTCATGAAATGAGCTGGTTTGACCATAGATATGCAAGAAATACAGTATGCACTAGGCCAGAACACAGGACCTTCTTCCTGTATTTACTTTCTTGCTCCCGCCCCCAGACACATCCGACCAATAAGAAGAGTGGACGTTCTTGCGTGATTTGTAATGGCGCATTTTGGTGCGCTTGGATTTTATCAGGTGTGAAACCAAACCAAACCAAACCGAGTGCAAATTGCTCCAAGTTTACAAACTCACCAACTGATTTGGACCAAAACAAACAAACTACAGGTGTGAAAACGACCTAAGACTAATAAATGCAGCATCGTCAATACAGTATGTTGAACATAACAGCTTCTTCATCTCCTTCTGGCTCAAGATGGATGTAACTCAACTGCACTGTTGACATAAACTGCTTCTCCTGTGTCCTGTGGAAAGGAAACGACACAGAGACAGAGGTGTTAGTGCTCTGCAGTGGATTTACTGCAGCTCAGTCTCAGTTAATGTAAAGATAAAGATTTGCAAAATGTCATTTTTATACAACTTGGTCACTTAAATTAGATATTTAAACACACACACACACACACACACACGCACACACACAGGGCCATGTACTTTTATACCCTTATTGACATAATGCAGTCCCATAATTTTGTCATGTCCGTACAACATTTTAAAGCAAAATACTGTCACAAATGTGGTGATTTTAACCCAAATCACAACTGCATTGTTTTTGTGCCTAAACCTAACTAAACTGTGACTATTCCACAACGTTAACAAGGGTTTTAAAACTTTCCTCCAGTGCAAAACATTTTTAGTAGGAAAACAAGCCTGTATAAAGAGGTAATACAGACCTGTGCCAACAACCTTAACTGAAAAACACTTGAATTGTACATTTCAAATGTTTAAAATCCAATCTAAATTCATTCATTGTTATAGTATAATTATTTTAGGAATTATGCATGAGCGATATCTTTTTAATTAAATATTTTTTTTAAATCTCATGTATCAGGGGTACTTTTAGCCTACACTCCAAAGTACCCCTCAGGGTACCAGTACCCCGATTTTGAGAATCAGAGGGTAGAAACAAACTACCTATGTGGTCTGATGCTCTGCCAGGACAATATTAGCTGTTATTTTAGCTGCTAAATGCTCCGTTTGTTCATTAGCTAGTTGCTAACTTCCCCAGTCTGCAATGTCAAGTGTCATAATTAGCTTTTTCTTTGTTTTCATTCAAAATCAATATTGAACATTCATTTATGATTTATCAAAAAAAAAGTCATTGCATTGTGGTCTGGTGTTACTGCTGTAGGTGGAGACTATTTAAAGGTTTCTCCTACTTCTGAGACCTGCAGACAGATAAGTTGATCGATAACGAAGCAACTCTCCTTATCTGGTGGTGTCATTTTTGTGGTTTTCAGTTGTTATATTTCCTATTTTATATTGTTAACTAATTTGTTAATTCAGTTCCTGTGTGCTGATGTTTCCTGTTTTGCTGTATTGTTCTTGTTTTTTCGTTCATGGTTATGTTTCCCCCTGTCTGTGCTCTCTGTTTTACATCCATGTGCATGTTTGCACGCTTTACTTCCTGTGTTATTTTGTAGTTTTCTGTTACATGTGTCTTTGTCTAGCTTGTTTCCTGTTGACTCGGATTAGTTTCTAATGTGTTTCACCTGTTCATCTGCCTCATGCCACCTGTCTCTCGTGTTGCCTTGTGTATTTGGGGTATTTGGTCTGTGTGCTCACTTTGTCTGGTGGCAGCTCGTATGTCAAGAAGTTCAGCCTGTGCCTATAGTACTTTATTCTCCTGTTTCTGTTTTTTTTCCCCTTCCTTCAGATTTTTTGATAATCATATGCTTATTTAGATTTTAAGTTTATTTTACAGGTGGCTTACCTTCACTGGGTCTGTGGAGCGTCTTGATCTGAACCAGCTGTTAGAAAAAAGAAGATTTTTTTTGTTTATGCTGTAATAATAAAGATCTTTCTCATACAGCCACACCACATTTAATTTAGACCAATTAGTGTGTACCAAATTATCATATCACAGACAAGTGTGTCTCACCACTCAAAGATGACCAATGTACTGACAAGCATTATGACTGCCAGGATCTTCAATATAACTTCAACATCAACCTGTTCACCTGCAACACAACAGCATGGTCACCTTCTACTTTAATGGGACATTTTATAAAACGTCTCAAACCATAATTCCTGCGGTTACCTTCAAATATCAACTGACATCCTGTTGATAGTTGAAGGTCCAGACCATTTCTGCATCCACAAAAGTACAATCTGCCTCGATCACCGTTGGTCACATTAAAGCGATAAACCTGTGTATCGGCTTTGATCAGATCCAGTCTGCCATCGCTGATTACAAACCAGACAAAGTTGACAACAGGAGGGTTTCCTCTGCAGGAGCAAGTCAGGTTCACCACGCTGCCCACTGACACTGGATCAGTGGGACTGATGATCACTGAAGTGTCCCTGACAGAGTCTGGAAGATTTGACACATGGAATGATAAGAAAAGATCAGTTGTATTGCCACCTGCTGTCATCTTCATAAAACAAAATGAAATAAGTCTTACATGAAACACTGAGAGTCTCTCTCCTCTGCTGCCTTGACCTTTCTTCCTTTATTCACAGGATATTCCAGCTTACGTTCATTTTAATGTGTAATGTGTGATATGGCGTAAATTTACCTTGAGCAAATGTTGGACACTTTTAGTGACACAGAGTAAACCCACTGGTAATGAGTTATCCTCATGTCCTTTAAGAACCTATTTTCTGACCAGGTTGCAGGCTTCAGCTGAAATGTGAACTCTTTACAGATTCATTTTGCAAGGAAGATTTTGGATTCGCCAGCTATAGGTCAGATTGACTGAACTCCCTCCACTATCCCACCAGAGGGAAGCTTTGAAAGAGATGTATTACAGTTTTTTACGATCACTATGACACTTTTTTCAATACTTTTAACAACTTTCCTAAACTCTTAACACAGTTAGCACAACATCCGTCTGTGTAGGCTATACAATTAACACATTTGTTGTTGCTTTGACACAAAATGCATACAGTTAACACAAATTTAAAATGCTTGAACTTCTTTTACACAGAAGCTCCACCAAAACCAAAACAATGGATCTTTACTGCCAAATTTACAAATGCTTTCACACTGTATGTCAGAACAGATAACATCATGTTCTAAACCTAACTTATAGGCTAAAGTCAAAGTGAACAGCTGATCATATTGTAAATTGAAACACAAATATATCCCCTGCATTTTATACATGCATTTATTGAGAAACAGCTGATTGAAGTTATAGATCAATCACAGCTGATTCCCTTCTAGGAAACACACTCAGGTGTTGAGGTTCTTTCAATCACATGATCATATGGTAGTACAGTAAAAGAGGACCTATTTGAACAATATACTGTAGATGAACACAGAAAATAAGAAAAATGCCTTCACAAGGGAGAGGAAGAGGAGTACCAGGACAATTCTGCCTCTGTCTCCTTTTTTTCATAAACCGTACATTCTATAAAGCTACTCTGAGATGGGTCAATCATTTTTTGTATTGAATCTCTGCAGCAAAAGAAACAAATTGGTGAGCAGGTAGAGCAGGCGCACATATACTTGGAGGTTTGTGCCTCGACGCAGAGGTCCAGAGTTCAAATCTGACTTGTGACGATTTCCTGCATGTCTTCCCCCTCTCTCTCTCCCCTTTCTCAACTAGCTGTCCTGTCAAATAAAGGTAGAAAAGCCCAAAAAATAATCTTCAAAAAAAATGTACTAAACCCAACAAAACAAAAATGTAGAGAGGCTTCAACACAAACTACAGTGCAATATGATCAATACAATCACTTGTGTCTGTTGTATAAGGGCAGACCTGACTGACACATAAATAAAAATAAAAACAGATGAATAAAATCATATAAAATAATGCAGTTTCTGTAATTCCATGGGATGTTAGTGTTTTGTATGACATTGTGCTATGATTGACTAAATGTTCCTGTTGGGAGAGAACATGTGTTAGTGTTGTGGAAGAAGTATTTGATTTTGAGACATGATTGCATTGTTTTGGTAAACATAGTGTATTGTGTTAGTGAATTATTGTATTTTGAAAATCAGTGTTGGAGTTTAGTTTACAATGTGTGATTTTGAGCATGAAATTAACTGTTTTGCCAAACGTGTGTTGTAGGTGTGTTGGTGCGTTAAGAGTTCAGGAAAGTTGTTAAAAGTATTGAAAAAATTGTCATAGCGATCGTGAAAAACTGTAAAATAAATTCACTTAGTCGTATCTTTGGGATAAACTCTAATGTTTGTATTTCTTGTTATTGTGACCTCAGGATGTTTGCTATTGTCTGTAAAGGTTTTTATCATGATCGCTGTCTGTTACGGGCTTACTAGCTGTCTACCTCAGCAGACATGGCTCCGTGCATTCGCCGGCTTCTATGAAAACAAATGCACATGACCAGAGGGAAAAGATGAGAGAGGAGAGAGTTGCCAACGAGCTTTTACGACAGTGTTGCCAAATATCTATTCTGAAGCTGTAGGGGGAGCTCTATAGAGAAACTTGTGAGCAAAAAGTGAGATAACAGAAGGTGCAGCCTCTAGCTCACCCAGTAAGAGCGTTCGCCCCATGTTAGCTGAGTCCTGCAGTGGCGCAGGGTTTGAATCCAACCTGCTGCCCTTTTCTGCGTGTCCTCCCCCATCTCTCTCCCCCTTTCATGTCTATCCACTTTCAAAAATACAGGGAAAAGCCCCCCCCAAAAAAGTGAGAAAACAGCGAAGAAATTGCCAAAACGGCACAGCGCCCCTTTAACTCCTAAAATGTCCTGAAAGCTTACAGACAGAGAATCTCTGAAAGGAGAGCACATCTCTGAAAAGGAGACCACCACATTGATTGTGTTCATTAAAGTAACTTGTTGACTAAAGCTGTTGGATTTACACTTCACTACTTACACAGGACATCTATAAATAGAGATGTAGAGTTGATCCTTCCATATTGATTCTCAGACTTGCAGTAGTAGTTCCCTCTGTCCTTGGAGCTGATGAAGGTGAAACGATGAATACCTCCTGGCCCTTGAGCAAGTGTTTGGTTCCCCTTGTCCCAGGTGTAGTTAGCTGCTGGGTTAGCATCACTGCTACAGGCCAGAGTCACTGAACTGCCCTCCACTATCTCAGCAGAGGGACTCACTGACACAGAGGGAAGCTTTGGACCATCTGGAGGAGAAAAGAGGGACTAATTATAATTTTTTTATTTAGGCATGGACCGCCACCAGCTGGAGGAGCAACACAAGTATTGTGGTGATTATATTCCACCTACTTTATAAATCCTGCTTCATGAGACAGGAGCTTATCATTTTAAAGTCTTCTGTCTTGTACCTATTTATTTATTTATTTATTGTCTACTGCATGTGTGAAACACAATTTGGTTTTTGTGTGGAACATAAAAAGACAAATAAAGGAATGTTGAATCTTGTCACATCAAAGCTAGCTGGCAGGCTAAAGTAGCCACTAATAGACATGTACATGAATCAGATGTCCTCTACAGTCTTAGTGGCCTCCCACATGCACCACAAAAAAATAAAGTGACCCAAAATCTTCTCACATTGTGGACAAAATATTATTTCTCCTCAGTTTGGGAAGGAATGTGCCTGCTAGGAATTTACATTTTTGGAGACCACCACATAGATTGTGTTCATTGAAGTAACTTGTTGACTAAAGCTGTTGGATTTACACTTCACTACTTACACTGGACATCTATAAATAGAGATGTAGAGTTGATCCGTCCATATTGATTCTCAGACTTGCAGTAGTAGTTCCCTCTGTCCTTAGAGCTGATGAAGGTGAAACGATGAATACCTCCTGGCCCTTGAGCAAGTGTTTGGTTCCCCTTGTACCAGGTGTAGTTAGCTGCTGGGTTAGCATCACTGCTACAGGTCAGAGTCACTGAACTGCCCTCCACTATCTCAGCAGAGGGACTCACTGACACAGAGGGAAGCTTTGGACCATCTGGAGGAGATGTGGTAACATAAATTAACTATGAAGAGAAGGTTTGCTTTAGTGCCACATATATTTATATAATTATGGCCCAACTTGTGTGACAACAGTGACAGATAGTGACTAAAACTGACCCTTAAACATCTACTACAGACTGCTTAAAAAAATAAACATTTAGTACATTTTTCACTAAGCTGTTTTACTCACATTTTACATTAATAAGGAAGTATTCAGATGTCCTCCTCCCAAGCTCGTTCTCAGCTGCACAGTAATACTGTCCAGAGTCAGAGGACTGGATGGAGCTGAAGTTGAGCAGTGGTCCTTCACTGAGAGGTTTTTCGTTTTGATTGGGAATCTCCTTGTACCAGGTATAATTAGCTACTATGTTAGCATCACTGCTACAGGTCAGATTCACTGAACTGCCCTCCACTATCTCAGCAGAGGGACTCACTGACACAGAGGGAACCTTTGGAGCATCTGGAAGCGAAAAAACACACATCTGTGTTTAAAAGATCAGGACAAGTTTAACAGTGGATGTTCAAACATAAATGACTAATTTCTGCATAACGTTTGAATTCCCAGAATTGATTGACATTGGGTAAAGGTTTGGTTGATGACACAGTGAAGGGAACTCAAAGGAGTGTGGTATTTCTCTTGTCCCTTCAAAGCGCAGGCGATGCTGTCTCCAGGATTCAAATAGGCTGTATAAGAAGAAGCTTCTTCAGGAACTTTCTGTCCATTCTTGATCCAGACATAAGAAGGTTTGCTGCAGCTGCTATTACAACTCAGCTCTGCCTCAGTACCAGACTGACTGACTGTTACTTTGTTCACCCCCATCTGGAGAGCTGAATATGCCAAAAAAAGCACAAAAAGTCATGGTTACTAGAAACACATACATTAAAAGTCTAGTCACTAAAAAAACTGCTTTAATTAAACTTTTGATTATCAAAGTATTTAAGATTATAAACTCACAATCCAGATGATATAATCACAATCAACCGTATATCAAAATATGTTCCCCTGGACTTTATTAAAATCTGTTTCAGCAAGATTTTTGCTCTGTCAGCTCTAGCCACTTAAAAGAAATAAGTGGAGAAATCAGGCCAATTACAAAAGCTGGTCAGTCTGACGTGGTGTTGCATGAGCTCATTACTATTCATGAACTCGCCCAGTTCCGCTGGGTAAAGGATGCTGATAGCCAGGCTCTCATTGGCTAGCTGTTAGCCAATCAGAGTAAAGGAGACTAGCTCATTGAATATTAATGAGAACTGGCACAAATCGAGCTGAGTCTTCCTGCAGGCTTTCTAACCCACGATAGAATGGCTTGAAACAAGGTAAACAAGGCAGGGATTTCCCCAGTGTGGGATTAATAAAGTCTATCTTATCTTAATTTTTCCACAAAAAATGTTACAGAGTCCATGGTAGAACTTCAGATATTACCACAAAGTAATGAAATATGTGTGGCAGGGCACCTTTAAGTAAAGAAATGGTTGAGAGGCTCTTTTAGGCACAATGTTTAAACATTTGTCCTTTAGTGTTTAACTTAACTAGTAATAATTTGACCATAATAACATGAGATATATTCTCAGTGTGAAAAGCAGCATTTTGCTCGCTTGTATCTCAGTACGGTACATTGTTGCTTAGTTAAAGTCCTTTTGCTCAGACACATTTTTATTTAGGAGAGACAGCAAGTTTTAATGCTGTGTTCTTATAATTGGTCGAGGCACTACACTCCATTTGTAAAACTTGTAGCTTAAAAGAGTACTGCTTTGCACTTCTATAACAGTGTCAGACTCACAATTAGCATTATAGATGAAAGAAAAATCTAAATAAATGCAGCGGCAAAAACAGACTTGTTCTGCATTGTGTTTATTTGCAAGTTTACTTCCTTTTTTCAACTTCTGTTGAAAAGGGCAATACAAAAAGTTTTAGGACTCTTATGTTAATTGTTTTTTAAATTTGTCATACCTGCCCAGGGACTACAGGTGAGAATTAGCAATTGTTGCTATAACCTGGCCCAAGACATATTCTCTTGTTTAACCAGTTTAATGTTTATTTGTGCATTGTCCCTGTTTCAAATAAATCAATTTCCATTCCATATGTTGTTATTTTACATTAAGCAAATGTGTTACTAAGCATAAGTGTTTGCTTAGTAAACCATTGTTTGAATTTACAGTACAAAGGAGTAATGGGAAATGTACACATGCTTTTTACAGTTAATCAAAGAGTCTGAAAATGTGGTGAAAGAACAGGAATGTACTGGACCTGAACTGAAAACTGAATAGATAAGAGAGAGATAACTGTTGGAGAGTTTGTGCTTGTTTGGTTTGTGTCCAATGTGTTTACGTTGTGGTCAGGCTGCGAATGAGTGTCAGAGGAAGAACAACAGTGAGGTGTATGCATAGTTATTATGGAGATAATAAAAAGGCAAATTACTGTTGACTCACCATAACAATAGAAATATCACACTATATCACACAACAGATACGAATGGGCCCTTCCTTTGATTTGACACTCAAATTCTCTGTTCGGCATCAACATCACCACAGTTGTTTTCCACCAGTATGAGCGGAAACATAATTTGTAATTTGACATGACTGCTGTATTGTCTTTTTTAACATACATTTAACGTACTGCTAAGTGCTAATGCATCCTGCTACTGCGGTGCAGTCACTCAAAACATAGAAAGCAGAACAACCAATGAATTAGCAGGAATCATTGTCTCATTGGAGGTCAATGAGTGACTTTAGTTACCTTTAAGCTCCATTGCACCTTTAACAAACTCTAGTTGCCCTTGACAGGGGCGGATCTACAGGGGGGCAAGGGGGGGGCAGGTGCCCCCCCACTCTAGAGCCTTGCCCCCCCAGCTGCCCCCCTAACTTTGGTGATCCAAAAACTGAATTTGTAAAAACAACCCGCTACTATGTCCACAAGCTTCTCAAAACAGTGAACTAAACAATACATTTACCAAAAGTGAACAATTTCATTTTTAATTTTAAATGTATCATTAGCCCCCTGCCCCTCAAATACTTAGCTACGTCCCTGATTTAAACGTGCGAGCGGCGTTCGCTCAGTCTGGCTCACACACAGCGAGTCTGCTGCGGTGCGGTGGCCCTGCCACCCGGGTGGAGAGACTGAGCTGCCCCAGAGCCTCTGAAGGTGAAGTCAGTTTCCCCAGGTGAAGTTTAAACACACATTTAACTTGATGTTACATTTGTAATTAATGTATTGTATGCTAAAGACGATTCAGCATTAGCAAAAACAGTGAGTCTATTACGTTAGCCAAAAGTCAAATCGCTCCCTTGTGATTTATAAGAGCACTCTGCCCTTTGATTAGTTTTGATTTTAGTAAGAACAGCTTAATATAAAATATAAAATCTTGTTTGTATCCATAACGTTTACTGATGGTCGCCGTTTCGCTGACTTTACGTTACAACACACAATACAGTGCCAGTTGGGAGATGATAATTTTTTTTTGATTAGCTAAGCAGTCCTATAAAATCCACTTACTCTCACATGTCACAGCAATAAGGCTGCACAAATAAAACCAGGTTACAACTGGGGAAATAACAAATACAATAGGATTAAGTAGCCTAGTCTAAACATAACTGTTGTGTGCATGTGATACATATTTTCTGATTTTATATTTGTCATAAGCTACTTATTAGCTACAGGGCCCTACAGTGTAATGTAATACAAGAATAACCACAGCTTTTCACAGATCGACTTTTGCAGGCCAGAGTTGCTGAAGAAATTGGCTGGAGCCTAAACATGAAAAGGAAGGCTAAAGGTGGGGTTATTGCCAGCTTTTTTGCTAAGAAAATTCAATAGAAGTACACAGGATGAAGAGAATGAGGGAAATGAAGGAGAAGGCAGTAAATTGGAGAGATCATGGAGGGTCAGAGCAGGAGAAGACCACAGAAGGAGAAAAGGAAATAAGTGAAGGAGATGAGGAAAAACTAGCAGCAAGATAATGAGGGGCATACAAGCTTTAAACCCATCAAACAATGACTTCTTAAAGGAAGAATTGGTTTTGTTAGAGGCTGAGGAATATGGCTCTGAAAAGTATTACAAGTATTTTTGTTTGGTTAAAGCCATTCACATATAGGGATTCCCATGTACCGTCTACCCCTGCCACTCTGCCAAGATCTCTTGCCCCCCCTTTGCCACCCCATGTAAAATGTTTTAGATCCACCACTGGCCCTTGATTTTGACCGTTCCTTGGATAAAAAAAATTACTGATATTTGCTTAAAGGGTAACAACCGCTTTTTTCAACCTGGAACTTATTTTCCTGTGTTTTTGTGTCTAAGTGACATTGGTCCAGTATTAGGCAAGGTCGCTGCAGTCGGCAGCGGTGAAACAAGCTACAATGTAAGTTAATAGGGCAGTTGTCCAGCTTGTATTTACCTTCACAAAAGTGCTCGTTTTGTCACTTAGAGGCTCATATTAATAGTCTAAATATCTGACAACATTATTAAAACATAAAAACATCTGCAAAATTGCATTTGCTAAACCCAGCAGACTCCGTGTAAATAAACAGTAATTTTAGCGTCGTAAAATACACTTCATTCAAAGTCGACAGAAACCAAATAAAACTATGAAAAGCCGTTTGGTTTTTTTTCCACTTTTCCATCCATCACAACTCTAATTTTGGTTGAAATAAACATAGTTTACCGATTTACATGTGGAAATATGTTGGCTCTATACACGCTAAAAGTATTGCTTTTTTAAGTGGAGTCTGGTGGGTTTAGACCTGACTTCAGAGCTGTTTCTGGTTAAACAGAAAGGTCTCAAAGAGGTTTTAAAGGTCTATCTCTGAAGGGATCCTTTCCATAATGTTGTCAGACACAGAATATTAATCTGAGCCTGTTAGTGGCAAAACAGCACTTATGTGAAGGTAAATACCAGCAGGACAATTGCCCTATTAACTTACATTGTAGCTTGTTTTGCCGCTGCAGCGATCTTGCTTAATACTGGACAATGTCAAAGATTGTTGTTCCCATCAGTCACTTAGACACAAAAACATAGGAAAATAGGTTGAAAAAAAAACAGTAGTTAACCTTTGATGTAGATACTTTTCCATAACATTAACTTCACGGTATGGTACTGTAGGAAGCCAAGATTTTGTCGGTAGAGTTTATCCCGGTGCATCTCAGATTTGATCGCAATTCCTTCCCACTACTCTTACCGTCTTAAACTGTATATAACTTTTTACAATGTTCAGGTAAAAGAATACAAAAAGACGCAAGTGTGAAAATCTGAGTACCTCAGATTTTGCCATATTAAAAACCACTGTGTGCTAACCATGTGACATTACAGACAACTGGGATTTAAACGGACACTCAATGTCTAGTTCTCAAGAAACAGAATGAGTATGGGTGTATGGTTTAAAAAGAAAGGTATGCATAATATCACACTTCAAGTCTCAGATAAAAAATAAATACAAACCCACTGGAATATGCTTTAAAATGAGTGTGCGGAATGATCCACAATGTAAATGTAGTTAGTACAGTACCTGGCACGGACAGAAGGAAGACAACAAATCCACTGGCCGCTGCTGTTAAACTCATAGCTGCTCCTCTCGTCTATCTGGATTCAGAGACAGTAAAACATCACCGGGTCAATATTGTGCTCAAATAAACCGGTCACATCGATAAATAAGAGAGAGAGGGCGAGAGAGATGTGGTCTTGATGGACAACTTTCCTCTGTGCTCAGTAAGCAGAGGACAGATGTTAACAGTCCTCACCTCACCCCCCACCTCCTTCCTCTTTCTATCATTAACATACATGATATCAGTAAATACCTAGTTAGATATCATCAAGGTAACAACCAGTATATATATAAACCTAAACTAAAAATGAACTTGGACTTACCAGTTATGGTCTGACACACGCACACTTCCTGTTTGACAACACCTGAAGTTCCTCAACATCCTCGTATGCATTATGAGGACAGTGGGTATTGTGTTCTGTACAGATTGTAAAACCCTGTGAGGTAAATATTTGATATTGGGCTATATAAAAAAAACAGTCAAGTTTCTAGACAAAGAGGGAACATTTAAAATGTATTTAATGATAAGTTTGTTAGGAACACCAGAAAGGGCAGATATTCATTGTTGTTAATAAATATGCTTTAAAATGCACATTTATTCAGTCCCTCATTAACTTTTAAGAGCTGCTATGATCTTTGTGCAATGTCTAGGGGAACTCAGGGAGTAACATAACCTATTTAACCCAAAACCTTTGCCGAATGGGACCAAAACAAAGAGGCTCCTGAAAACACTTAAGTGTCTACAGAAGCACCCACAAAGACTACATTAAAGGAGAAAAAGTGAAGCAAAATAAAGAACAAGAAATACTGCTTTTGAAGCTCAGGGGGCTTTTTAACAAAACCTAGATAGTTGATTAAGCCGGGATATCACCCAGTTATCCTGGATGACTGAATCCTTGAATTGGTTTCACGAAAGCAGAGGCAGATAAATGACCATGGAGATTTATTATGTGCAGCTAGCCTGGTCCTGACTTATGTTGTGACAGGTAATAGAAAAAGAATGGAGATTATGTCCTCTATCTATCCAGCCCTGGCTCTGCCTTCTTTCTTCTGCTAAGTACAGACTGTCCATTAAAAACACCTTTTGAACTGAAATCTGAGTTTCATGGGGTTGTCTCTGTGTTCTGGGTCGAAACCATGAGTGTAACAGTACCATTTCAGGAGCTGCAAAGGAAATTTAGTTGTAAAGGTGCAATGACAATGAAGGCATTGTATGTTATACCAAGACACTTCCCTTTTTGAAGTCTGTTGAAATGAAGATGCAGTCTTTTAAATATTAATGCTAAAAATATGACTTATGTAGATTGTAATATGTAATACGGAACATTTATTCGCAGCAGGTTTCAGTTATTAGAACATTTGGAACCTGACTGTCATTAAACTGGAAAACAAGGTGGTGCATTGTTTCTGACTCAGGTCTCCAGTACTACTCCTTTGATAGGTGGTAAATGCCCCACTACTGTTGAAAATAACATTTCTTTTGATGCCAAATCTGGAGTAATTTTTAATCCACACTCCGAAGGTTGTTCTTGTGCTATTTGAATTCCTGATCTAGTTTAGCACTAAAGTGACATGGGATTAACAGACAAGATCCACTCAGTGCTTCCATGTTCTTTGGTGTAGTAATGAATAGGCCAGCTGGATTCAAACAAGTAGCGCAAGTACCTGTAAAATCAGTTTCGCAATTTACAAAATGTGAAAGAAATTTGTAGGAGGAAATAAATCATGATAAACAAAGCAGCAGTATGTTGCATGCTGGTCTTTCTTCACTGTCTTTTTAACAATTTCCTCATAAAACATTTCGCTTTACAGTCAGAACGTGAACAAAATAACTAACGATCTGCTCTCCTCTTTCTGCTTTTCTTTCTAAATTAAGATTGTTCAAGTAACACACAGCTCACCTGAAACAAAGACGATGGTCAGTAATATGTTGTCGGTCAGCATATTCACAGACAGAAACTGGCTCCCTGTTCATTTTCAGTTGTCTTAACTGAGACTTAACATAGTTTTTACAAAGCATTCAATGTCTTTAGAAGCAACTTCCCTATTTCAACTAAATGCTGGAAACGTGCCCCATACAACCACAGTTCAGTTTTTTTGTATTTTAAGTAACAATTAAAGACATCCACAGAGCTGGGCTTTAACAGTCACATATAAAGTTCAGTAAAATGTTTTCTTACCAAATGAGCCCACAGCTAAAAAATAAGAAAAAATGAAGTTGTGATTCCAGAGTGAAATGAATGATGAAAGAAAGAGGACTTTCCTTGAAATAATTGTAGTTCACTTCATTTGGTGGCAGAACTGCTAGATATCACATGACCCCCATGACTAAAACAGTTTGCGACTGCTCCTATCCTGTGAGTAAGTACATCAGATATTACAATATCTTAAAAACTTTAGGTTTCAAATGACACGACTCGTTGCTAGCCTTCATATATACTTAACATGACTCACAATAATAATGACCTATTTGAACAGTTGAAAGTATGAACTTTGTATAATTTACTGCAATGTTCTTACTGACTTCTACACTGTAAAACGACCCATTATATCAGCCCTCATCTAAACAGATACATATATGCTTTCCTCCTGAACACTTTCTGCTCTGTGAAAAGCTTCTTCGCACTCAATCTGAGTTCAAATATTAATCCTTCATTTTCTGTCTTTTTCAAACCATTTTTATTTCCTTCAACACACTTTACATACATCCAATGGAAACACCAGTTAAGCAATTCAATTTACACATGGTTTAAGCATATTTTGGTGTCTTAATGACAAAAGAAAAAAGCTGGTGCTGTGATACAGTTCAACTTCAATGCTTTTACTTTTTATGTTGATTTTAAAGGCATACTATGCAACTTTTCCAACTTCGGTCCCCCTACAGGTTGTCTCATTGGAACTGCAGCTAACAGCTGCTTAGCTGCAGTTCCAATGAGACAACCTGTAGGGGGCCCGAAGCTGGAAAAGTTGCATAGTATGCCTTTAACAAAGAGAGAGCGGAAAAAATACTAAAATATTATTCAAGCCTTTAAGAATTAATACCATTGAGTATTTAGAGAAAATCTACACTTTATTGCAAGTGGCACACTAAGGGCGTTGTCACACCTGCCTCGTTTAGTTCGGATGAATTGCACTAGAGTTTGTTTGTCCCGCTAGTGCGGTTCGTCAGGGCAGGTGAGAACGCGGCATTCGCACTCGGGTGCGCACCAAAACCGGACCAAACAAGCGTACCGATACCTGCTTGAAGAGGTGGTCTTGGTAGACTTTCAATCAAACTCTGGAGCGGTTTGTTTGTGGTGAGAACGTGATCCGTACTCGAACCACTCCAACTATATATACTCCTCCAGTCTGAGCTAATGTCTCCTTTAGTTAAGTGTGTTTAGCAATCTGTGATGCAGCAGAGCAGCAAACTGTAGCAGCTTGCAGCGTTTCTCTCAAAGAAATAGACTGTGGCCAAGCTTGCCGTCCATCACTCGTATCTCCGTGGTCAAACCAGCTGCCGCTAAAATTGGAGACAGACGCCAGCAGAGCACAGCGAAGTCTCGGTGACCAGAGCAGACATAGTAATGTCTCTCGCTAAACAATGTCTGATCATTTTAATGAAATGAGCTGGTTTGACCATGGATATGCAAGAAATACAGTATGCACTAGGCCAGAACATAGGACCTTCCTGTATTTACTTTCTTGCTCCCGCCCCCTAGAGCTTCGTTCGGGCCCAAAAAATCAAGCCCGACCCTGCCCGAGCCCGTGCACGTTGTGTCCGAGCCCGGCCAGACACATTAACTGGAATTATGAGCCCGAGCCCGATTTCAACCCGACACTTTTTTTAATCCGTGGGCCGTTATAACTGACGTTCTCATCTACAATTCAGAGTTGTTTGAACTGCAGAAATCTGTTTAAAATGATCTTATTGAATAATGCAACAGGAGCAAAGCATGTAAACTGCGCTGTTTGTTTATTCAGAATGGAAGGGATCGCAAATGGATCTGAATGAAGAAACGTAAAAACTCAACGTATTTCTCTGTGAGGAATTGCCCGCTTGCCTCGCCCTCAGGGGTAGCCTATGCTTGGAGAACTAACAAAAGAGGACGTTGAAGGCTGACTATCATCTTTTCTGCCACGGGGAGCCTGCTTCATGTGTCTCTTCATCATCCACTTCTCCGTTTTATCAGCTGTCATAGGCGAACAGCGTGCCGCACTTAATGCACTCAACAAAGCTGACACATATGTTGTCACTGCCCACGACTTGTTTAAAATGGTTCCATACCTCCGACTTTCCTCCAAACTTGCTCAAAGGTAATTCTCCCGTTTTTCTTTTTTTCTTTACAACCTCAAGCTCCATGTTGCACATAAGCTCCACAATACAGTACAATACAGTGTAACTTTTTGGACACATTTGTTACTTTGGCCTAAATAGATAATAGTTCTGATTATGGCATAGCTTTCTCCCACCCAATTAGGCTAAAGTAATGATTAAAAAAAACACAAATGCTTGATCAAGGGTCCGGCCCGGCCCGAGGATAGTGGCGGAAAATAACGGGCTCGGGTCGGGCTCGGGTCGGGCTCGGGTCGGGCTCGGCTCGGGCTCGGGCTCGGGCTCGGGTCGGGCTCGGGCTCGGGCTCGGGCTCGGGCAGAGAATCGAAACTCTACCGCCCCCAGACACATCTGACCAATAAGAGGAGTGGATGTCCTTGCGTGATTTGTAATGGCGCATTTTGGTACGCTTGGATTTTTACAGGTGTGAAACAAAACCAAACCGAGGGCAAATTGCTCCAAGTGTACAAACTCACCAACTGATTCGGACCAAAGAAAACCAACTACAGGTGTGAAAACGACCTAAGACTAATAAATGCAGCATTGACAATACAGTATGTTGAACATAACAGCTTCTTCATCTCCTTCTGGCTCAAGATGGATGTAACTCAACTGCACTGTTGACATAAACTGCTTCTCCTGTGTCCTGTGGAAAGGAAACGACACAGAGACAGAGGTGTTAGTGCTCTGCAGTGGATTTACTGCAGCTCAGTCTCAGTTAATGTAAAGATAAACATTTGCAAAATGTCATTTTTATACAACTTGGTCACTTAAATTAATTAAAAAAATCTTTAAACACACACACACACACACACACACACACACACACACACAGGGCCATGTACTTTTATACCCTTATTGACATAATGCATTCCCATAATTTTGTCATGTCCGTACAACATTTTAAAGCAAAATACTGTCACAAATGTGGTGATTTTAACCCAAATCACAACTGCATAGTTTTTGTGCCTAAACCTAACTAAACTGTG
This sequence comes from Perca fluviatilis, assembly GCF_010015445.1. Taxonomy (NCBI): domain Eukaryota; kingdom Metazoa; phylum Chordata; class Actinopteri; order Perciformes; family Percidae; genus Perca; species Perca fluviatilis. The sequence continues at coordinate 10,205,636 of NC_053112.1, forward strand.
ACAACGTTAACAAGGGTTTAAAAACTTTCCTCCAGTGCAAAACATTTTTAGTAGGAAAACAAGCCTGTATAAAGAGGTAATACAGACCTGTGCCAACAACTTACCTGAAAAACACTTGAATTGTACATTTCAAATGTTTAAAATCCAATCTAAATTCATTATTTGTTATAGTATAATTATTTTAGGAATTATGCATGAGCGATATCTTTTTAATTAAATATATTTTTTTAAATCTCATGTATCAGGGGTACTTTTAGCCTACACTCCAAAGTACCCCTCAGGGTACCTGTACCCCGATTTTGAGAATCAGAGGGTAGAAACAAACTACCTATGTGGTCTGATGCTCTGCCAGGACAATATTAGCTGTTATTTTAGCTGCTAAATGCTCCGTTTGTTCATTAGCTAGTTGCTAACTTCCCCAGTCTGCAATGTCAAGTGTCATAATTAGCTTTTTCTTTGTTTTCATTCAAAATCAATATTGAACATTCATTTATGATTTATCAAAAAAAGTCATTGCATTGTGGTCTGGTGTTACTGCTGTAGGTGGAGACTATTTAAAGGTTTCTCCTACCTGCAGACAGATAAGTTGACCAATAACGAAGCAACTCTCCTTATCTGGTGGTGTCATTTTTGTGGTTTTCAGTTGTGATATTTCCTATTTTATATTGTTAAGTAATTTGTTAATTCAGTTCCTGTGTGCTAATGTTTCCGTTATTTGTTCAGCGTTTCCTGTTTTGCTGTATTGTTCTCGTTCTTTTGTTCATGGTTATGTTTTGCCCGTCTGTGCTCTCTGTTTTGTTCTCCTAGATACATCCATGTACATCTTTGCACGCTTTACTTCCTGTGTTATTTTGTAGTTTTCTGTGTCTCTGTCTAGCTTTTTTCCTGTTGACTCGGATTAGTCCCTAATGTGTTTCACCTGTTCATCTGCCTCATGTCACCTGTCTCTCGTGTTGCCTTGTGTATTTGGTCTGTGTGCTCACTTTGTCTGGTGGCAGCTCGTATGTCAAGAAGAAGTTCAGCCTGTGCCTATAGTACTTTATTCTCCTGTTTCTGTTTTTTTTTCCTGCTTTCAGATGTTTTTGATAATCACCTGCTTACTTAGATTGTAAGTTTATTTTTGGTTATTAAATTATTCAACTCTCCGTTATCTTCTATTGTCCTCCTGCATTTTGGGTCCAAACCTGGGAACTACTGCCTCATATGACAGGTGGCTTACCTTCACTGGTTCTGTGGAGCATCTTGATCTGAACCAGCTGTGAGAAAAAAGAAGAATGTTTTTGTTTATGATGTAATAATAAAGATATGTCTTATACAGCCAACCCACGTTTAAATTAGACCAATTAGTGTGTACCTGCAAATGATCATATCACAGAAAAGTGTGTCTCACCACTCAAAGATGACCAATGTACTGACAAGCATTATGACTCCCAGGATCTTCAATATAACTTCAACATCAACCTGTTCACCTGCAACACAACAGCATGGTCACCTTCTACTTTAATGGGACATTTTATAAAACGTCTCAAACCATAATTCCTGCGGTTACCTTCAAACATCAACTGACATCCTGTTGATAGTTGAATGTCCAGACCATTTCTGCATCCACAAAAGTACAATCTGCCTCGATCACCGTTGGTCACATTAAAGCGATAAACCTGTGTATCGGCTTTGATCAGATCCAGTCTGCCATCGCTGATTACGAACCAGACAAAGTTGACAACAGGAGGGTTTCCTCTGCAGGAGCAAGTCAGGTTCACCACGCTGCCCACTGACACTGGATCAGTGGGACTGATGATCACTGAAGTGTCCCTGACAGAGTCTGGAAGATTTGACACATGGAATGATAAGAAAAGATCAGTTGTATTGCCACCTGCTGTCATCTTCATAAAACAAAATGAATTAAGACTTACATGAAACACTGAGAGTCTTTCTCTCCTCTGCTGTGTTAACTTCTCTTCCTTCATTCACAGGATATTCCAGCATACGTTCATTTGAATGTGTAATGTGTGATATGGTGTAAATGTACCTAGAGCAAATGTTGGACACTTTTAGTGACACAGAGTAAACCCACTGTGAATGAGTTATCCTCATGTCCTTTAAGAACCTATTTTCTGACCAGATTGCAGGCTTCAGCTGAAATGTGAACTCTTTACAGATTCATTTTGAAAGGAAGATTTTGGATTTGCCAGCTACAGGTCAGATTGACTGAACTCCCTCCACTCTCCCACCAGAGGGAAGCTTTGAAAGACATGTATCAAAATATATTGATTTTAAAATATCAAAATCAGAAAATAATTCATTGCCCAGTAAGTACTTATTACAAGGACTTTGCCTTGGTTGTTGGTGTATATGTGAACATATTAAACATTAAAAGCAAACACTGAATACAGAAACAAATAACACATACATATAACTATTAATATGATAATAAAACATGGGTTTGACAGCCCTAAACCACAGTCCTGCTGCCAACCAGGATTATAACTACAGAAACAGCAGATGTGGTCAGCAAAGCAAGCCTTAAAGGGCAGTCATCAGCTGAATTAGGCATTTCACTCACATTTCACATCAATAGAGATGGATCTAGATGTCCCCCCCAGCTCGTTCTCAGCTGTACAATAATACTGTCCAGAGTCAGAGGACTGGATGGAGCTGAAGACAAGAGGTGTATTTTCACTGAGAGGTTGAAGTTCTGGATTTCCATTCTTCTTGTACCAGGTGTAGTTAGCTGCTGGATAAGCATTACTTTGACAGGTCAGAGTCACTGAACTGCCCTGCTCGATTTCACCAGAGGGACTCACTGACACAGAGGGAAGATTTGGTCCATCTGGAGGAGAAAACATAGGTAGGCAATAAGTGGTCATTAGTTCTAACAGATGTTGAACAAGTGACAGAATATAACAGACCCCTGTAATTTGTGCAGCTCTGTAAGGCTTTTTAGAAAATGTCATGACAACAGATGAATCACTTTTTAAGCTATATTCATTAGGACCAAAGTGGTGGACTGAGCAGCTGATATTGCTGTTTCTACATTCTATACACTGTGTTATTTTGAAGGTTTGACACTTGGTTTGAGACACAGTGGAGTAAACAGAGATGTGATTTTATATCATTTCTTTTCTCCTTTTCCTCAACCAGACTGGAGTTGCTGCAACATGTTTGTGTGTGTTGTGTTGTGTGTGGGGACGGGGTAACAAGCAATGAGTACCTTACATTTGAATGTGCTATAAAATGAAATATCCAAAAAATATGTTTGAAACTGATTGCCTTGCTTTTGAACATCTGGAAGAATTATGTATCGACTTAACTTAACTAAAATTAAACTGTTTACCATTATTTAAATAAAGTGGTTTCACTCACATTTCACTTCAATAGAAATGGGTTTGGATGTGTTAGACCCCAGCCTGTTCCTAGCTCTACATGTATATTGTCCAGAGTGAGAGGACTGAATGGACGTGAGGACCAGCTGTTGTTCTTCAATGGGAGGTCTGAGCTTTACATTGCTCTTCAACCAGGTATAAGTAGCTGCTGGGTTAGCATCACTGCTACAGGTCAGAGTCACTGAACTGCCCTCCACTATCTCAGCAGAGGGACTCACTGACACAGAGGGAAGCTTTGGAGCATCTGTGGGACACAAGGTGTAAAGACACATTAAATGAAAAAAATATATATTCCTTTATGGAAAATCATTTGTATCATGAACAGTGTAGAGCAGATGAGTGAGTACATACTGACATTTGGTTGCTACTGTGTGTTATATTTAGATCACTAAAGGCAGATTACTGTTAACCATACAGAGAAGCAACACCTCACACTGTCTGTTAACTAACAGAATGATGTGGTACAGTTTGGTTCCTATTTGTGAACTCTTAATAGACAGAAAGATTAACTGTTACATGACTGAATCCTTCAGATTAATCACTAACATCTCCAGTTATACAGGTAATAAAAACTGCACTACTACTGTACAATGATACACACCAATTAAATGTTCTGGTAAAAGGGTGTGGGGAGATGTGTGAAAACATTAAAATGATGACAAATCATATTGTAGTTTTGTTCTGAGAAGTCAAACTGATGCCAACAGCGACTAAAAACGACCTTTTCCTCATCCACTGATGTTCAGTGACCTACAGCTGTCAATGTGAAGCAGACTGAGCTGAATAAAAGCAGGAATGATCAGCAAAGTACTCCTACAAATTCAGACAGTCACTAGCTGAATGTTGCTTTTTAAAATGGAGCTGTTTTACTCACATTTCACATCAATAGAGATGGATTCAGATGTCCTCCTCCCCAACTTGTTCTCAGCTGTACAGTAATAACGTCCAGAGTCAGAGGACTGGATGGAGCTGAAGACAATCTGTGTCTTTTTATAGAGAGGTTTACCATCCTTGTACCAGGTATAAGTAGCTGCTGGGTTAGCATCACTGCTACAGGTCAGAGTCACTCTCCTGTTCTCTCTGATCTCCCCAGTGGGAGTCAGAGACAGGGGACCAACCTTTGGAGCATCTGGAGAAGATAATATGAAAACAAACTTTAATCATACAATGTGGTGTAATGTGTGTGTGTGTGTGTGTGTGTGTGTGTGTGTGTGTGTGTGTGTGTGTGTGTGTGTGTGTGTGTGTGTGTGTGTGTGAGTGTGTGAATCAATTTGCTGTTATTAAATGAACCGTTTCACTAACATTTCACATCAATAGATTTGTATTGAGACGTCTTCGTCCCCAGCTCGTTCTCAGCTGTACAGTAATACTGTCCAGAGTCAGAGGACTGGATGGAGCTGAAGACGAGCTGTGGTCTTTCACTGAGAGGTTTTTCTACATTCTTCTTGTACCAGGTGTATTTAGCTGCTGGGTTAGCATCACTGCTACAGGTCAGAGTCACTGAACTGCCCTCCACTATCTCAGCAGAGGGACTCACTGACACAGAGGGAAGCTTTGGACCATCTGGAGGAGAAAATGTATAAAGACACATTTCATTATAAACAATAAAAAGTCACTATACAGAAATACAGTGGGTCATTTGGTGAGGAGAAAATTTACACGTTGAAATCATATTCTAGTTAATCCAAAAGTGTAATGAGAATATAAGTTTTAAATTCAAATATTACACATAATGTCTTGAGTTTCTCACATTAAAATCTATAGTTTTCTAAGTTTGCTCTTTTATTAGTGACACTGGAGTAAACTCACACACTGGAGGAGAGCGGTAATCTTCATATCCTGTAACAGCACAGGAATAGCTGTTGTTATCTTCAACAGAGACTCTGAGAGAAGAAGATGTTTCTCCATCCATTTTCTGTCCATTATTGAACCAGACATATGAAGGATTATCAGGTACATTACAGCTGCTGTGACACCTCAGCTCTCCCTGGGTCCATGATCTTGTCACCTGCACCTGGAGGTCTGGAACTGTCCAGATAGATTAGAAATGTCATTTCAAACTAAACCATTTCAGTACATGCATACAAACAGACAGACAAAAGATTCACAAGAAAAACAAGTGGACAAAATATTCCAATGAAAATATTACCTGTAACAGACAGAGTGACTCCAGGTGAACCAGTGAAACCACCACGGTTTGTTATGAACCTGAACTTGTACTCAGCAGAGTCACTCTCTCTCAGGTCTCTGATTCTCAGAGTGCAGTCGTCGTTATGAAAGAAATACTCCACACGACCTGTGTAGTCTGGATCTCTTTTCAGATCATCAGGTGCATTATTACTCCTTTTACTAAACCAGAATCGTTTTCGAACTTCTGTAGTTTGATGACTTTCTGTGTATGGGTATCTGTAGGTGCACGGTATGTCCACGGTTGATCTCTTGAAGGCACAGATCTGAGTAGAGGTGTAAGTCACTCCCCAGTAATCCTGACCCTGTATCACTGTAACACAGAGCACATCAGGAAGCACAATCAGACTCAGGAGGTTCTTCGATATGAAAACTTCCCAGATGATAAATATTTTGACCAAAACTACTTGGCACTAAAACTGAAATGTTTCTCTCGTATGGTATCTTATGTTAATAATACCATGAGTTTAAAAGTACATAAAAAAGTATGACTTATGTAATTTCTGTATTAAACCACAGTGAACTGAAATATGGAAAAGCACAAAGGCAGTAAAGTGTTGCTTAGTAATGAATGGTAATGCAGCTTTAAGGAACTCCATATTATTATTATTATTATTATTATTATTATTATTATTATTATTATTATTATTATTATTATTATTATTATTATTATTATTAATGTTATTTCTCCCAGTTTTGTTTCTTCTTCGTTCACTCTTTGGTCAGAGTAGCACTGAGATTAGGACACAGACTCATGAGCACACATTGAGACTCAGCTGCTTCTGGATATTATATATTTAGAAATCATTAAAGGCAGATTACTGTTAACCATACAGAAAAGCGAAACATCAGACCACCATCTGCAAGTTACATAATGATTGGGGAAGTTTGGTTCCTATTTTTGAGCTCTTAATATAAGTTATCTTGTTCTCTCAAAAATGGACATAGACATTTTTAGATTTACAGTAAATGACTGAATCCTTCAGATGAACCACTAACAGCTCCAGTTATACAGTTAATTGAAACAGCCCTACCCTTACTGTGCAATGATACATGCCACTAAAAATCGAAATGCTAAAATCTAAAAATGTGGACAGTCACTAGCTGAATGTTTGCTTTTTTGTGTAGTTTTTTTTTTTCCCCCCCACATAAATATTTAGGTTAAAGGATGCAGGGAACACAAATATGTAAGCAATCTGATGACAATAGTTCTCACCCCAATAAAACCACTGAGTGATAAATGCAATGATACACGAAAACATCTAAAAGGGAACATTACTTACAACGAGATGCAACAAAGAAACAGAAGTGAATGTGTTTTAATGGTTTACATCACACCACACATTACATCTAGAAAAGGTGATGGTTTAGGAATTAAATTTTTTTTTCTATTCATAACTTTGTTAAACTCTAAATAATCATACTATATGTCCTACAGTGTAAATGTTGATATACATTACCTGATACAGAGAGAAGGAAGAAAACAAATCCCCTCACTGCTGCAGTTAAACTCATAGCTGCTCCTCTCATCTGCAGGACAACAAACAGGTAAATAATGTCTGCAAGAAATAGCAATCACATCAATAAAAAAAAAATCAGCTTACAACAGAGAGAGATGTCGTCTTGAAAGATAATACTCCTCTGGGGTCAGTACGGCAAGCAGAAGACAGAAGTCAGGCTGCTAAGAGGAAGGAAGTCAAGTTAAGTTTAACATTATCAATATGCATGAAGTTGGTGACTGTCTGATTGGACAGAAGTGTGAGTTTTTTTGATGTAACTGGGTATTTTAATGGATGCCCATATCTAAAAGTGTATGTTATAGTGTTACCTCAGATAGACGTGCATCAATTTGCATAATGATACAGTGATACGACTCACACACTGATAGAGATTGGTAATCCAATTCAAAGCACCACAGGATTTCTCAGGGATAAAACTGGACTAGTTAAAACAAGGTGTCCTTCCTCATGTCCTCTCTATTCTAATACCAGACGAAGGAAAGATGACCAGCTGGACACTTTAGCTCTGCATAATACAAAACGTATTTGACAGGATTTGTAGCAGAGGCATGGTAGCAAAATCATTTCTATCATCTAGTGGCAGCATGGCACCACCTCGCTAGAGTCATTTTGTGTGGAGTGGACAGAGCCAGTGAGTAATATTTATTTTACATTAACAAGGTTAAAGATGCTCTAAGTGATGTGACGCTCGCGTTTTTAAGAAATTTTTCATTAAGTCATTATATCCTTAACTATCCTCACTATCGCTTCCCTGAACACACTGTAGAAACGCGTTCTGTGTAAAGCTCCAACCGGCTCCTAAACAAACCAACAAAAAAAAACGGCTACAACCTGCAACTTGAACCATAACAAGAAGGAGCTGGTTGAGCCATCACTACAGCAGCGTTGGCACGTAGGCTACTTCCACAATGCATATTCATGACTCAACCAACTTCTCTTTGTTGGTTATTGGCTGAAACTCTGTTTGTTATGGTTCATGGGGCAGGTTGGACCAGTTTGTTTTTTGCTGGCGTTTGTGGAGCCTGGGCTGTCTACAGAGACCGCGTTTTTTTAAAGTGTGTTCAGGGGACAGGCAGCTAGCGGATAGTGAGGAGATGTTTGCTGTATGTGACAAAAAATAAAAAATAAAAATAAAAAACGCATCACATCACTTAGAGCACCTTTAAAATAAAAGCCAACAAGATGTATTTCTGCATGTATCCGTTCACTAAAACTATCAGTTAATATGTTTAGAATATGTAAATGAAATGGCAAAATATAATGTCTTACTTCAAAAAGGCAGGAAACCTGTGGAGAATGTCCATTTGCAAATCTAGTTGTAGTTTCCTCCTGCTGCCACTAGATGATAGAAATGATTTTAGCTACAATGACTCTTTACTAAAAACCTTGTCAAATCCTGTCCGTTTTGATTGTCTTTACTGGTTATATTGTCACTCAAATATCTCATTCTATATCAGTATTGTTGTACACAATTTCTGAATATTTTCTTCTGCTGTAACATTGCTAATTATCTATATTACTGCTTTCTTTATTTCAGATTATAAAGCCCACCTGTTTGGATTCAATATTTGTTTTGTACTTGTAACATCATTTACGCATGTATCCTCTGCACTATATTTTATGTATCTATATTTTATTTTACTCAAAACAACAAGAACAGCAAAAAAATGTAATTAGTTAATGTTTTTTATTCTCTCAGACTCAGAAGTCAGTTTGGTCCTCTTCAAACTTAAATCAGTATTTCTTGTTTACAGTGTTTAGGTTTAGTAAGGTTAAGGTTAGCTCATTGTCCCTCTTACCATTGGTCTCATTAATAGCTTGATGCGATTTTTCCTGTATGAATATTAGTACATCTGCTTGTTACAGTATGATGTGTATTCTTTGTATGAACTGCTGTCTTATATTCTCTGCTGGCTGTAAAACGATTTGCCACCTACAGGGATAATAAAGTTGACTTAACCTTAACGTGTAAGTTGGGGCGGTGCTTGGTTTCGAAGCAGGAAAGAAATGTCGGCTGAGTCACACACATCCACAAATAACTGTACAAGAAATTTGCAATGCAGCAACAGAATCTTGATTCATATTTGATCAGAACCACCTAGTTTGATCCGACCGCAAATGGCAGAGAAAGTTTGCAACCATCTGGTAAAGTAAGTCAAATATCAAGGAGCTAAAGACCAAGATATTTTCTGTTAATAGGTGGTAGTCTTGCATTGCCAGACCTATCTCCACAGTGATGTGTGAGCGCTGAAGTATGTTCTGGCTACACCACCTATCTATTCTGGGATAGGGGGAAAAAACACTTTGGCTTGTTTGTATTATTTTAAACCAATCGCAACTGTCCTGGGAGGCGCTATAGCGGAGATAGCGAGGAATATCCAGCGCATGGTAGACGCTTTATCCCAGCAGTGTACACCTGTTGAGCCAGACTACATAATTGATGAAGACCGAACCAGATATCCAGTGTGGCCTTGTGTCTGCTGGATGTGTAAGTATGCAATAATTTGTTGACACATTAGTCATAATATCTTAAGTACTATATGGTTATAATACGTCACAGTAGTGTCTTGTTAGCTAGTTATTGAGTTATTAAGTGAAAGGCTGATTCAAAACCCCTCCACTTTACATGGGGTCCTGCATGACCATGTCTGGGTTCTAATTTGGAATTATGACCATCGCGTGGTGTGGTGTGATGTAAACCATTAAAACACATTCACTTCTGTTTCTTTGTTGCATCTCGTTGTAAGTAATGTTCCGTTTGAGATGTGTTCGTGTATCATTGCATTGAGCACTCAGTGGTTTTATTGGGGTGAGAACTATTGTCATCAGATTGCTTACATATTTGTGTTCCCTGCATCCTTTAACCTAAATATTTAAGTGGGGGGAAAAAAAAACTACACAAAAAAGCAAACATTCAGCTAGTGACAGTCTACATTTTTTTATTTTAGCATTTTGATTTTTAGTGGCATGTATCATTGCACAGCATGATTTGGAATTATGACCATCATAACTACATTGTCCCTTATGTAACTAGACATGGCGGTATCCAAAGACACTCTAACACAGGTTTATTAACTTTGTCTCTGTGTACAGTGCTGCTGAGCTATACATTCATTCGATTTTATAAATATAAGAAGAAAGTCCAGTAAGAATGTAATTACTAACATTTCTGTTTTACAATGTTTCAGGTTTCGAAGGTCAAACCTGCAACAGAATGACATAAACTGTCAGAAGCATCGGCATCTCCAAAGGCTGTTATCCATATTTCCAACACAAATCTGTTTCAAACTTGCACAAAGCCGACAGTGGCCAAATCCTTCTCAGCCTGAGGACTTTAGTGAAGACTGCCTGTATGCAGGTTATGTTCAAGTACTTGAAACAGAAAGAGGACCCTCCACTGTCAGCCCAGTATCACTTCTTCAAATTCAAAATGCAGAGCTTCGAATGGAACAGGAGTTAACCTTGAACGACTGACTGTAACGGGTACAGATGAGCACAGAGTGTACTGTATCAGCAACCAACACGGTACGTTTACAGAAGCAGATCTGATCAATTAAAAACAAATCTGATCGCAAGAAGAGGTAGTCGGTAACGTGGAATAATTTCATATGCAGTTTTCCCAATGTATTTGACATACTAGAATTGTAACTGTTTGGGGTCTATTCTATCATCCTCTCAAATCCAGTTCTTCAGGTGCAGGTGACAAGAAAAAGTCTACCAGTCATAGTGAACCTACGCAGAGCTAAAGTGTCCAGCTGGTCGTCTTTCCTTCGTCTGGTTTTAGAATAGAGAGGACATGAGGAAGGACACCTTGTCTTAACCAGTCCAGTTTTATCCCTGAGAAATCCTGTGGTGCTTTGAAAGGGCGTGAGGATTACCAATCTCTATCAGTGTGTGAGTCGTATCACTGTATCATTTTGCAAATTGATGCACATCTATCTGAGGTAACACTATAACATACACTTTTAGATATGGGCACCCATTAAAATAAAACTCACATTTCTGTCCAATCAGACAGTCACCAACTTCATGCATATTTATAATGTTAAACTGAACTTGACTTCCTTCCTCTTAGCAGCATGACTTCTGTCTTCTGCTTACCGTACTGACCCCAGAGGAGCGTTATCTTTCAAGACGACATCTCTCTCTGTTGTAAGCAGATTTTTTTTGTTGATATGATTGCTATTTCTTGCAGACATTATTTACCTGTTTGTTATTTTCTCTGAAGTCCTGCAGATGAGAGGAGCAGCTATGAGTTTAACTGCAGCAGCGAGCGGATTTGTTTTCTTCCTTCTCTCTGTATCAGGTACTGTATATCTACATTTACACTGTAGGACATATAGTATGATTATTTAGAGTTTAACAAAGTTATAAATAGAAAAAATGAATTCCTAAACCATCACCTTTTCTAGATGTAATGTGTGGTGTGATGTAAACCATTAAAACACATTCACTTCTGTTTCTTTGTAGCATCTCGTTGTAGGTCATGTGCCATTTTAGATGTTTTCGTGTATCATTGCATTTATCACTCAGTGGTTTTATTGTGGTGAGAACTATTGTCATCAGATTGTTTACATATTTCTGTTCCCTGCATCCTTTAACCTAAATATTTAAGTGAAAAAAACTACACAAAGAAGTAAACATTCAGCTGGTGACTGACTTTAGATTTTTAGTGGCGTGTATCATTGCACAGTAAGGGTAGGACTGTTTCAATTAACTGTATATCTGGAGCTGTTAGTGGTTCATCTGAAGAATTCAGTAATTTAAGAGTTAATCTAAAAATGTCTATGTCCATTTTTGAGAGAACAAGATAACTTATATTAAGAGCTCAAAAATAGGAACCAAACTTCCCCAATCATTATGTAACTTACAGATGTTGGTCTGATGTTTCGCTTCTCTGTATGGTTAACAGTAATCTGCCTTTGGTGATTTCTAAATATATAATGTATAGAAGCAGCCGAGGGTCAATGTGTGCTCATGAGTCTGTGTCCTAATCTCAGTGCTACTCTGACCAAAGAGTGAATGAAGAAGAAACAAAATTAAAAACACTAATACTAATAATGTATTATTAATACTACTACTACTACTACTACTACTGCTACTACTACTACTACTACTACTACTACTACTACTAATAATAATAATATGGAATTCCTTAAAAGAACACGCCGACTTATTGGGAATTTAGCTTAATCACAGTAACCCCCAGAGTTAGACAAGTCGATACGTACCCTTCTCATCTCCGTGCGTGCTGTAAAGCTGTCTGACGGCTCCAGCGGCATCAGCCCATAACAGAACATGTAGATGAATTGTTCCGTAATCCTACTGCTCCGAATAAGTGACAAATAATGCCAACATGTTCCTATTTACATGTTGTGATTTGTAGAGTCATAGGGCGTACAAAAACAACGTAATAGCGAGACACAGCTTACTTATAACCGTAAACAAACCGGGAACTATATTCTCAGGCGGACGAATATAGTACTTGGGCGGAGTGAAATGCTCGCAGCAAGCCTGTCTGAGAATATAGTTCCCGGTTTGTTTACGGATAGAAGACGGCTGTGTCTCATGTTACGTTGTTTTTTGTAAACGCTGTGACTCTACAAATCACAACATGGAAATAGGAACATGTTGGCGTTATTTTGTCACTTTTGTCACAATTTGGAGCAGTAGGATTACTGGAACCATTCACCTGCAGGATCTGTGCTAGGCTAAGCTAATGCTGGAGCCGTCAGACAGCGTTACAGCACGCACGGAGATGAGAAGGGTATGTATCGACTTGTCTTACTCTGGGGGTTACTGTGAATAAGGTAAATTCCCAAAAAGTCGGCGTGGTCCTTGAAAGCAACACTAGAGAACTTTTTGTACCTTAAAATAATGTTTCCAAAATTGTTTCAGTGGTTCATCAACTCGTAACAGGGTGAACGGCACTTCTGCATTCGCTTTACGGCTCTCTACCGGCTATAACCGCACTATGCAAGTTTACCAGATCGGGTAGCGGATATGTAGTTCCAATGAGACATAATGGGACAATTCCGCTTCCAACCTGTAGGTGGACCGAAGTGGGAAAAGTTACATAGTGTTGCTTTAAAGCTGCATTACCATTCATTACTAAGCAACACTTTACCGCCTTTGTGCTTCTCCATATTTGTGTTCACTGTGGCTTAAAACAGAAATTAAATTTGTATGCCCTTTTAAACTCATGGTATTATTAACATAAGATACCATACGAGAGAAACATTTCAGTTTTAGTGCCAAGTAGTTTTGGTCAAAGTATTTATCATCTAGGAAGTTTTCATATCGAAGAACCTCCTGAGTCTGATTGTGCTTCCTGATGTTCTCTGTGTTACAGTGATACAGGGTCAGAATGGCTGGGGAGTGACTTACACCTCTACTCAGATCTGTGCCTTCAAGAGATCAACCGTGGACATACCGTGCACCTACAGATACCCATCCACAGAAAGTAATCAAACTACAGAAGTTCGAAAACGATTCTGGTTTAGTAAAAGGAGTAATAATGCACCTGTGGATCTGAAAAGAGATTCAGACTACACAGGTCGTGTGGAGTATTTCTTTCATAACGACGACTGCACTCTGAGAATCAGAGACCTGAGAGAGAGAGACTCTGCTGAGTACAAGTTCAGGTTCATAACAAACCATGGTGGTTTCACTGCTTCACCTGGAGTCACTCTGTCTGTTACAGGTAATATTTTCATTGGAATATTTTGTCCAATTGTTTTCTTGTGAATCTTTTGTCTGTCTGTTTGCATGCATGTACTGAAATGGTTTATTTTGAAATGACATTTCTAATCTATCTGGACAGTTCCAGACCTCCAGGTGCAGGTGACAAGATCATGGACCCAGGGAGAGCTGAGGTGTCACAGCAGCTGTAATGTACCTGATAATCCTTCATATGTCTGGTTCAATAATGGACAGAAAATATATAGAGAAACATCTTCTTCTCTCATAGTCTCTCTTGACAATAACAACCGCTATTACAACAGCTATTCCTGTGCTGTTACAGGATATGAAGATCACCGCTCTCCTCCAGTGTGTGAGTTTACTCCAGTGTCACTAATAAAAGAGCAAACTTTGAAAACTATAATGTGAAAATATTCATTCAGCTTTTGTATTAAGAACGTGATTTCAACGTGTACATTTTCTCCTCACCAGATGACGTACTATATTATTATTGATATAAATTATTTTTTTGTATAGTGACTTTTTATTGTTTATAATGAAATGTGTCTTTATACATTTTGTCCTCCAGATGGTCCAAAGCTTACCTCTGTGTCAGTGAGTCCCTCTGCTGAGATAGTGGAGGGCAGTTCAGTGACTCTGACCTGTAGCAGTGATGCTAACCCAGCAGCTAAATACACCTGGTACAAGGAGAATGGAGACAAACCTCTCAGTGAAGGACCACAGCTCGTCTTCAGCTCCATCCAGTCCTCTGACTCTGGACAGTATTACTGTACAGCTGAGAATGAGCTGGGGAGGAAGACGTCTCAATACAAATTTATTGATGTGAAATGTGAGTGAAACGGCTCATTTAATAACAGCAAATTGATTCACACACACACACACACACACACACACACACACACACACACACACACACACACACACACACACACACACACATACACACTATTACACCACATTGTATGATTAAAGTTAATTTGTTTTCATATTATCTTCACCAGTTGCTCCAAAGGTTGGTCCCCTGTCTTTCACTCCCACTGGGGAGATCAGAGAGAACAGGAGAGTGACTCTGACCTGTAGCAGTGATGCTAACCCAGCAGCTACTTATACCTGGTACAAGGATGGTAAACCTCTCTATAAAAATACACAGATTGTCTTCAGCTCCATCCAGTCCTCTGACTCTGGACGTTATTACTGTGAAGCTGAGAACAAGTTGGGGAGGACATCTAGATCAATCTTTATTGATGTGAAATGTGAGTAAAACAGCTCCATTTTAAAAAGCAACATTCAGCTAGTGACTGTCTGAATTTGTAGGAGTACTTTGCTGATCATTCCTGATTTTTTTCGGCTCAGTCTGCTTCACCTTGACAGCTGTAGGTCACTGAACATCAGTGGATGAGGAAAAGGTTTTTTTTTTGTTTTTTTTCGCTGTTGGAATCAGTCTGACTTCTCAGAACTAAACTACTCTATGATTTGTCATCATTTTAATGTTTTCACACATCTCCCCACACCCTTTTACCAGAACATTTAATTGGTGTGTATCATTGTACAGTAGTAGTGCAGTTTTTATTACCTGTATAACTGGAGATGTTAGAGATTCATCTGAAGGATTCAGTCATGTAACAGTTAATCTGTCTGTCTATTAAGAGTTCACACATAGGAACCAAACTTTACCACATCATTCTGTTAGTTAACAGACGGTGTGAGGTGTTGCTTCTCTGTATGGTTACAGTAATCTGCCTTTAGTGATCTAAATATATATATATACTCTATATTGTGATGATACAAAGGATTTTCCATAAAACAATATATATATTTTCATTTAATGTGTCTTTACACATTTTGTCCCACAGATGCTCCAAAGCTTCCCTCTGTGTCAGTGAGTCCCTCTGCTGAGATAGTGGAGGGCAGTTCAGTGACTCTGACCTGTAGCAGTGATGCTAACCCAGCAGCTACTTATACCTGGTTCAAGGAGAAAGTAAAGCTCAGACCTCCCACTGAAGAACAACAGCTGGTCCTCACGTCCATTCAGTCCTCTCACTCTGGACAATATACATGTAGAGCTAGGAACAGCCTGGGGTCTAACACATCCAAACCCATTTCTATTAAAGTGAAATGTGAGTGAAACCACTTTATTCAAATAATGGTAAACAGGTTAATTTTAGTTAAGTTATGCCGATACATATTTCTTCCAAATGTTCAAAGCTAGGCAATCAGTTTCAAACATATTTTTAGGATATTTCATTTTTCAGCACATTCAAATGTAAGATACTCATTGCTTGTTACCCCCTCCCCACACACAACACACACAAACATGTTGCAGCAACTCCAGTCTGGTTGAGGAAAAGGAAAAAAGAAAAGATATAAAATCACATCTCTGTTTACTCCACTGTGTCTCAAACCAAGTGTCAAACCTTCAAAATAACACAGTGTATAGAATGTAGAAACAGCAATATCAGCTGCTCAGTCCACCACTTTGGTCCGAATGAAAATAGCTTAAAAAGTGATTCATCTGTTGTCATGACATTTTTTAAAAGCCTTACAGAGCTGTACAAATTGCAGGGGGCTGTTTTACAGTTTTTCTTGATTGCTTTGACCTGCTTAAAGAAACTGGGATCCACTCGGTTTTCATCATCACTGTCTCAGAGCAGAAGACACCTCTTGCAATTGTGTTAACCCTTTCTCATTGGAGAGACACATTTTCCCCTCCCTTTTGCAGAACAGTTAACATGGATGTCATTCAAGCAGTCCAAACTCTGTTGTTTTAGCTATGGTAACCAAACAAATACCATCTGTTCCTAACTAATAGAAACTACCTACATCAGTATGAAATCACTGAAGCACCTGTCTGACACTCTTTCACACAAATCTTCAATTAGCAATCAGTGTGCAGGGTTAAGCCATGAGGTCCCATCGCCAAGACAGAAGAGACTGAGTATCAATAGTGGCTATTTCTTATACTCTACACAGTAATATATGTTTATACTTTACTGTAATAGATTTTATTTTTATTTTCTTAATTTCTTATACTCTCATAGATTTCATTTTGGTTTACATGTATTTTGTGTAATATTTACAGTATTTCAGTTTTCAGCCACAGTTTGAAAATAAGAATCAATGGAATCAATAAAATTTGCATCAAAGCATTTTTGATTCTGGATCCAATTCTTTGTAAGAAGGCAAATTTGACAACAAATGGCACTGGCATGAAAGCTACGTACAGAAATAGGCTACAAAAGAGATAGATAGATAGATAGATAGATAGATAGATAGATAGATAGATAGATAGATAGATAGATAGATAGATAGATAGATAGATAGATAGATAGATAGATAGATAGATAGATAGATAGATAGATAGATAGATAGATAGATAGATAGATAGATAGATAGATAGATAGATAGATAGATAGATAGATAGATAGATAGATAGATAGATAGATAGATAGATAGATAGATAGATAGATAGATAGAGATACTTTATCCCGAAGGAAATTAAGGTGTCCAATAGCTTATACACAACATACATCCATATAGGCACACATAAATATGACATATGACATCCAAGCACACATACTACATAAATACAAAGAAAGATATAAATAGTGTGCCCTTACAGTAAAGTTTGGTTGTAGCATGTTTAAAGGAGCGGTGTGGAAAAAATGCAGATGCAATGGTATCATAGTGCAAGATAGCATCAGTGCAAATTCTATAGCTATTCAAGTACAACAGGCAACACAACATATCAAAAATAGAATAATCATTACTTAACTATACATAGACACCAGTAAAAGTTTAAGTTACGTAAAGTTGAAAACTGTCCATACAGACAAAAGGACAACATGGTGACCATACATGCAAGCTAGCAAAACATGAGTGCTGTATTTTGTATTTTGTTGTCCACTGTGTAATGGTTGATTGGATATGCATATTGCATATTTTAAATGTTTTGGCACAGTTAGAGCATTTTGCAAACAAAATGTGTCATTTTGACCATGAGTGCCACTGTTTCGGCCTGTGTGTTAACTGTTTTGAAAAATGTGGAGTTTGAGTTGACTGCTGCGTCAAAGCAATCAAGAAAAACTGTATTCTGTCACTTGTTCAACATCTGTTAGAACTAATGACCACTTATTGCCTACCTATGTTTTCTCCTCCAGATGCTCCAAATCTTCCCTCTGTGTCAGTGAGTCCCTCTGGTGAAATCGAGGAGGGCAGTTCAGTGACTCTGACCTGTCAGAGCAAGGCTTATCCAGCAGCTAACTACACCTGGTACAAGAAGAATGGAAATCCAGAACTTCATTCTCTCAGTGAAAATACACAGCTTGTCTTCCACTCCATCCAGTCCTCTGACTCTGGACAGTATTACTGTACAGCTGAGAATGAGCTGGGGAGGACATCTAGATCCATCTCTATTGATGTGAAATGTGAGTGAAACAGTTTATTTAAAAGGCAGTTTACATTCATTAGTTACCAGGCAAATGTTTCACATATGCCATACACTAAACTATTTAGTCACTTAAATACACATGTATTGCAGTTCATTTTCTATTTAATATGTATTTTTGCATCTCCAGATGGTCCAAAGCTTCCCTCTGTGTCAGTGAGTCCCTCTGCTGAGATAGTGGAGGGCAGTTCAGTGACTCTGACCTGTAGCAGTGATGCTAACCCAGCAGCTAACTACACCTGGTACAAGGAGAATGAAGACTCACCAAAAGAATCAGGACAGAACTTCACCATCACTGATGTTAGACCTGAACACAGTGGGAATTATTACTGTGACGCCCAGAACAGAAGAGGACGTCAGAACTCCACCTTACATCTGACTGTTGTAGCAGGTACGTTACACACACTGCATCAGAAGGTTAGAGGATGCCTTCCAAAACCGTTGCATAAAAGATTCACATTCTCTGATCTGCCACCTTCATGGTTATAGTTAGGTTTATGCTTATCAACAATAACCTCTGATTTTCCTCCTTCTCCGTTTTTGAAAATTTACAAAAAGATTGAGGTTATGCTAAAAAAACTTTGATGGCTTCCTTACCTTTAATTCTTGATCAGCACTTCCTTGGTCCATGCTACTTTAGATTCCTCCTATTTATAAATAATATATTTAGTAGAAGTTGTAGCTTGTTCATGTGCCTGTAGCGTGTAATGCTGCTCCCTATTAGTTGTCTGCCTATTCATTTATTATGGTTTTCTAGGATCCTGGAAATTAATAGCCGCTGCCACAGTCCCTGCTATTTTTCTCGCCATCATATTCATCGCTCTCTTCTCATGGATCATGTGAGCAGATCTGTTTCATAATTTGTTCATAAAGTTATTCAACATGTTTTCATTTTAGCAGTGGGTTTAGCACATTAGTTTAACTTTTTTAAATGAATTCTCCTGACCAGAAAGAAGAGATCCTCCAAGCAACCGTCTGAGCCTGGAGAGAGACCAGACAACAGGGAACAGGTGAGGAAGTAGACTTTAAAATACTCCACTGCAAAAGAAAACACATTCAGGCTCTAAGGTTAAGCAGAGACTGCTTGCCAAGTCAATTTTATTTATATAGCCATAATAACAGAAAAACTAACCTTAGGAAGAGGCACTGAGGAGGGATTGCTCTCCCTGGACGTACATATGTGCAATATATACACAATGCTGTACTCCCTGGTTTGTAACTCAACTTTAAAAAAAATAATTCAACAAGCAAAATCTTTTGGTCCACCTTTCATTACCAAAATTCATTGTTTTCCTTCGATATAATACAATACATCAAAGACTTTGCTACCTTTTTTGTCCGAAAGTTTAATTCCTTTACATTTATCATGTAACATGCAGTTAAAAGAAGAATATTTGAACTCCAAATATAATTAATAATGTAATATAATGGTCTGTCTTTAAAAGTGGCTGATATGCCCCTGTGATTGAGAAAAGCAAAGTATTTATTTTTCTATATTTGCATTTTAGTCCAAACATGAATGCAAAGCAGATATTTGTCTTATTGGAAATTGGCATTACTCCATTAATGATGTGTTACTAATGGAATTTGAAATGCCTCCCTCTTGAGAGATGCAACACACATACAGTAGTTGCCAAAATGACATCCAAATCTTTTGCTTTGAGTAAAATCCTACCTACTGTATCCGTAAGTTCCATTACACTTAATTTCCTAAGGGGACCATCTACCCATGTAAAATAAATAATGAATCTTGTTTGTCCAATGTCCACAGATGCAACTAGCAGAGCAGCATGGTGAACTTCACTATGCCATTATCCACTTTTCCAAAAAACCAGCTCGCCCCAGAAGATACAAAGAAGTAGAGAAGGTCGTGTACGCTGCTATAAAGTTTAAGAGTGCCAGTCCAGCCCCGAGGTGAGCAGCTTCTCACACGAGAATGTTAGGCTTAAATTACAGTTACAGGACACTATTGATTTATTATAATGCTGTTGTCACTTTTGCACGACATTGTTTAAGGCTTTTTTTCATGGTCACGGTTGGGCTGTTTGTATCTTTTTACAGTAATGACACATCTTCAGAGCCCCCTGATGTTATTCATGACGTGGGTCAGGAAGCTGAGGAGGATCCAGATGCGTTGTACAGTACAGTCAACAAAAAGAGGAATTTCTAGTTTACTTCCATCTATGGTAGTTTTCTTTATGAATGAAACCACATTGAGTTTTAAAAAAATATCCCCCAGGATAGGCATGTCCAGGAATACAGCTAGACCATACATAAAACACAACTTTTAATTCTGGAAAACACCAAACAGGCCATTGGGAGCACCTCTTGGTATTGAAACCTGTGTCTCAGTAGTGGGTGAGAATTTTGACCCACGCCAAGTTGCTGTAAATAACACTGGGCATCACCTGCTCTCCCTTTTTCTTGGTTAACTTGAAGCTTTATGCTGCGTTTTAGTGTATGAGCTGTTCTAATTGATTGTCCCAGAATCTTGTTGCCTCGAGCAGCAGGTTATATAATTGAAAAGTTTGTGCAACAACCCTGTTTTTGCACAATAATGTGAACATTGTTGATAGAAAAAGACATTCTGAAAGCGCCACCTCTGCCTACACAAAGCAGTGAATTACTTGAGTTCAAGTCAATGGACTGTGACCTTGATGGGCTGGGAAATCCTAGAAACTGCAGCATGTCGTGTTGATCGATTTTTATTAAAGAACCTTAGCAGTGAACTTATTTTGGATGGACAGCACAAAAGAAATGCAAAAAAACAAGCAGTCAGTGGTGGGAAATACTGCTGGTGCCTTGTTGCATTTGTTGTCTCTTTAACTTCCAGTACATCCCCACCTTTAGGCTCTATAAGGTACATTCACTGAGGCTGATCCTGGCAGCCTTTGAAAGTGAGACATGGTAACGTTTCTTTTCACATATCAGCAGCATGGCACCACCTCACCAGAGTCATTTTGTGTATGTTGGAGGAGTGGACACAGCCAGTAAGTAATATTTATTTTACATTAACAAGGTTAAAGTGCTCATATTATGCTAATTTTGAGGTTCATAATTATATTTAGAGGTTGTACCAGGATAGGTTTACATGGTTTAATTTTCAAAAAACACCATATTTTTGTTGTACTGCACATTGCTGCAGCTCCTCTTTTCACCCTTTGTGTTGAGCTCTCTGTTTTAGCTACAGAGTGAGACATCTCACTTCTGTTCCATCTTTGTTGGGAGTCGCACATGCTCAGTAGCTAGGTAAGGACTACTAGCCAGTCAGAAGCAGAGTATGATGGCGTGCCCTGACAGTACCTAGGTAAGGACTACTAGCCAGTCAGAAGCAGGGTATGAGGGCGTGCCCTGACAGTACCTAGGTAAGGACTACTAGCCAGTCAGAAGCAGAGTATGAGGGCGTGCCCTGACAGTACCTAGGTAAGGACTACTAGCCAGTCAGAAGCAGAGTATGAGGGAGTGCCCTGACAGTACCTAGGTAAGGACTACTAGCCAGTCAGAAGCAGAGTATGAGGACGTGCCCTGACAGTACCTAGGTAAGGACTACTAGCCAGTCAGAAGCAGAGTATGAGGGCGTGCCCTGACAGTACCTAGGTAAGGACTACTAGCCAGTCAGAAGCAGAGTATGAGGGCATGCCACGCTAGCAGCTAGGCGAGCATTATAACGTGTGTTACAAAGTGACCACGTCTGTCTCTGAAGTAAAGGCTGGACTACAATAGAGCTGTTTGGAGCAGTTGGTGAACAGTGTTTTCTGTTGGAGATGGTAAGTCCCTTTGGGGGGGACTTTGGGCTTTTTCACTTTGTAAACCTATAACGTGCACAAAAAAGATATATGACACAATGAAGGAAAGGGAAAAAGCCAAAAAGCATAATATGAGCACTTTAAAATGAAAGCCAGCAAGATGTATTTCTGCATGTATCCGTTCACTAATACTATCAGTTCATATCTTTAGAATTTGTAAATGAAATGGCAAAATATAATGTCTTACTTCAACAAGGCAGGACACCTTTGGAGAATGTCCATTTGCTAATCTAGTTGTAGTTTCCTCCTGCTGCCACTAGATGATAGAAATGATTTTAGCTACAATGACTCTTTACTAAAATCCTGTCAAATATGTTTTGTATCTGTTTTGATTGTCTTTACTGGTTATATTGTCACTTAAATGTCTCATTCTATATCAGTATTTTTACACACAATTTCTGAATTATTTTCTTCTGCTGTAACATTGCTAAATTATCTATATTGCTGCATTCTTTATTTTATTGTTTTTATTCAATATTTGTTTTGTACTTGTAACATCATTTACGCATTTATCCTCTGCACTATATTTTTTTATCTATATTTTATTTTACTCAAAACAACAAGAACAGCAAAAAAAGTAATAAGTCAATGTTTTTTATTCTCTCAGACTCAGAAGTCAGTTTGGTCCTCTTCAAACTTAAATCAGTATTTCTTGTTTACAGTGTTTTGGTTTAGTAAGGTTAAGGTTAGCTCATTGTCCCTCTTACCATGGGTCTCATTAATAGCTTGATGTGATTTTTCCTGTATGAATATTAGTACATCTGCTTGTTACAGTATGATGTGTATTCTGTGTATGAACTGCTGTCATTTATTCTCTGCTGGTTGTAAAACAATTTGCCACCTACGGGGATAATAAAGTTGACTTAACCTTAACATGTAAGTTGGGGCAGTGCTTGGTTTTGAAGCAGGAAAAAAATGGCAGCTGAGTCACACACATCCCCAAATTACTGCTAAAACAGTACAAGAAATATGCAATGCAGCAACAGAATCTTGATTCATATTTGATCAGAACCACCTAGTTTGATCTGAGTTTCATGGAGTGCGCTGGACGGAGAATGCCAGTCATGTCACTCAAGCATGGCACTTCTCTTCTCCGTCAGTCATCGTTTTAAAATGTAACCATGGGCGATAAATGATTGTGATTGACCTGTCAAGTTTTTGTCAACATCTGTTTGAATGGGATGTGGGAGGAAGTCATCTTGCCAGAGCAAATTAAACGAGCTGGCAGATTTGTCTGGTTTGTCAAGTTCAGTTGGTCACCAATTAATTGTAACGTCACTGCTGGTGGCAGTGGTGTGTCTTGGTGGTCCACTGTACAAACCGGACCAGCTTCCTGTTCTTATTTTATGTCCACTGGCTTTCCTCTGGCCTCTTTTTTTGAAAGAGCTGTCTCTCTCACTGTGTTTCAGGCCTGGATTACCTACAAATGGGGGCTGTTTCACAAAAGCAGAATATATAAATCCAGGATAACCGATAAAGCGAGGCTTGACCTAGTCTAATCTGTGCAGCCTGGCTTGGTTCGTTTCACGAAGGCCAAGCCAGGCTGAGGAGGAGCGACTAGGTCGAGCCAGGCTGAAGTAATTCAGATAGATGTGCGTTCACAGCTTCCTTAACAGACCACAAGGTCGATCACAGAATTACTGATGCTAAAATGGAGAATATGCATTGTACATACTTTACACAGAGTGAGCTCCAGCTTCTTTGGAACTTTGAAGAAGTGAAACACTTTATTTGTAACAAACATGGCCACGGTAATGAAACAGCCAGAGAAAGCGTGGCAGACGACTGCAGACCAACTGAATGCCTAACCGGACCAACTGAATGCCTAAGCAGCCTAAAAATATACATTTACTGACCACTGCTCTGAATTGAAACCGTCATAATCATACCATTCAAGGAGTTAAGCTTCTAATCAACTGTGCAATTTCATTACTGTGCAATATTTAACATTTCTGATAACACTAATAATTCTGTGCAATTTCACTACTGTGCAATATAATTTCACACTGCGTATCACACTGTATACAAACCATATTTATCTTTCTATTTTTATATATGTATATAGCGTCTCAGAACTGTGCACCTTACCCCCTTATTCCATGTTGTTATGTAAGGGGCACTTATAATGTAGAGTGAAGTGCTGCCTTTCTAAGGAACTTTTCAAAAGAGGAGAAGATACCAAAATAGTTTACTCAGAACATATAGCCGGCATTTATTAAACATCAAATATCCAACAGTATGACCTTGTTTCCCTTTTCTTTTGTAATGTCCTTTTAGTTGTGAAAATCAGTATTTCTCTTAGTTTTCCACTTTTTCTTCCACATAAGTAAAAAACAATAAAAAAATAAAATGACCTCAGAGCTCTGATGAAATAACCCCAAAATAATAAACCAAAGTCCATCTACCCGGGTAGTATGTTTTTTTTTAACGTGTGGTGAGATCTCGCGCTTATCTGTACGATGCAAAGAAGAAATGGTGAGTAGAAGCAGTCCGTGTTGCAGACAAGATGATCATCCACGCCCTCTGCTCCTCTGCCTCGTGTGTCCAATGGCGAACACGTCCAATGGAACTCCCTCTCTCTCTCTCTCCCTCTCGTTCTCTCTCAAATCATGCATAAAAAAACCAACCTGCAGGGCAGGGCAATATTCAATTACTTTCTCAATAACTACCAGATCTGTGAATCTCTTATTCATGAATTGTAGTAACTTAAATTCTTATTTTCACTACACACATGAAACTCAAGCACTAGCATACCACGTAGTAACATAGCTTCAAAATAGCATGGAATAGCACTTCAAATCATGTTCAACTCCGATTGTTTTTTTTTTTAACTTACGCAGTACACATAAATACATTTTCACACAATGCATTAAACAACTGAATTAACAGCAGAAAAATAGAGCTAACTTTGCGTGCTTGACTCAGTAAACACATCTATCACGCTATGTCTACTAGTAACACAACTGACGAACACGTGTAAAACACTCACCGGAGAAAAGGAATACAAGAAAATAATATCCTTGTTGTAAATTCAACCCTTTTTCCTCTGCTTTTCCTTCCCTAGAAGTAGGTTCCGTGGGAAAAACGTTTTTAACTAGCTCTTAAATGCTATTTTTTTTTTACTTTGTTCATTCAGTGTGGAAAAGTTTAAACATGGCTTCAGCTCACTATCGTTCCGTAGTTTTTTTTCCTTATTTTTCTTCTTCTCTCTAAGAATCAGTGTAGCAATTTTTCCCCACTATGCAGCGCCACCACTGCCACCTACTGGACAAATATGGTGTGCAAAGAAAATATAACCACAAGTAAACAAGAATACATTAATATAATATTAAACTAGAAATAACCTAATCCTGTTTGTAGGCTATTTTCGAGTGGGTTACATCCTCCCCTCCTTAATCTGCATGCATCCTTGCATGTTGCACACTACACTATTTCAGATGCTAAGGGTGTTAAGTGACAAATGTAAGGTACAGTGTCAAGTGAAAGGGTTTGGGAGAAAGCTTGGTCTAAGCCAGTTAAAATGGAGTGCATAACTGTGACTAATGGGTTCCCTAAATTTGGGTAGGTCAGCCTTTTGGGAGCCGTTTTATCCCTAGAGGATCTTCTCAATACCACCTCATCTTCAGGGACAACCTCAGTCTTTTCTGACTCTGTGTGTTCTACATTTCCACTTTCCTCTGTCATCTCCAACCCATTTTCTGGTCCATCTCTAGGACTACAATGCTCACTCAGGTCCGCTGCAGGAACATTAGGAGGATGTATTTCGGCTTGTACAATCTCAGGTGCAGGTGAGTATTGAACTTGACTTGCTTCATTATTTCCATCACCTCCAACATCCTTAGGTTCAAATGCTGGAGCTGCAGGGTTCAGTGTGGACACATCAAAACTCACATTAGCTTCCTGACTTGCAGAGATAGGCTCATTTTCCATCTGGGTATCCTCTTCAGCGGATTCTACAGCATGAGACCTTTTCTTGAGTCTGGTTTCCTCTTGTAGAATCCCTCTATCCTGTTCAGCAATAGTCAAAGTCAAAGGTTGGTCATAGAGGGAGTAATAGTCAACCTCATCCTCCTCTTCAGATAGTTCTCCATCTTCTTCAGCTCCATCATCAACAGGAAGAGGTGGGTGATCACGTTTCTGTCTGGACTTGGACTCCCTGGGATGTACTTCTTTGACAGTGGATGGGAGAAAGCCACATGGCAAAAGCAGGTCTCTATGTAAAACTCTTTCAGGTCCACTTGTGTGTTCTGGGACGACGACATAGACAGGGGAGTCTTGGATCTGTTTAACAACAGTATATATGGTTTCACTCCATCGATCAGCAATTTTATGCTTCCCTCTGATGCCAACATTCCGCACAAGGACTCTGTCTCCTGCTTCTAGTGTGGACTCTCTTACTTTGCTGTCAAACCTCTGTTTGTTCTGTAAAGCATTCTTCATACTGTGTTCAGTGGCCAGTCGATAACTTTCAGTGAGACTCTCCGTCAGCTTCTTGACGTATTCGGAGTGGGATAGTTTGCTGCTTCCCTCAGAGCTCAGCCCAAAAGCTATGTCGACTGGGAGTCTTGGCTGGCGACCGAACATCAGCTGATAAGGGGAATAGCCAGTAGTATCATTTTTAGTGCAATTATATGCATGGACAAGGGGCTGCACAAAATCCCTCCACTTCACTTTGTCTCCCTCTTCAAGTGTACCCAGCATCTCAAGAAGTGTTCTATTAAACCGCTCCACGGGGTTTCCACGCGGGTGGTAAGGTGTTGTCCTCGTCTTTTTAATGCCAAGTAGCATACAGAGGTCTTTGATCAGGGCTGATTCAAAGTCGCGACCTTGGTCGCTGTGCAACCGCTCTGGAAATCCGTAATGAATGAAAAAGTTGTTCCATAGAGCTTTCGCCACTGTTCTTGACTTTTGATCTGCTGTTGGAACCGCTACCGCATATTTAGTGAAATGGTCCGTAATGACCAAGATGTTCTTTGTTCCTTTTCCATCAGGCTCCAGTGAAAGATAGTCCATACAGACCAACTCCAAAGGACGGCTTGTTTTTATATTCACCAGGGGAGCGCTTCTCTCAGCCCGTGCCTTTCTCCGTATACATCTCTCACAGGTCCTGATTTTCTCAGTCACGTCCATGGCCATACGAGGCCAATAGAACCGGGCACGAACCAAGTCCAAAGTTCTGTCAGTACCCAGGTGTCCGACAGCATCATGGAGGTTCTCTAGAGCTGTCTTTCTGTATTTCGTTGGAAGGACAAGTTGATGGAAAGGCTCACCTTGGCTTATGCGCTTTCGGTATAGGACCTCATTGGAGAAGACCAGCTGCTCCATTACTCTCAACATCAACTGGACTTCTCGGTCCTCCTGACGCCTCAATCTGTATGAAAGTCGCTTTCCTGCTTTGACAAACTCTATTACTCTACTGATGACTGGATCTTGTCTTTGCTCACGTGCCCAATCTTGAAGTGACATCTGCGGCAACGTACATGACCCGAGTACGTCAGCTTGACAGAATCCTACGGGGATGGCGGAAGCCTGAATTGCCAAACATTCAACTGGTACTGGCATTTGGAAGTCCGGTTCTGTACTAGCGGATGAGATGTGCTGGTGCCTCTGACACACTGCCTTCACAGCATCAGATGGAAAATTGGCTCCTCTGTCGTCCTGTAGGAACTGGGCAAGGAAGCGTTGAATGCAGTTATCCTCATCCTGAGAAGTGAAGTCAGGTTGGTATTCGTCATGAGGATGTGGACGCCTTGAGAGACCATCTGCGTCTTGGTTCTTCTTTCCAGCTCTATACTGGATGTTAAAATCAAAGCTGGAAAGGGCAGCTAGCCAGCGGTGGCCTGCAGCATCAAGCTTGGCAGACGTCAGTACATATGTCAGTGGGTTGTTGTCTGTCACAACAGTGAATTTCGCGCCATAAAGGTAATCGAAAAATTTCTCTGTGACAGCCCACTTTAAAGAGAGATATTCGAGCTCGTGTGCAGGGTATCTTCGTTCACAGCGGCTAAGTCCCCTGCTCGCATAGGCTATTACTCTCAATTTGCCTTCTTGCTCTTGATATAAGGCCGCACCAAGGCCATGAGTGCTTGCGTCTGTATGTACAACATAAGGCTTCTTCGGGTTGGCAAACCCAAGAATCGGAGCAGTTGTGAGCTTTTGAATGAGCGTCTTGAATGCGTCTTCGCAGGCTGATGTCCATTTCTCATTAAACGGTCTTCTGAAATCTACACTTCAGAGGTGTGTTGAGCTGCCATGTGAAGAGGATGACTTCCTTTTTGGTGGGAGGTAGCCAGCTGTTAAGTCGTTCAGAGGTCTTGCGATTTTGGAGTAGTCCTTTATGAACCTCCTATAATATCCGGCAAATCCAAGGAAAGACTTAAGCTCTTTGATGTTATTAGGCCTAGGCCACGTCGTCAAAGCAGCTATCTTGGCTGGGTCGGTCTCCACCCCATTAGCAGACACAACATGACCGAGATATTTAACAGATGTTTTGAAGAATTGACATTTTTCAGGTGAAAGCTTTAAGCCAAATTCCTTCAACCTCTGGAGAACTCTGAGTAATCGATCTTCATGTTCCTCAAGTGTAGCCGAGAAAACGATGACATCATCAAGAAAGACCAGGACCTCTCTCAAATTCATTCCACCCATGCACTTCTCCATTACTCTCTGAAAAGTACTGGGGGCATTTGTAACTCCCTGTGGCATCCTGTTAAACTCCCAGAACCCCATAGGGGTCACGAAAGCTGTTTTACACTTGTCCTCCTCCTCCATTTCTACTTGATAGTAGCCAGACTTGAGATCCATAATAGAAAACCACTTGGACCCGTTCAAGGCTGAGAAGGCTTCTTCGATGTTGGGTAAGGCATATGCGTCTTTGATGGTTTGTCTGTTCAGTTTTCGGTAATCAACGCATAGCCTGATGTCACCATTCTTTTTCTTTACCACAACAATTGGAGAAGCGAAGGGGCTTTCTGATTCACGTATGATATTCGCATCTTGAAGCTCCTTTAGATGACATCTGACAGCCTCATAGTCAGACGGATGGATCGGTCTGGGCCTCTGTTTAAATGGAGATGGATCTGACAAGCGTATCCTGTGTTTGATTTCAGTGGTATGACCAAAATTAAGGTCGTTGAATGCAAAAACGTCTGACATTGAATTTAACTTCCTGGTGATTCTTCCCTTCCATTCTTCAGACAAGGGGGAGTCTGCAAAATCAAAGGTGAGTCTACCAGAATCAGACACATGCGTGGAGTTGCACGTCGCAAGAGATGGAGTGAGGTGGGATGGTTCACTTAATGAGACTTGGTTGTCATAAGCTGGTAAAAGTGACACAGCTTTAGGAAAAGATAGCTCTGCAATGCTACGACCTGCTGACACTTGAATGTCATGTGCGGTCTCATTCTTCACCAAAACAGGCATCTTGAAGGATGGAGATGGGGGGCTTGTAATGATGTAGCTACAGAACAAGAGTCCAGCAGGTAAGTTGGATTGAGGGGGCTCTACTAGAAGGGGCATATTGGTTGCTACTGGGACATGCCTTGCGTATCCAGTTAAAGCCACTCTTTCTCCTGCAGGAATGATGACACTCTTTTTGCTCTGCAGCTTCACAGTCCCAACTCTGCCATTTTGTTGGTTTATTTTGAATCTGTGATACAAATGTTTCACAAGTGGGGAACAGTGACCACCGTTGGTCCCAGGTGTTACACAATCATCCTGAATAGGTGCACACGTTTCATACAGAGGGTCCAGTGTGTTGGTGCCTATCAACAAGGGGACATCTATGTTTGTTCTGTGGTCAGGCACAACAAGTGCAAGGGTGTGAATCTTTATAGGTTTTCCCATGATATTCTCTGGAATGTCTATGTTGACTTGGATGTAATCTAGATAGGGTACTTCCTGACCACCAGCACCTTCTATATCTAAAAGATCTTGAATGGGGAAAATAGGCTGATGTGACAGGTGACTCTCATGGAAAGACTTTGAAATTGTGGTAACCTGAGAACCTGAATCTAGAAGGCTATCACATTGAACTCCTTCAACAACAACAGTTGATGTACATTTTGGCCCTATCAACCCTCTTGGGAGAGCACCATCCAGTGACTGAGCTGGGGAATGTGTTTCACAGATGACTGTTTGTGTGTCTTGGCTTTGTGTGGGACGTTTCATTTTACTTCCGGGTGCAGTTAGTCCCTCTACTGCAACCCTGTCCAGTTTAAATGGCCATATTTGGTTTCCCATTCATTTTGTCTTGCTCTGAGTTCCTTATATTTCTGATCCACCAACAGCTTATTTGGGGGATTTTCACACTGTCTTGCTAGATGGCCATCATTGCCACATTTGAAACAGAACCAAGCCTTTGGCCTGGGTTTTGGCGCTGTTTGTTGGGCTTGAATTTCAGCTACGTTAGCTGAGGGGGTTCCTTGAGCTGAATTCTGGATTTTGTTAGCATGTTTTTGTCTCCTCTGATCTTTCTTTTTGGTAAGTTGCATTTTTAGTTCAGCGACTTGTCTCCGTAAAGCTTCAGTTTCTGTGACGTATGTCTGGAGGACATTTGCACTTGCATCATCAGAGAAAGGCGGTTCATGCACAAGTTGCATATTCAAAGAGGACCTGGGCTTTGTGCTCCCTAAATGGCGTTGCATGCGATCCTGCTTTGCAGCTCTCCTGTCTTCCTCTGTTCTAACTTGTAGCAGGAAATCAGTGAAATCGGGTGGGTTTTCTGTTTTAAATCCTAATTGCAGTGCCAGAATAAGGGACTGATCCCAGCATCCACGCCAAAACTGTCGCAACAGCTGTTTATTGGCGTCTGCTTTCACAATGCCGCCCCTCTTTATAGCTGTAGTGATCAGCACCTGCAATCGCTGCAGGTATTCTGAGGCTCTCTCTCCTGTGTTTTGATGAGTGCTAAGGAACCTTGCAAAGATCTCTTCCCCATCCTCAATTAATCCATATGCTGAGTCAAGAAGTTTCACGTAATTACGTGGAGCTGCGTCTGGACCTAACTGCCTGATTAAATCAGAGGCTGGTGGAAGCAGGCTTTCTAGGATTTTACGTCGCTGTATGTCAACAGGGGTTTTGTCCTGAATCATAAGCTCCACATGAAGAGACCATGTCTGAAAGTCAGCTTCATTAGGGGGTTTAGGAAGTTTGCCTGAAAAAGGACGAAGTCGCTTAGATTCCTGGCCTGAGGCATGGAAGTTGTCATTTTTAATAACATGCTCTACAATGATCCTCTGAACATCAGGTGGATTGAGTACGTCATTGTCTGAGGCTCCTTGGTGGATTTGAGCTGACTGTGTTACAGTTGTCTGTTTTCTTGTTTTAGTAGTGACTGTAGGGGAAGAATGTTGGGTTGGGTAAAATTTTGTGCGTGCTTTACGGACTAGAGGGGTCCTACTGTCATCAGAATCTGGCTCACTATCAGAGTTTGAGCTTTTACTTGAGTCCAAGAGCTCTGCTCGCCCTGTGGGTAGGGATTTCTCAGGAGTAGGAGCTACTTTATAAGCCCTATCTATACGCCACATAATGTTAGGATCTCCAACACTAGGACGATATTGTGGGAGGTTAGGAGCTAGGCCTATGACTGATTCCTCAGACTCAAACTCAACTAGAGCTTTTACCCCATTCTCTTGCCCTGTCTGCCTTACCCTAATAACTTTGTTCACAGGCCCAAAAACTGAACATAATTTAGTTATCTGTTCATCCGTATCATTTGAGGTAATACCCTCAACATACACAGCCATTTTCAAATTCACACCATATTCTTGTTCAGTATCCATGACTGCATAGGATTTGACACAATTTACAAAAGCAATGGAAAAATGTTAAAAAAATTACAGTGTCAATAATCAGGTTCAACTGGCAATGTAAAGAAATACTGATTTAATCTAATTTCTCCTCCTGGCTGGCTCGCCAAATTTTGTAAGGGGCACTTATAATGTAGAGTGAAGTGCTGCCTTTCTAAGGAACTTTTCAAAAGAGGAGAAGATACCAAAATAGTTTACTCAGAACATATAGCCGGCATTTATTAAACATCAAATATCCAACAGTATGACCTTGTTTCCCTTTTCTTTTGTAATGTCCTTTTAGTTGTGAAAATCAGTATTTCTCTTAGTTTTCCACTTTTTCTTCCACATAAGTAAAAAACAATAAAAAATAAAATGACCTCAGAGCTCTGATGAAATAACCCCAAAATAATAAAACAAAGTCCATCTACCCGGTAGTATGTTTTTTTTAACGTGTGGTGAGATCTCCGCTTATCTGTAATGCGATGCAAAGAAGAAATGGTGAGTAGAAGCAGTCCGTGTTGCAGACAAGATGATCATCCACGCCCTCTGCTCCTCTGCCTCGTGTGTCCAATGGCGAACACGTCCAATGGAACTCCCTCTCTCTCTCTCTCCCTCTCGTTCTCTCTCAAATCATGCATAAAAAAACCAACCTGCAGGGCAATATTCAATTACTTTCTCAATAACTACCAGATCTGTGAATCTCTTATTCATGAATTGTAGTAACTTAAATTCTTATTTTCACTACACACATGAAACTCAAGCACTAGTATACCACGTAGTAACATAGCTTCAAAATAGCATGGAATAGCACTTCAAATCATGTTCAACTCCGATTGTTTTTTTTTTTAACTTACGCAGTACACATAAATACATTTTCACACAATGCATTAAACAACTGAATTAACAGCAGAAAAATAGAGCTAACTTTGCGTGCTTGACTCAGTAAACACATCTATCACGCTATGTCTACTAGTAACACAACTGACGAACACGTGTAAACCACCGCAGAAAA
Source organism: Perca fluviatilis (assembly GCF_010015445.1). Taxonomy (NCBI): domain Eukaryota; kingdom Metazoa; phylum Chordata; class Actinopteri; order Perciformes; family Percidae; genus Perca; species Perca fluviatilis. The sequence goes on from NC_053112.1 coordinate 10,238,481, forward strand.
GGAAAAATCAGAAATAATATCCTTGTTGTAAATTCAACCCTTTTTCCTCTGCTTTTCCTTCCCTAGAAGTAGGTTCCGTGGGAAAAACGTTTTTAACTAGCTCTTAAATGCTATTTTTTTTTACTTTGTTCATTCAGTGTGGAAAAGTTTAAACATGGCTTCAGCTCACTATCGTTCCGTAGTTTTTTTTCCTTATTTTTCTTCTTCTCTCTAAGAATCAGTGTAGCAATTTTTCCCCACTATGCAGCGCCACCACTGCCACCTACTGGACAAATATGGTGTGCAAAGAAAATATAACCACAAGTAAACAAGAATACATTAATATAATATTAAACTAGAAATAACCTAATCCTGTTTGTAGGCTATTTTCGAGTGGGTTACAGTTACATTTCTCTTATGTACATGCTTACACTGGAAAAGGAGTTGCTTCAATCTCGTTGTACATGTGTATAATGACAATAAAAGGCATTCTATTCTATTCTAATCATTTGCACACATTAACATTTATATCTTGCCTTAAAAGTGAGCAGAATGGTTTCAGTTAAGAGCAGTGGTTTGTAAATGTATATTTTTAGACATTTAGACATCATTCAGTCCGTTCGCTATTGTCAACCACGCAATTTCTCGCTGTTTTATTATAGCACGAGTTCGCTTCCTCACATTTATGCTTTGCTTCCTCTTATATGGACATAAAATGGAAATACACTGACAAATTGGACTCTAAAATCTAGGAACTAAGAAGATAATTAAGTGATAAACTCAACACACACTGTAAACATGACTGTAACAGTATTATTAATGTTATTATTCCTCAGTTATTTCCCCGCCAGCAAAATATAAGGTAAAAAACCATGGAGGTGACCTCTCCCTGTTGTTTCATGAATGCACAGTATGTACAGTAGCCTCAACTATAAAGTTACTGGTCCAGTGAATTAAGACTATAATTAAGGAGGATTGTACAGCTAAATTGCTAAATAATAATGCCAAATAAAATGCACATGGAAGAGAAACATAAATTATCCTTTATTGTTAAAGGATAGAAAAATAAATAAATCAACTAATAAGCTGTATTGATCTCTGGCCAGTCTGACGTTCTTAGAACCACTATAGAAACACACGTGTGTAGCACTTAATATCTTGCCCTTTCATCACAGACTTCATTTAAAACACATTTGCAAATGTATCGGCCTTTTCTAATCTCAACAACTGCCATAATATATTCATCAAACTGCAAACAACAATATGAACAGCAGTCTTCATAAACACAATATAACTGCACCAAAGACTGTCACCTGAATATTTTGGTTAAATTAATAATAATTATAATTAATAATAATTAACTTAATTTTAAGGACATCTCTGGTATAAATAGATCAGGCTCAGTATAGCCTAAAACTCTTAAATGTTAGCTTGAATTGATTTTTTTTATGAAAGTATGCTAGATTAATTACAGTGTATGTCATTAGCAATGGCCAATGTTATGTAAAAAAGATACACAAAACAATTTATTTCAACAATTAGTTTTAATCAGGCTTTGCAACAAAGGTAAAATGTGCATTCCATTCTTCATTCACAGTTTCCTAGAGCTCAACCACTGTACATAGTGGCATGACTACAGTGACCTTTTCTTTGGTCTTGCTTAAATGCACAGTGGATGTGTTAACCACACATCTCCCAGCAATGCGCTCAACAGGCAGAAATGAAATTATGGGTATGACGTGTCTGTTCCCTGCAAGCTCCAAACTTCGATTTGCTTTCCATGAAAATGTCTGTCCAGATGGGGATGAAGCCAGGGAAACTTGTGCAATAACATGTTTGAATGCAGTACCTTTTGACACAACATTAACAACTATAAACTGCTTTATAATGGCTGGTCGTAGTTCTGCTAGAGGGTCATTGAGGGGTTCCTCAAAACTGTTAGTGTTTCCACATCACTTAGCATATTCATATGCTGATCTTTCTGCTCTAGATCCATCGATGCAGTAAGTTACATTCAGATATGTTACCCATTTGCATGTCATGGCAAAGCAGTCAACGTCAGTGACACAAGGGTACATCTGATGGTACATTGTCAACTTTGCATGTCAGTCAGGCTCATCAAAGGTTGTCTGGTGGAATGGAGATAGAGGCACCGCTGTACAGTTTTCTAAGAGAAGTCTTTCTGCTGACACCAAAACACTGGGCTTCACATAAAGCATATCAGCTGTGTCATTGCATGACAAAGTCCCAACCATTTGTCTTCCTAAAATACTGGCAAATTCACCACCATATTCACATGTCCATGGCATATGAAGCTGTTGGCTTTGCTGAATTTGCCTCATAATCTGGACTTCAATAGACCTTTTTCACGGCAGACATGTTGGCATGACATAGTAGTACAAGCACAGGTGTATTCAAAACCATTACTGATGGCTGCATTCCACTTAGGAGAGGTCCTGGTATTGTGCATGCTGACTCACTGAAATAGCTGAGGTGATCGTCTAGTTGAGTCTGCCACTGCCATGTTTTATTTTTATTTTGATGTAGATTTTTCTATTCCCTGTCCCTTTCTTCCCTTTCTCGTTCGCTGTGTGCCCTGCTGTGTTTTTTTATAACCTGCTGAATGCCTTTTTAAAAATGTTGTTTAAAAAAAAAAAAAAAAATACCTGAAAAAAATACCTTGTTAAGTTTATCAATTTCAGCTGGGCTTTTCCTACTACGACAAGTCAACATGTCTGCTGTGAAAAAGGTCCATTGTCCTATTGTTGTTATTAAACTTTCCCAGTATTCCATTAAAACGCTCAAATGAAAAACAGCAAAAAGAATAAACTGGTCCATAATCCAAGTCGACGACAATTTTTGTAGTCAACATGTCGTTTTACTATTGACCCCCTATTTATTTTTGGTCTCCCGTCTCAAACGGCTCACTGTAATTCACTTCCACACCAGTCTGTGCGCTGTGCGCGCCCTGCTGGTTAATCTGCTATCCTCTTTCTTCTCCCTCCCCCGGGTCCTCGCCTTCACTGCTTTTATTTGAAAAATAGCGGAGGCAGGTGAGTCCTCCAAAAGTTAGACCAAAAGCTTCCAAAGTATGGGAGTATTTCAGGACAACTGGTAAAAGAGTCTAATCTGTACACTCTTGTCAAACTTCACTTGGTTATCACGGGAGCACAACCACGCATCTAAAAAGGGAACACACAGGAGTTGTTCAAGATGCGCGCACAGAAAAGGAAAAGACAATGTAAGTAAATGATTATTAATGAAACGCCGAGCTAGTCTGTACTGTTTATTAACTCTTGAGAAGTACCATGACTGTATCTGGATGTTAAACAGGCTACTTAGACTTTGGCAGTAATGTTTTAAATCCCACCATGCACGCAAGTTTAAACGCGAGCAGCACAGAGCTGTGTGCCCGGCTGCTTTCAGCGCGATTTATTATTAGGCAGAGCTAAGCGGGGCCGATGTAAGTTGTTTTATAAAAGTGTATATTTTTGGTCTTGTAATTTAACAGAAAGCAGTATGCCTTCTTCACAACTCGGAGACAAATTGTAGGCGCTAAAAAACCGATAGATACGTTAATATACCAATCCTGACCATACATTGTGTTTTCACAGACTAACCTCGCCTCATAACGAGACCGTGACCTCCTATTTGCGCGGAGCAAGTCCAGATTTACATGATGCTGACAATGACGTCATTGTGTGTAATTAACTTTTACTGTTTTCTCCTTCCTGGTTTAATTTCACTCTGACTTATGTTTTTTTTATTCATACCACTCTCATTTAATTTTTTAGTTTTTTTTTAGTTTTCCAGCTGCCTGTAAGACAGTATGCAGAAGCTTCAGGGAGAAACAAACAGATCTGGCATCGCCGGCAGAAGCTGTGAAGAGTTCAGCTCGGAGTCGGTTGAGAAGAAAAGAGGGTAAGACCTAATTAGATTAGATCCGTTTTTGGTCAATGTGACTATTTTTCAGATGCATTAATAGATGTGTGGTGCCCATACGCAGTGCATCGCACAGTACTGATTGTCTTTATTGATTGTTTTTACAGCTGCTGGAAGCGAGACAGAGTGTGCTGGATGGATTGTGCGACCTCCCTCCTTTTAGCAGCCAGGAGCTCACCGAGCTGCAGTCGAGATTAGAGACGATCCGAAGTACAGGGCAACGCACCACAGACGGCTGCAAAACGGACCGAATTAAGAATGAATGCCGCCAGTTACATACAGCTCCGAGGTGGCAAACAGACGCTTCATGGTGCTGTAGGATTTTGGGCTTCAGCTTCTCATTTGTTGTGTAGGCAGATCTCCTACGCTTTGTACATAGTTTTGTGTGTTTTGTGTTGTGTGCATTTGTGCTAATAAAGCTCTTTCCTTGAATAAACAGCACGTTCCTAGCAAATTTTCCTTTCCTCAATAAATTCATTCATGTCCTTGATGGTAATAATAATGTAGTCCATAGCATAACAATGACATGAATATACAACACAATAGCATATCGTATGAATATGAATAAATATATAAATATAAATTTGATTATTGGGGTTTACATTTATAATGACCCAGGGTGACCAGTAGTGATTGGTTGGCAGTGATCTGTTCATTGCAGGACTTGGTGGATAAAAGTTCAGATGCTACTGGTACTGGAGGGTTTGTTAACCTATCAACAGTAGCAAACAAAGCACATGAATTATTATTGTTTCTTGCGATAATGTCAGAGAAGGACCGCCTTGCATTCCTCATTTCCCAATTATAAATGCAAAGTCTCTCTTTATAGTTATTATAATGCTCCTGGAGATTAGTTTTTCGCCTCCTGCGTTCAGCTTTTCAACACTCTCTTTTTTCTGTTCTTACCAGTATGACATTTCTCCATGGAGATCTTTTCTTACCAGAGACAGCTGTGACCTTAGTGGGAGCAATGGCATCAATAACATTTGTAATTTTACAACTGAAATTATCTACAAGCTCATTGACTGAGACCCCTGAGAAGGCGGGTGTGGAAGAGAAAAGATGAATGAATGATGGTGTTTTCAGTGGGGTACCTTTTTCTGATTACTTTTGTTTGGACACTTTTGTGCATAGAGATGGTGCTGCTACATAAAACCCAGGAATGATCAGAGAGAGCAGCATCAGTCACAACAACCTTGGAAAATTTAGATCCCTGGAGATAATCAAGTCCAGAGTGTGTCCCTTATTGTGTGTGGGCTCCGTCAGATGCTGAATCAGTCCATAGCTCTCAAAAACACAACACAGTTCTTTGGTCCCTCTATCCTGGGGGTTGTCAACATGAGTGTTAAAATCACCAGCAATAATTACACAGTCAAAGTTAGTAAAGATCATAGACAGCAGTTCAGTAAAGTCATTGAAGAAGGTTGCACAGTATTTAGTTGGCCTGTAGATATTTACAAATATAGGTCGAGGGGAGGATCTTAGCTGAAGAGCCATATATTCAAAAGAAGCAAAATTTCCATAAGATATTTGCTTACATTAGAATGAGTCATGAAACAAAATGGCGACTCCACTCTCTTATTCACTCTATTCTCACTCCTAAAACTGAAGTTAGGGGGAGCTGACTCGATGAGAACAGCAGCACTGTTATTCTGGTCTAACCAGGTTTCAGTTAAAAGCATAAAATCAAGACTGTGCTTAATAATGAAATCATTGATTAAAAATGATTTTTCTTTCAGTTTCCTTTTAGTAAGTCAAGTGTTAGTGTGTTAAAACAATTATCTGTCTCATTTTTTGGGACAGGCTGAGGCTGACGAGGAACGGATGCTAAATTTGCTAAATTTGCAGTTAAGTGCTTCTTCTTACTTAGCGGATTCACCATTCTTTTTCTATTACCTGTCACAACATAAATTGTGGTCAGGACCAGGCTAGCTGCACAGAATAAATCTCCATGGTCATTTATCTGCCTCTGCTTTCGTGAAACCAATTCAAGGATTCAGTAATCCAGGATAACTGGGTGATATCCCGGCTTAATCCACTATCTAGGTTTTGTTAAATAGTCCCCTGAGCTTCAAAACCAGTATTTCTTGTTCTTTATTTTGCTTCCCTTTTTCCTCCTTTAATGTAGTCTTCCTGGGTGCTTTTGTAGACACTTAAGTGTTTTCAGCAGCCTCTTTATTTTGGTCCCATTCTGCAAAGGTTTTGGGTTAAATAGGTTATGTTACTCCCTGAGTTCCCCTAGACATTGCACAAAGGTCATAGCAGTTCTTAAAAGTTATTGAGGGACTGAATAAATGTGCATTTTAATGCGTATTTATTGACAACAATGAATATCTGCCCTTTCTGGTGTTCCTAACAAACTTTTCATAAAATATATTTTAAATGTTCCCTCTTTGTCTAGAAACTTGACTGTTTTGTCTTTATATAGCCCAATATCAAATATTTGCCTCACAGGGTTTTACAATCTGTATAGAACACGATACCCACTGTCCTCATATAAGGACAATCTCGCAATTGACAGTCTGATAAAAGTATACTTGTAAACATTACAAATGCGTACGAGGAAGTTGAGGAACTTCAGGTGTTGTCAAACAGGAAGTGTGCGTGTGTCAGACCACAACCGGTAAGTCCAAGTTCATTTTTAACGCACAATCCCATGCAAAGCAATTCAAAGGGCGTCACAGAGTGATAACACTGTAAAAAGATGTCCGATCCAGGCTGAGCTCTGCTCTCACAGCGGCAACATCAAATTGTTAAACTACAGTTGTAGTGTTGTACCTATCTTTACACCTGCTTTTATCTGTCTAGGTATTTACTGATATCATGCATGTCAATAATAGAAAGAGGAAGGAAGTGGGAGGACTGTTATAGTCTGTCCTCTGCTTACTGAGCACAGAGGAAAGTTGTCCATCAAGACCACATCTCTCTCGCTCTCTCTCTCTTATTTATTGATGTGACCGGTTTATTTGAGCACAATATTGACCCGGTGATGTTTTACTGTCTCTGAATCCAGATAGACGAGAGGAGCAGCTATGAGTTTAACAGCAGCGGCCAGTGGATTTGTTGTCTTCCTTCTGTCCGTGCCAGGTACTGTATTAACTACATTTACATTGTGGATCATGCCGCACACTCATTTAAAAACATATTCCAGTGGGTTGTTTTTTTATCTGAGACTTGAGGTGTGATATTATGCATACCTTTTTTTTAAACCATACACCCATACTCATTCTGTTTCTTTAGAGCTAGACATTGAGTGTCCGTTTAAATCCCAGTTGTCTGTAATGTCACATGGTTAGCACACAGTGGTTTTTAATATGGCAAAATCTGAGGTACTCACTCATGTGTCTTTTTGTATTCTTTTATCTGAACATTGTAAAAAGTTATATACAGTTTAAGACGGTAAAAGTAGTGGGAGGGAATGACGATCAAATCTGAGATGCACCGGGATAATCTCTACCGACAAAATCTTGGCTTCCTACAGTACCATACCGTGAAGTTAAGGTTATGGAATAGTATCTACATCAAAGGTTAACTACTGTTTTTTTTTCAACCTGGACCCTACTTTACCTATGTTTTTTTGTCTAAGTTACTGACGGGAAAAACAATCAAGATGGCTGCAGCTGCAAAACAAGCTACAATGTAAGTTAATAGGGCAGTTGTCCAGCTTGTATTTACCTTCACAAAAGTGCTCGTTTTGCCACTTACAGGCTCAGATTAATATTCTAAGTGTCTGATAACATTATGGAAAGGATCCCTTCAGAGATAGATCTTTAAAACCTCTTTGAGACCTTTCTGTTCAACCACAAACAGCTCTGAAGTCGCTAGCTCTAAACCCACCAGACTCCATTTAAAAAAGCAATACTTTTAGCGTGTATAGAGCCAACATATTTCCACATGTAAATTGGTAAACTATGTTTATTTCAACCAAAACTAGAGTTGTGATGGTTGGACAATTGGAAAGAAGACCCAAAACGGCTTTTCATAGTTTTATTTTAGTTTACTATAAATTTTAAAAAAAAAAAAAAAAAAATTTTTTTTTAAAAAAAATTTTTTTTTTAAATTTTTTTTATTGTCAGACACTTTGAATATTAATCTGAGCCAGTCAGCGGCAAAACGAGCACTTTTGTGAAGGTAAATACAAGCTGGACAACTGCCCTATTAACTTACATTGTAGCTTGTAACCTTGCCTAATACTGGACCAATGTGAAAGATTGTTGTTCCCATCAGTCACTTAGACACAAAAACAAAGGTAAATAAGTTCTAGGTTGAAAAAAGCGGTAGTTACCCTTTAAGCAAATCTCAATTATTTTTTTTATCCAAGGAACGGTCAAAATCAAGGGCAACTAGACTTTGTTAAAAGTGCAATGGAGCTTAAAGGTAACTAAAGTCACTCATTGACCTCCAATGAGACAAAGATTCCTGCTATTGTAGGAATCTGTTCTGCTTTCTATGTTTTGAGCGACTGCACCGCAGTAGCAGGCTGCGTTAGCACTTAGCAGTACCCTACGGTAACAGTGAGTGCGTGGGCAGTATGACGAGTGGGAAAAGTCAGGGATTCATGAGCACTCGGTACCTTCAACAGGCTGACCCGACCTGAAAGATTTTTTTATTTTTTTTCGCCGATCACTAGCATTTTGAAAAACTTTGTTCTATGGCAGTTTCAAGTAAAGATTTTTGCACAATGTTGTGTTGAAAGTGCAGAACTGAAGAAGTCTCTTGGATGAGAGAATCTTTTTACCAAGTCCAGCCTATCCTTTCTTTGATAACTGACCTGAATAACTGAGAACCTTTATTGACATCTTAATATTATGAATGTGCTCTACTCAAAAGCCAGGTTTCCATCTGAATGTAGAACATATTTTACAACAAAGGTCCAGAAAATGGGCAAAAGAAGTTTCTATCCACTACTGCTATGCAAATGTTAGCACTGGGTTCAAGTGTTCAGACTTTTTTAGGCATTTTTTAGAGCATCTGACAGCTCTGTCATGCGAAGATGTGAAAAAAGACAATACAGCAGTCATGTCAAATTACAAATTATGTTTCCGCTCATACTGGGGGGGAAAGAACTATGGTGATGTTGATGCCGAACAGAGAATTTGAGTGTCAAAAAAAAAAAAAAAAAAAAAAGAGGAAGGGCCTATTCTTATCTGTTACTGTGATATTTACATGTTCTGGTGAGTCAACAGTAATTTGCCTTTTTATTATCTCCATAATAACTATGCATGCACCTCACTGTTGTTCTTCTTCTGACACTCAATCGCAGCCTGACCACAACGTAAACACATTGGACAAAAACCAAAAAAGCACAAACTCTCCAACAGTTATCTCTCTCTTATCTATTCAGTTTTCAGTTCAGGTCCAGTACATTCCTGGTCTTTCACCACAGTTTGATTAACTGTAAAAAGCATGTGTACATTTCCCATTGCTCCTTTGTACTGTAAATTCAAACAATGTTTTACCAAGCAAATACTTCTGCTTAGTAACACATTTGCTTAATGTAAACTAACAACATACACCTACACAGGGCCAACACCTAAAACATTTTCTTTTGTTGTATTGCCCTTTTCAACATAAGTTGCTTGAAAAAAAGGAAGTACACATGCAAATAAACACAATGCAGAACAAGTCTGTTGTTTCTGCTGTGTTTATTTAGATTTTTCTTTCATCTATAATGTCAATTGTGAGTCTGACACTGTTATAGAAGTGCAAAGCAGTACTCATTTAAGGTACAAGTTTTACAAATAGAGTGTAGTGCCTCTACCAATTATAAGAAGACAGCATTAAAACTTGCTGTCTCTCCTAAATAAAAATGTGTCTGAGCAAAAGGACTTTAACTAAGCAACAATGTACTAAATTCAGTGTTTTGTTGATTAAATGGTTTTATGAGTTGCGAGCAAGCAAAATGCTGCTTTTCACACTGAGAAAATATATTATTATGGTCAAATTATTACTAGTTAAACACTAAAGGACAAATGTTTAAACATTGTGCCAACAAGAGCCTCTCAACCATTTCTTTACTTAAAGCTAGTTCAAAAAAAGACTATGATGTGCACCTCCATGTGGTTGCTGGTGCAGAACAAAACAATTTTAATAGTCAAATAAGGTAGAAGTCCGCACAACAGTTAAATGCTCAAAAAAAATATTATTTAAAGGTCCAATGTGTAGGAATTTCTCCCATCTAGCATTTAGATCATATATTGCAATGAACTCTCTCGTGCCACACAGTTTAAAGTACGTATTACAGCTACGGTAGCCTGATGATGCCGGTCTCTTGCTCTTTTCGATATCCGTTTTCTTTTTCTGGGCAAAGAAGAAGACTCCTGTTCCTGAAATTTAGATTTTGAATACGTGTGGTCCTCCATGTTTCCTTCTTCAAACTTGCCGGGGCCGGGAAGCTACGATACCTATTAGCAGCATTAGCAGCAGCTGTGAGTTTATCATGTGACAGCGAAAATGCGAAAGGCGGAGCAGTATGTCCTGTATGTCCCTTACCGGCTAACGTATTTCAAGATGGAGCATGAATATGGAGCATCTAGCCCAGTTCATGCGAATGCAAACGTAAAATTTCAAGCCAATAGGAATACTTGGAATTGATGGCGGTGGTAAATATTCATGAAAAAGGACAAGTTTGTGAACGGGCAAATTTCAAAAACAGATTTTGATAAGGAACAACTACACGTTACACACTGGGCCTTTAATGGTGAATAATCAGGCACACAATGTTTGTACTTAAAACTGCCACACAAATAAAGTTATCCAAACAGCTAGTGATGGGCAAAAATAAGCAAACAAATATTTTTGAACGAGTCTTTTTAGTGTCCAGTATGTACCGGGTCAGCCAGTTGAATGTATAGTGTGCTCTCGAATCCCTAACGTTTCCCACTCCTACTGCCCACAAACTTGTTGTTACCCATCCTCAAGTTGCCTTACTATGCTGATCCATTTGGCTGTGCGACGCTTCTGTCGCGCGGTGCTCCACTTTATTCCTATGGATGAAGTCAAGCGACTTTAACGCGCCGGCAAAGCAACCCGGAAAGGCGGTGCTGCTTTTGAAAAAATGCCACGCGTCAAAAAAGCTGGCCAATGCCCATCTCTATGCAAATGAATCCGTTGAACGCGACGTGACTATCCAGTAGAAGTAGACGAAATCTTTCAAACTAACCTTTGTCGATCTAAAATGAAGACGGATTCGTCAACTGTATGGCCTATTTCTCGCTTAAAATGTTTTCAGAAACACGTTTCGGTGAACTATTTTCGTAAATTATGAGATGGTATTCTCAACGAGCCGTCGTGACAGCGGTTTAAAATTCTTGAGCAGAAAGACCCACGTGACGCGTTCGTCCAATCAACTGCCAGTCAAGGGCGTGGAACATTAACCCTGGATGTATGACGTTGTGACACCACGCTTCAGTCGTGTCGCAAAAATGGATCAGCACTGTTAGGCTGCATTTAGACTGCCTACTCGGCTGTTCTACGGTCCGGCAAAAACGTCTTTCCATTCATTTTGAATGTGGTTAATTCGTTTAGGCTGTGGCTGGGAAGCCGCAGGGGGGACACGCAGCAGGCCTGCAACGAAAAATTGAGACCGACTCAACTTTTGGAGAAACGCAACCCCACGTTACACTGTGGGGGCCAATCTTGTAACCGGATTTCAGACTTGTCAGGGTGATTTGAGCTACGGTTTGAGGCGGTGTGATTCCCCTACAGGAAACAGGCAACATCCCTGTCTCTATCGCTGCCACAGAAGAACATATTAAAAACACTGAACTGCTCGTCTCTTTTCTTTCTCTCTCTCCTGTGAAATAAAGCTGCCTTGAAGTGCAATTGGAAATGTCAGAATGTATAAACAATCTGGAACGGAAAACAGTAACTGTGAAATATAAAGTCTACTAGTGCTTAGGGCGGGGGTATTAGAACACGACAGGACGTCACACAAATGGGCCATTTCAGTGACACACATCCCGCAGCACCACCCTGCAGAAAACGCCGGATTACTTTGATTTGTATTGAATGTCCCGTTAGCCTGGATGCCAGCTGAACTTAGCCCCGCCCACAACATTTGAGGTCGGGAGGTTCGGTCTGGACTTGATCCGTTGTGGAGCAACTATGCTTGAACCAGAGCTGTTCGGACCAATCAAATTGTCAGGGCGGGCTTTATACTATGATGGACAGATGATCGACAGTAACGTAAAGCCTGCCTTTGACTCGCAGCTTCTGTGACGTCTGTCTCCGTTGCTCTGATTGGTTGTAGGTCTATCCAATTAAGTGCATTTCCAATCCACGTCAGGCTACCGTTACATGGGTATATGTCCAAAAGTGGTTCTGGCTCATCAAAATGACCTTTACTTGTAAACTCACACATCTAAGATGTGTTCTAAACATACATCCTGAACCGGATGTCGACAAATGATCCAAAAAAGGGTCTGAACTAATGGACATGATGGTATTTTAAAATGATCCGATCACGACTGTTTTGTGGTTTGTATCCTATCATGTACTGGCTTGTCCTCTGGGATTCTGAAAAAAGCTACGAGCGCTCGGGGAACAAAGTAACACGAAGCAGGGATCAGTTCACATTGTAAATTTGTATAAATTATTAGGTAGAAGTATATATATCTTTTCTAACAATTGCCATTCACTTAGGTGAAGTAAGAGTAGATGGATAAGTAAGATGTTCCATAGGAAAGGAGAGTTGGTTCAAGCTAGATTTACGCAGCTAAATCTTCAAAAAGGAAAATGGTAACAATTTATGATACAAATTATAACAGATGAGCGAGGCCTTGTTCAGAGTTTTCACTGAATGGAATATAACATATTCACAACATACAGGCTTGCTTTTTACAATGATGATGAGGTGCTCTACTGCTCCACTCCTGAGCAACATGACAGGGATGAAGCTTACATAATTTTGGGAAATGTAGTTCAGTTCTCCAGCAGGTTTAGATAATGAAGTGCTTTTACAAAAATTCAGCTTTTCTCTGTTATGTTTCTGATTGTGTTTCCTGATGTGCTCTGTGTTACAGTGATACAGGGTCAGAATGGCTGGGGAGTGACTTACACCTCTACTCAGATCTGTGCCTCCAAAGGATCAACAGTGGACATACACTGCACCTACACATACCCATCCACTGTAACAAACATTACACAAACGTTCTGGCATCTTGTAGATGGTAGGGATGTAAAAACAGTCTTGGAGTACACAGGCCGTGTGCAGTATTACTGTGGGAACAACAAAACCTGCACTCTGAGAATCTCAGACCTGAGACAGAGCGACTCAGTTGAGTACAGGTTCAGGTTCATAACAAACCAAGCAGGTGGAATGTGGTCTGGTACACCTGGAGTCACACTATCTGTCACAGGTAACATGATGGTTTATTGATTTTGTATTAAATGTTGAGCATGTTAGAAACACCAAAGCATATTGTGTATATTAGCTTACTTGTACTTTGACCTTTCACTCTGAAGCGATTCAGCTCAGTATCACTGGAGTAACTTACCTGGTACTACTCTGACCGTCACAGGTCCTGATTAAATTAAAATTACATTCAAACAACACACTGTACTAACAGTTTACAGCCATAGTAGCAGCTCTGTCAGGCTGTACATAGGTACAGTATATTGGTGCCTAAGTCTATGCTCACAATGAAAATGTTGATTTAAGACGGTATAGTCTTTACCATGTTTGCCATTTTAGTGTGTTAGCTTCATACAGTAGGTGTCATATACACAGGGGTCGCTGGGGACATGGCCCACCACTTTTTAATATCAAATTGTTGAAAATGTTCTGAAAAACAGAACCCTGAAAACGGACATGTGGAATATGTTTAGAATTTGCAGAAGGTTTTGAACAAGAGCAGAAATCTTTCTGAAACAGATTTTAATAAAGTCCAGGGGAACATATTTTGATTTACAGTTGATTGTGATTATATCATCTAGATTGTGAGTTCATAATCGTAAATACTTTGATAATCAAAAGTTTAATTAAAGCAGTTTTTTTGTGTGTTTCTAGTAACCATCACTTTGTGTGCTTTTTTTTTTAGCATATTTAGCTCTCCAGATGGGGGTGAACAAAGTAACAGTCAATCCGTCTGATACCGAAGCAGAGCTGAGTTGTAATAGCAGTTGCAGCAAACCTTCTTATGTCTGGATCAAGAATGGACAGAAAGTTCCTGAAGAAGCTTCTTCTTATACAGCCTATTTGAATCCTGGAGACAGCATCGCCTGCGCTTTGAAGGGACAAGAGAAATACCACACTCCTTTACTGTGTGAGTTCACTTCACTGTGTCATCAACCAAACTTGTACCCAATGTACCAATTTGGGAATTCAAACTTTGTCGAGAAATTAGTCATTTATGTTTGAACATCCACTGTTAAACTTGTCCTGATCTTTTAAACACGGATGTTTTTTTCCGCTTCCAGATGCTCCAAAGGTTCCCTCTGTGTCAGTGAGTCCCTCTGGTGAAATCATGAACAGCAGTTCAGTGAATCTGAACTGTAGCAGTGATGCTAACATAGTAGCTAATTATACCTGGTACAAGAAGATTCCCAATCAAAACGAAAAACCTCTCAGCAGAGGACCACTGCTCAACTTCAGCTCCATCCAGTCCTCTGACTCTGGACAGTATTACTGTACAGCTGAGAACCAGCTGGGGAGGAGGACATCTGAATACTTCCTTATTAATGTGAAATGTGAGTAAAACAGCTTAGTGAAAAATGAACTAAAATGTTGATTTTTTTTTAAGCAGTCTGTAGTAGATGTTTAAGGGGCAGTTTTAGTCGCTATCTGTCACTGTTGTCACACAAGTTTGGACATAATTATATAAATATATGTGGCGCTAAAGCAAACCTTCTCTTTTAATTTATGTTACCACATCTCCTCCAGATGGTCCAAATCTTCCCTCTGTGTCAGTGAGTCCCTCTGCTGAGATAGTGGAGGGCAGTTCAGTGACTCTGACCTGTAGCAGTGATGCTAACCCAGCAGCTAACTACACCTGGTACAAGGGGAACCAAACACTTGCTCAAGGGCCAGGAGGTATTCATCGTTTCACCTCCATCAGCTCTAAGGACAGAGGCAACTACTACTGCAAGTCTGAGAATCAATATGGAAGGATCAACTCTACATCTCTATTTATAGATGTCCTGTGTAAGTAGTGCAGTGTAAATCCAACAGTTTAAGTCAACAAGGTACTTTAATGTTTATCAAATGTCTGTAGCGGAGCGCTTCCAGGATTCAAAAAATTAGCTAGAGGTGCTCTTTGGATGGGATAATCATAATGTAGAAACCAAAAAGGAAAGTCCAAGGCACTCTCTTTAGAAAAATACAAAGCCTTTATTTATGGCTAAGTCATCATTAATCTTAAAGTAAGGTACTTTAATGAATACAATCTATGTGGTGGTCTCCTTTTTAGAGATGTAGTCTCCTTTTAGATATTCTGACATTTTAGGAGTTAAATTAAGTGTAACTGACATTGCCTCCATGTTCTTTCTTGAGTTCGTACAATTCCCGGAGCAGTCCTTTGACACAGAAAAAGTGTGGACTTGCGTTCAGCTGTAGTTTATATAGGAGAAGAGACTGTCAATGATAGCAACAGCAAAGCAAGAGCCTTTTCAGTCAAATTTAATGGCAATGCATCTCACTTCCTAATCAGGCGCATGGTCTCTAAGTCATGTAACAAGTACACACAGTACATTATCCCACATATCCTGCGTGCTAATATTAAATCAAATGTTGTGAAATGCTTTTCACCAGATGCTCCAAAGCTTCCCTCTGTGTCAGTGAGTCCCTCTGCTGAGATAGTGGAGGGCAGTTCAGTGACTCTGACCTGTAGCAGTGATGCTAACCCAGCAGCTAACTACACCTGGTACAAGGGGAACCAAACACTGCTTCAAGGACCAGAAAGACGTTATCATTTCACTTCCATCAGCTCTAAGGACAGCGGGAACTACTACTGCAAGTCTGAGAATCGACTGGGATGGATCAACTCTACATCTCGATTTATAAATGTCCAGTGTAAGTATACAGCATTGATCTCTTGACCCAACACTGTTTACAAGTCAGGGAAAGCCCCCCGTTGTTTTTAGTCCATTTATTTTCCTTATGAGAGAGGGAGGGACATGAAGGTAGTGTTTGTACACGTAACTTTAAAACTCTCCTCTTCAGCCATACCAGAACCAAAATTGAAATAAGCTTAATATCCGCTTAATTTGCCAAGTATGTGTGTGCACACAAGTAGTTTGACTCTGGCTCTCAGGGTACTTAAATATTTCCACGAAAAGATATTTGGAAGGTTTATAGCTAAAAAAGAAGGAACACAAATTGGTATAAATACATAACTATTTACTTACAAGTTGTTTATATATATTTATATACATCTATATACAATTATTTCTTACCAAACAACAATATACTCTACAACTGACAACAACTGTTTAACCTGTATATAGACATTGTAAACAAGTATAGGAATAGTGATAGGTTGTTTCGGAGTGCAAAGTGTGCTGTAATACATTTTGAATGGGTAATGTAATAGGTATATATACAATATAGTACATACAGAGTGCTTAGATTTTTATTTATTTATGTCATCCTTTTTGTATGTGAACAAATGTAGGCCTACATATCACACATTTATTACAACTTTAGTAAGCTGTAATATACATTTAAAGATCTATTTGTTCATTCCATGATGATGCTATACTCAAAGTTTTAGGCAAGTTGATCTTGCCCCACTCTCTGAAAATTAGTGTGAACTTGATGCACTCAGTCATGGTTTAATTGCATAGAGAGACAAAAGCATCAGTGATACAATGTGTTTTTCCAGTCAAAGTAACGCGTATTTGGTTCTGCTGCTACATATATTGTATTTTTCTCATGATATGGAAGACCTGTTATTGAAATGTCTTTCAACGTATTGTCCTAAAGATGCTCCAAAGACCTCCTCTGTGTCAGTGATTCCCCCGTCTGAGATAGTTGAAGGCAGTTCAGTGACTCTGACCTGTAGCAGTGATGCTAACCCAGCAGCTAACTACACCTGGTACAAGGAGAACCAAACACTGCTTCATGGACCAGGAGGTATTTATCATTTCATGTCCATCAGATCTGAGGACAGCGGGAACTACTACTGCAAGTCTGAGAATCAACACGGACGAATCAACTCTACATCTCGATTTATAGATGTCCTGTGTAAGCCACATGATGAACAACTTAAATGTATTCCTTGTGATACAAAGGTCCGTCTATATTATGCATTCTAATACCACTAAAAATCTCTCTATATTGTTTCCAGATGCTCCAAAGCTTCCCTCTGTGTCAGTGTGTCCCTCTGGTAAGATAGTGGAGGGCAGTTCAGTGACTCTGGCCTGTAGCAGTGATGCTAACCCAGCAGCTAAATACACCTGGTACAAGAATAATGTGGACTCACCAAAAGCATCAGGACAGATCTTCATCATCACTGACTTCAGAGCTGAACACAGTGGGAATTATTACTGTGAAGCCCAGAACAGAAGAGGACGTCAGAACTCCACCTTACATCTGGATGTTAGGGCTGGTAAGTCTTTCCATTGCCGTTTGATTCTGCGGGATGGAGTTGTTCTGTGCATACACCCAGTTAAGTTTAAACTTTTACTCTTGAGGCGCAAATGCTGCTGACTCAAACGACACCTGTAGACAGATTTTAATGTGTAACCTTGGTAGAATTTCCTTTTAACTAGGCTATAGCCTGAAATAACTAACCATACCTAATAATTGTGAGAATACCATTTAAGTTCTCTCAAATCTTGAAGTTCTCTCTTATGATTTAAGATATATTCAGTGTTTCCCACAGAATTAGATTATATTTGCGGTGGTAGCTGACCCAGGGGTGGGAGGTCCATGTGCGGAAATAGGTGCAGAATTCTTATAATAATTATATTGCAAATACTTTTGGCAACTTTTTATAACAGCTTAAATAGACAATCTGCCCACAGTCCCATCCTCAATGCTATAAGCGTGCAGGTGCACTTACAGCACACAATGGTATCTTTCAACAAACAAAAAATAAATCATAAATTTTACTGTATATGTTGTTAACTTGTTGAACACTTGAACATGAACAAAATTGAAAACAAAATGTTTGCAACTTACCCAATTACCCTAGTGGGGATTGTTTTGCTTATTTTACCAGTTATTTATTATTTCAGGACAAAGGCTAATTTCCATCTGTAGTCCATTAGCAGGTAGAAATTAAAAAAAAAAGACAAAAGATATACTGTAGTAACATTTGCTATATAAAACAGAGTAAAACATGCTTCTCTTACACATAAGTCAATATTAGCTAATAATCATGTACTATAACACGTTATATTCTTACTAGCTAAAGTTAGGTGTCTTACATTACTAATAACATGCTAATACCTTCTTTGAATTTCTACGAGATTAAAAGCGTGTGAAAAACATAATACATTAACCTTAACTTGAATCCATCCGTGTTGGAGAAATTGTCCTGAGGTGTTCATAATTCCAGGGGGGGGACATATATGAAGCAGGAGGGGTCTGTGGGTCCTCCCCCAGGAAATTTTGAGCATCAAAAACTTAATTTCCTGCATTCTGATACATTTTCAGGCACACATTTATGGTGAACACATCTTAATTTATGTTAAGGAAAATATTAAATTCTGCAGGTAACAATTCAAAATGTCCCCAAGGAGCACGTTTTGCTCCTCAGTTGAAAAATGTAGGAGTGACCTACGTAAGGTAACTGCTAGTGTTATGAATACAAAACGTTATGAAGTGTAATATTTTCTATTTTGAAATATTGATAATTAAAGTGTCAGTGATGTTGAATAGCCTATTAGGCCTACAGTAGTGTAACGGACCCCCTACTGTTCGCCAGGCATGTGAACCGCGGATTAATTGCAAATGTAACCATCATAGTGTGAAATACAGTTTAAGTGATGCTGTTACGTGAACGGGGCTCAGCAGAGAGGCGAAGCAAGATGATTTCTCTGCAGCTTGTTCAGGGAGTCAGGTCAATGCCGCTAAAGTACACAAAACTTTGAGTTTCATGCGTAGGCTACTCCCATATGGCTCGCATCAGGAGTTAAAATGAACTGTACCAAAACACGGAAAAAGGACTTAACGCAAAGTTTTTATTTTTTACAGGTTATGAAACTGTCTCAATTTAATACGGTTAAATACGATTGATGGCAGCGTAGCCCGCCTCGCACACAGACAGCAGTCGGAGCTCCCGTGGACGGAGAGCTCTTTGTCGGACAGCAGCGTTTTTTCGCTGCGCTACCGGTCCCCAGAGCAGCATGGTCACCTGGAGAGTCCGGTGCAATGCCACAACACAGTGGCACAGTTGACCGTGATAAGCCACAACACAGCACCCACGGGAGCACTACCAATACCCTGAGCCTCGCGGCCCTTCAGCCGCTGCTTGAGAGCGAGAGGCAGCGGGCAGAGGAGGCTGAAGCAGACCCTCCTCGAGGAGGGTCTGCTTCAGCCTCCTCATGCCCGCTGCCCGCTGACCGCTGACCTCTGCCCGCTGACCGCTGCCACTCGCTCGCTCTCTCTCTCTTCATCCGTAACGTTGTCGCCTGCTGTCAGTACCCGATCCGTTCCACCTGCACAATCCGTTCTGCGCATGTGCAAGATGACACGTATGCCATGACATAGGCGCAGATGATAATGCTGCGTTCATTCCACCACCACCTCGGAATAACGGCACCGCTTCCACCTGCACGATCCGTTCTGCGCAGGCGCAAGATGTTCACACGCTAGCCTCCAGCTAACATTAGTTAGCTAATAGCTAATTCGGCGGACCGCTAGGTGATTATAGCGGTCTGCCGTTAGCCTCCACCGGGAAGCTAACGTTAGTTTAGCTAACGGTTAATTCGGCAGACCGCTAGGTGATTATAGCGGTCTGCCGTTAGCCTCCACAGTTAAGCTAACGTTAGTTTAGCTAACAGCTAATTCGGCTAACCGCTAGCTGAGACAGCATAAACTTTAAAAGACCCTCAAAATAAAACTTGAAAATAAACGTTAACATATATAACAGCTGTTACGTCAGTTCTACTTTACTTGTGCTCATTTAAAATACAATCAGTCAATTCTTGTCTTTATTGTTATTACTGTAAAGTCTTAATTTAGCTGTAGCCTGCTTTTCCCATTATGTTTGACTTAACGTTATTTTAGACTGAATGGCATGAATGCAGCATTATCATCTGCGCCTACGTCATGGCATACGTCTAATCCCGTCACCTACATTACTGCATTGGAGTGTGTAGAATAATCAATGATTAATTCATCTGCACGGAGGATCTATTCACAGTCGGGTCTGAGAGAGTGAGCATATATGGCAGTATGTGGTGGTCAACGTTGCTGCCACAAATACATCAATGTATGGGAAACACTGATATATATATATATATATATATTTTTTTTTTAACACCCCAATTAACTGTCTATAAGTGTTTTGATTGGGTTCCTATTTCCCAGGAGACTGGATATTAATAACTGCTGGAACAGTCACTGCCATTTTAATAGTTGTCATACTCATCGCTGCCTGGCTATGGATTAGGTGAGCAGTAATTCACTGTTTATTGGACCATTCAAAATTCATTTGAAGCAGTCAATTCTACTTTCTAATTGATCTATTTGTCCCTTTTGTTTTTTATTCATTCTCCCAACTAGGAAAAAGAGGGCCCGTAAGCAACCATCTGAGCCTACTGAGAGGCCAGACAGTGCACAGGTGAGGAAGATCAGTTTAAGTACAAAAGAGAGTTCCACATTTGAACACAGTATTGGAAAAATGAAATCCAACAGATGTGTGTGTTTACAGCTAGTCAGGACAACATATTAGCACTTGTTTTTTTAATGCGGTGCGGATTCTGCTCCCTTCTTCCCTAGTATGTGAGCTACACGTTTGATTTTTAGATCTTTCACCCTGTTAGAGAAATTGAGCTATACTAAGAATGCCGATTGAATAATAATAATTAATAATTCATACTTTATTAATCCCGCAAGGGGAAATTACAATGTGTTTCACTCTGTTGTTATTACACACATTACACACAGGCCTGAATTACACACACATGCTCAGTACCTATACATGCACTAATGGAGAGATGTCAGAGTGAGGGGGCTGCCTATGGAAAGGCGCCCCGAGCAGTAGGGGGTTTGGTGCCTTGCTCAAAGCACCTTGGCAGTGCCCAGGAGGTGAACCGGCACCTCTCCAGTTACAAGATCTACTGAAGAAGAAGTTTTACCGAAGTTTAGCATTTATTTTCTTTAAAGATCCTTCCTGCTGGTGCTTTCTGTTAGGCCGGTTACACACTGCCTGCGTGGTGTGAGCGTGGTGTTTCTGTTGCGTGTCAGCTGCGTGGATTTCCCTGTCTTTGCACACCAGAAACGTGTCTGACGCGGCGCTGCTGCTGCTAGCCTTGTCTGGACTCTTTAGTTAAACATAAATATATACTGATTTGATTACAGCAAAGACAACCTCGGCAGTATTGACAGCAAAATAGGTTACAGAATATTTCGCTCTGTATTGACAGGTGCAATATTAGAAAATTGATTTTCTTTTTTAAATTACATATATATCTGCATTTATATCAAAACCTAGAGACTTTCAAACATCAACATGTCATTTATTAATATGTATTCGTGTCTAAATGACATATAAACATTGTTTCCTATTCTATTTTGCCTGGAAACGCTTCCAACACGCTTGTGTGTCGCGTGATAAATAGGCGTCGGTTCTATTTCTAGCGGGCATGCGTTTTCGGCGCCGCGCCTGAGACGTGCGTGTCACGCAGGCAGTGTGTAAGCTCTAACCTGTTAACATGGGAGTGGAAATATAAACGGACGCGCCACGCAGCTGACACGCTCGCGCAACGCATCCAGTGTGTAACCGGCCTTACACTCGCTGCGACTTCTGTTTGTCAGAGTGTCAGCTACGTAGATTTA
Organism: Perca fluviatilis; assembly: GCF_010015445.1. NCBI lineage: Eukaryota > Metazoa > Chordata > Actinopteri > Perciformes > Percidae > Perca > Perca fluviatilis. The sequence goes on from NC_053112.1 coordinate 10,260,349, forward strand.
CAGGTGTTCCTATTTGTCTTTAGAAACAACCAGCAGAGCCGAAGGATAACCTTCACTATGCCAGTGTCCACTTCTCTAAGACACAAGCAGATCCTCTCTACGCCAATACCACAATGGCTCTGGCCCAAAAACCCAGAAGGGAAGAGGAGGTGGGCAGAGTGGAGTACTCTATTATCAAACTCAAAAATGGCAGCACTGCCCCAGGGTGAGCAGCTCCTCTCACTGGAACATTATCCTCATTATAAGGAACTGCATATTTGATAAACGGTTTGTTTAGTTTTATGATCACTGTTGGAATACTTGTATCATGTAATATAAAATCTTTAGAATCCTCTCATTTGTCCCCCATCCCTCTCAGAAACAGTAGTCAGGAAAGTGGAGTGGATCCAGCGGCATTGTACAGCGCAGTCAACAACCCCCCCCAAAAAAATGGATACCAGATTTCCTAATCTTCTCTTCATACGTGGTAATTATTTATTTGTTTAGTCTTAATTCAAGCAGGTAACTACATTTGAATTCTTATTTCTTAGAATAAAATAAAATAAACATAAATCTACTCATATGTTTAGAACATAAAACAGTGTTTATTTGTTTGTTTCACCCATTATAGCATGCACAGCTTTAACAAACGTGTAAAAGTATTCATGACTTGTGCAATAGATTGTAATCATGATTTGTGTAATGTGTTTCTGTGGCCACCTGGCAATTGTGAGTCTAATCTGCACAGACCTTCATGCTCTCATTTGGTTTTCATCCACTTCTTCTCCTCTTACCTGCGTCTTTGCAGGCGCTCTAACAACAGCTGTTTGTGTTTTGCGTTCCAGGAAACCCAACTCCATTGTGCAATCTACGCCAGAGGTACCACTATCTGGAACTGTAGTTTCCACCCACTCAGTCTGATGTAATATGATTAGAAGTTGCAAAGACCTTTGCAATGCAGCTTGAGAGAGGAGTCCTTTCTTTAGTTCCACCTAAAATATGAGGGAACATTTTCTTTGTCATTTTTATTCATTTCATTAATTTTTTATGTCGAAAAGCTGCATCGATTTATCAGCTGGAAGCTGATAGCATGAAATCGTGTTATTTAATTCATACATTCGGTTTTGTTCCAAACATTTATGTACAGTATAATGGATTTAAGGCGCTTGACTGTAAGCCAAGTGCATGTGTCAAAACCAATGTACCAAAACCAAATATTATGTATTCATAAGTTAGATTAGCTTCACTACATGCTTGTACAACATGCAGCCTAAACGTTTTCAGTACTGTATCAGTTAGCTGAAAAATTCACACTGCTGCCACTAGATGTCCATACAGAGCAACATTTGTATCTTACTCTGAGAAGGCGGCCCCTTATCCAACTCCTGTTTGTGATATGAAAGGCTTTCTGGGACATGTAGGATCTCTCCTACATATGTTCTGTGTTGTTGTGTGGTGTAATTTTGGTGTTAGGGAGCTTCCTGATTATCTGTTATATCGGAGACAGACATACCAGCTTTTAAATGACACCTCATCATCAGACCTGGATTTAGGCATAGGCATTCTAGGCATGTGTCTAAAGCCCATTTGCCCCTAGGGGGCCCAATAAGAATAAAAAGTGAAAATATATATATATATATTTTTTTATAGTTGAAAAAAATGTAAAATGTAAATTTCCAATCTAACACTTGTATTAGTGTAAATATTATGTACAGTAGAGTAAAAATGCCAATTGCAGGAAAATATGTTTCTGGTTTTGTATGTTAGCTAGCCAAAGCAGTTACACTACCACTTTTCTAGGATGCTTTTGGGTGCAGCAAAGCAGAAAAAAAGGAAAAAGTAGAAAGAAAATGACGTCTCTTAGGCCCTTCAAATAAGTCTAAATTAGATGCATTAAAATACCTACTCAAATATGTTAGCATAATAATCATGTGGCAGTTAAAAGTAATCCTGTTTATTCACTTTATTAAGTGTCCATATGGAGGGGGCCCGGAAAATACAGTATGCAATCTTTACTACAAAAAAGAGCCAGCCTTGCATTGGAAGCCTCCACACCCCCTCACCCATCCTCGGTGGCTACAATCACTCTTGAGCATCCTTTATGTAGCCAGAATGCACAGTGCAAGCCCCGAAAAAAGATTAAAGTTTGGGCATTTGCAGCTGCAGTGGTTAAAGATCTGTTTGAGTGAAGGCTGGGGACATTATTTTCTATTTATATGTTTATTTTTTCATTTGTTTCGGCATACAGAGCAGGTTTGTGATCTGCTGTATTACATTATTTAATCTCCTTTCATTTACGCTTACAGCAAGGGGTGAAATGTTTTTTTTTGCCACTGAGGGAGGATGGGAGGGGGGGAGGGATGAGTATACTGTTTCAATTTTGTATTGTACTATTGCAACAGTTAACTGTTGTACTACATTCTCCTTTTTAAAATTAAAATAAAAAATACTGGCAGCATATCAACTCAGACATCCTGTCGAGTACATTTCACTCTTGTTGTACAACGTATGTTTTTTGTTCCCCTTTAAAAAAAAAGTTGTGACTTGTCAGTCATAATCTATTGTGGATCCTACTTTGCTAATTTTTTACAAATCAATACCAATTGTCAATTGTATGCCTTCAATATACATATTATTGTGGCCCATCTGTGTTTGTTCTGTGTGTGTTCTGTACAAGTTAGTTACCAGCAGGCTAGTCTCGCTTTGACAGACCCTCCTCCAAAGCGCGCTAAAGGAAGGTATGGCTAATTCACACAAGCATTGGGGTATGGGAGGAAAACGTGCTCTGGTTTAATGGCATTTCTTTAAACCAATCAGAATCGTCATGGGCGGTGCTAAACCCTGCACAGAGCCGCTGCAAAACACAGTAGTCGTGCGGGACAAAACTCAGATTGGACAGATAGTCTAGCTGGCTGTCTGGATTTACCCTGCAGAGATCTGAGGAGCCAGGGGCGTAGCACAAAATTCTGGGCCCTGTAGAAAGGCATTTTCTATGGGACCCTCCCCGCATCCACAGCTATTCATTTTAGCATCTTTTTGGGCCCTCACATGAGGGCCCTGGGTACTCAGTCCCCTTTTCCCCCCCAGTCCGACGCCCCTGTGAGGAGCAGTCAACAATAGTCCTCATAAAAAACACAAATAAAGGGGAAGGAAATGGAAAATACATGCATCCGGAGCAATCCCAGAAGTGGAACACAAAGGATATATACTACCAGCAGCAGGCCAAAAGCTTGTCCCTCACTCTTAAATAGTTCAAGTTAATAAGGTAATACTTAAAATGCATGTTAATAATGTGAAGAGGAAAGAAATTATGTAGTAGTGATGAATTGAAGACTCGCAGAGACTCACAGATTTAATTAAAGGTCCTGTACATGACATTAATATAGCAGTAAACTAATATTTACTATGTAAAGATATAGTGAAGTATAGGTGTCCTGAGTAGAAAAATTCAGTATAATTTCCTCTGTGTGTGTTGTAATCCGAGTTCCTCTGTTCTTTGTTTAGGTAGCCCAGCCAGCTGCATGCAAATTCCTCCCTTTGGTGTCAGTATTAGATGCCCTGGGAATGAAAACGGGTTGTTGATACTATTGGCCCCTCCGTTTGTGATTATATCCCCTAGCTTGAAGTCCTAGCGGTTTAGCTTGGGGTCATCCCTATGTTCCCCGGGTCCTATGTTCCCTAGGTCCTATGTTCCCCACTCAGGGAACATAATTCCCCATTTTTCCCATAAAAAAGGGTTAGGGTTAGGGTTAGATAAAGTGACATAGGGTTAGATAAAGTGACATAATTAACAGAGCAGCCAAAGAGCCGCATGCAGCTCGAGACTTGCAGGTTTGCCAGCCCTGACATAATCTTTCCTCGTCTAGGCCTATTTGCATATGCGCGTCAAACAGCCCGTAGGCCTACTTTGCCATGGAATTTGGCAGTAATGGTGGAAAAAGAAACAGACCGGGATCCTATGTTCCCCAGTCTCATACAAAGAAGGGAACATAGGACCCAGGGAACATAGGACCCGGGGAACATAGACACGCTCCCTTTAGCTACCTCCATAGGTGCATCTCATAATTTTTAAAGGTGCACTATGAGTTCCTGCATGACGTTACTTCTGTTGACTTTCCAACTAAATACCAAACCAAACAGCGCAAGCTCGCCCTTCCCCCCATGTTTCCATAACTGTCATGACTAACTGACTGTCACTAAGCCCCACCCCCATGAGGAAATCATGGGAGGAGAGAGGCAACGAGGAAAGGTGCTTTAGAGAGATGAGACACCCTTTCCTCTGAAGCATCACATGAATACGTCAGCTGTTTGGGCGGAGTTAGCAACACCTTCAGCTGCACTACTTCTGGGAAGGCTGCTCTCGTGTATCCTTGCTCATGGCTCCTTGGAGATCCCTCCTCGATGCTCGCTCCTCGGGCAGAAATAAGAGCTTTGAGACGGCATTCACTGAAGAGGAAGAGAACACGTTTCGGTTCAGCCGAGGACCGAGGAGTCGAGGAGCTATCAAATAAGGGTTATGAGATGCACCTCAGGTTTGCTTGTCATGTCAGAGGCAAAGGCTGAGTGCAGCCGGTCTCCTGTGGTGTACTAATGTTAAACATTACCAGAAAACACAATCCATGCAGGACTAAAAGAGAGTAGAGGGTATTGGATAAAACCATTTAGTATAGAAACCTAATTTGCACGGGGGCATTGGATTACATAAGCAGCATGGTGCAATAGGGGGGTGTTGGTCTAAAAAATTCTAAAATATAGTGCCGTCCAATTAGTTTTGTCTGGTCCCTGGACTGACTAAAACTACTCATACATTGGTAAAGCATAAGATTAAAGCTATTATATAGTATAAGGGTGGGTATAAATCTAAAGTGAATCCACATAACCTGGTCCAAGAAATAAAATGTGTAATATTCATGTGACCTATAGTTAAAGTTTAAAAGGTACACACAAGGCATAAAGCATGAAGGTGATATGTTATGGTAAATTCAGAGCACTAATTGATATTGCAAGAGCCCAAAATACTGCAGTACATCTTTCTGAACATGCCTGTATAAAGGCAGTATTCCCCATCCTAATATGCACTACAATTGTCAAGTGAAGCATCAAACCATATGTCACATATGTGCTGTTATTTGTTTTTGTTTTTGTCCACACTGAACTGTGCTCAAGATAAAAAATGAAATCTTTTTTAATACTATTTTCTGGTGTCAAATGAGATGTTAATAATAATAGTACAATGTATTTTTTGGCGCCTTCAAGAAACCCAAGGACACCTCACGAAACATTAATAAAAACATAAATGTTGGCAGCGAAACCGCTTTAGTGCCAACAGTAAGTACTGTAACTCTACTACTTTTTTGAAGTTTATAGTTTGTAAAACAACATAACTTTATTGTGTTGTGGGTACTGTATGTACTGGCATTTGGCTCTCTGTGCATATTAATGATCAAAAGAGGAAGGAAATGTAGTCTTTACCAGCCTGATATCTGTCTTCTGCTCACTGACAACAGAGGAGAGACATCTTTAAAGACGACGTCCATCTTCATTGTAAGTAGAAAAAGTTTATTGATTAGTTTATTGATACTGTATACCTCCTGTGTACATTATTTTATCTGCTGACATGTTTTGTTGTCTCACACAGAGAGATGAGAGGAGCAGCTATGAGTTTAACTGCAGCAGCGAGTGGATTTGTTGTCTTCCTTCTCTCTGTGTCAGGTACTGTATATCTACAGTTACATTCATTCTTTAAAAGAGGGATTCTGGGAAAATGTGGGACTGAAGGTCATATGTGAATAAGTGGATCTGAGTTGTGTGAAAGGCAAACTTCCCAGAAATGCTACAAATAGTAGTTTGGTGTACAATTGTGGAAACTCAACAGACATTTATTCTGGGTCAGTTGGATTTTAGGAGCATCTTCTCTTGTGTTGGCCAGTGTGGTGGAAGTTTCATATTCAGTAGAGTGAGTAAAGATGTCTTCAATAACAAAAGATGTGGAAAATCAAACTGTCTTTGTTTGTTTTATTACTTTCAAGCAGAAACACAACTTTCACAAACCATCAGAGTGCAATGTGGAAGAGTCATAAGTATTATTGCTTGAGAGTGGACAGCTGGTTTCACCGCACTGCTGCAGAGTACAGAGAAAGAGATGCATGCAGAATGTTAGCATCCTTTATAGACAGAAGAGGAACACTCAAAGTTGAACCTTTAAAAACAGGAACTGTCTAAGCGCGCTTGTGTCTAGGTGTGAAAATGTGATAATGTCTCGCAGACGTCCAGCCAGACATCAGGTCAAACCACAGAACAAGCTATGTTTGCTATGCAGATGCTGATGTGATTAAATATAACAAAAAATAGTTTCCGTTTTGCTCTTAGTAACCTTTTTCAATGCAACAGTGTTCTTGTGTTCTGGTTTCAAGTAAGCATAATTCATAACTATAAAATTTTCCATTACACCAGCATCTTTGACTTTTGTCTTTAGCATGAAGTAAGTGTGTGCTAAGCACTTTTACATGCTGTAAACAGAGGATATTGTGGGTTTTATTCAGAACTGTTGCCTCCTCACTCAGTGAAAACATATTAGAGTTTAATCTGATAGCTCGCTTTTATCACGTTGACGTTTTTGGAGGGATATTAGTCTCACAGTAAAGTCATCACATACTGTCTCAACTTTTCTTCATTGCACACATCTGAGCCTAACCCTGCTAGTTCCTTCTCTACTCTCTGACCTGAGTGTTCTTCTTTTCTTTTTACTTTACACACCTAACGCAACATCAACCTGACCACAGAGTGAACAGAGCAGTTAAACCTAACAAGAAAAGCAAAGACTGTAATCATTATCCCAAAGTATGTAAAGTATGGTATAATCGTTATGGCAACGGCTGTTGTATGCATGTATGTCTGTTAACACATAGCTAAATACTTTATTGAAGTTTGATAATTAGGCATGTGTAGTGGAATTTTGTCCAAATGAGGCCCTAAGGCCTGTCAATTCTGACTCCAATGTATTACTTCCCACGTCTTCTATATTGGAGTTAAGTTTTCCAGAACACAAGGATCAATCTGAGACAGTTAAGAGTTCAGTTAAGCAAATTTTACTGAGTACAGCATAAGAGTTAGAACACAATTCTGGGTTCACAAACAGCATCTAAGTTTCTCTAGCGTTCAGACAGTGAAGTCAGAGCCGGTCCACCAAGATCTTGTCTGAAGTGTGAGCCCTGATCTATCCTCTTCCTTCAGTTTTTATACTATCTCCACAAGGGGGGTGTTTTCTTGTTTTTTAGACAGAAATCTCACACACACACACACACACACACACACACACACACACACACACACACACACACACACGCTTAACTTCCTGTGCATCAGAGATCACCCGGATTACTTTTAACCACTTCCTCAATGTTTAACACAGCTCTTTTGCAACGAGCACATACATATTTCTACACCTGTCTTTACATATTTATGACAGGTTACGTTGTCTAGGTTAATGTCAAGTTTACACAGAGATTGTTGTCTTTGCTAAAGTCAAGTTGTCATGACAAAGACATCTCGGCTAACTTTGCATTAAGGGCGTTTTCACACCTGCTGTACCTCATTTGGTCCGGACTTTCGGACTTTTTAGTTTGATCCGAAATCCAGTCTTTTGATCCGGTCCGGATCAAAAGACCAAATTTTGGTCCGATAAGAAGAGGTTGTCTCGGTCCGGACCAAACTGAACCATGGTCCGGTTCGTTTATAGTGTGAAAGCATTTTTTGGATAGTTTGGACTTTTGGACCAAATAAGAAGCTCTGGCAGGCTCTCCTTGTGTTAGAAGCCCCGGGAAGCTCCTTAAAGGAATAGCTCGGTGCTTAGTGTGTAAGCTACATGAGAGAGTGTGTGACGGTGAATGCGCTCAGAGCAGACAGCTGTCGGCTATCAGAGCAGAGAATACATCAGCAGTTTATTTGTTAAGTGGTAGTAAATGTACAGTGTAGGTTTCTGTTTGTCTCTGAATAAATGCTCCAGAAAGAAAGTTCCCGTGTCTTGCTTCTCAACATCACAAAAAAACAAAAAGAACCGCGGCAGTAGGGAGAGCAGCAGTCAGTTGAAAAAACTCTGACCCAGAGAGAGGATACGAGAGGACTGGGAAGCCCGTCTACAAACCAATCAGTTATAAGTATCTGGAGACACAGCTCACGTATGTGATGACGGCAGGATGTAGTTTTGTCACGTATAGATCTTTAGTGCGCTTCCATAACTGCAGTGTGAAACCAAAACTTACCCAATCAAATGTATACAATGTTACAAAAACATGAACCTTGGTCCGGACCTTGGTTCAGACTTTCAGGTGTGAAAACGCCCTTAATGACAAGTCCAAATAGTTCCACTTTACTTGAGGTTATAGATATTATTCATGACACTGTCATATAAGCATTCGATGATGAAATCAAACTTCATGACAGGTTCAAATTGTTTCACTTTACTTGAGGTCAAGGAAAAATATTCATGATACAATTATAATGCTCTCATGACAGCCAATGTAAAAACCAACCTCTTAATGACATTTTAATGTAATGTTAACACATAAAGCTAAATAGTTTATTAAAGTTTGATAATTGGGCCTGTCATGACACATTTATGACAGGTTATGTTGTCTAGGTTAATGTCAAGTTTACACAGAGATCGTTGTCTTCGCTTAAGTCATGTTGTCATGAAAAAGACATCTCGGCTAACTTTGCATTCAAATTGTAATAATTTACTAGCCTGGGAAAATCCTGACGAACTTCCAGCAAATTTGAGATTTGCTCTGCAAGTCAGTCTGGCCAATAGCCCATTCAAGCCAATTTCCAATTTCTCCAAATCGAGGCACCAATCACAACCGTTGAGGCGGGCTTTACACGATGAAGAGAGCGTAGCCACGGCCAGCAGCTTCTTGTTTACATTCAACATGATGAGAAAGGGATGTCTCATCTCTCTAAAACACATTTGCTCATGGGACGGATTAAGACGCGAGGAAGGGAGACAAGTGGAGGCTTCGAGGAGGCAATTTAAGTGCTATGGGACGTACCCCTGGTCTGATCTGCTTTTGGGTTTTACTACAGCAAACCTGACACTACTGACACTACCTGATCTTAATCTGAGCCTCTAATGCTTAATACATTAAATGTCCAGAGTAAAAGACTTAAATGCTAATTGTTTCACTCATAAAATGTGAAAATAAAGAACCAAAAGTGAATTTAAATGTGAGTGAACAATCAGGGATGGATGGTAAAATGTCTCAGGGTCCTGATTCAGTATCTGTGTGTGGCCCATTCAGGCTCCATCACTCTGAGCGCTCCCTCCACTGTCTGCTTTGAAGGCTGACTCCACCCAAACTACAAAGAGACACATTTTCTCCTTTACCTCCTGTGGTATCTAGCCATGCAGGTAGTTTCTCTTTTGTTTGGCTGCATGCTGTGAGGTCTGACTATATTTTTAAATGTTATGCCAATGAGGTTATGTTTTCGACTCAGTTTGTCTGTACGTTTGTTTGTTCCTTCCTTTTTTCTGTCTGTCAACAGAATTACTGAAAATGTACTGGCCCCATTTTTATTAAAACCTGGTGAAAAGATGTAGATCGGCCCTAGGAAGAAACCATTACATTTTGGAGCGGTTCTGAACTACGGTTAGGATACACAAAGTATTTCTTACTTTTATTAACATTGTGCAATAGGGCATTTGTGTTGCATGTGTGTGGTGTTGGAGTAATCAGAAAAAATGGTTTCAGACTGGGAAAAATCTCACTACATTAGCATTGTGAAATAGGACATGGCTTGGCAGAGGTCTGCACTCTCAGAGTTGCCCTCCTAGTTTCCTGTTTTATCCCATTTTAAATGTTGGACATCTCTGCACACAGTTTATCCAACAGATCCACTGTTGGGAATCGGTAGGGGCACAGATTCAATTATTGGCAAATTATCAGAGATGTTTTATCAATATTAATAAAGTTATAAATATGCGTATTAATAAATTCACCAAATTGACAAACAATCAAAACGTGGCACCACCCTGTACTCAGGGGCCAAAAACCGAACTGTGAAACAGTCTCATGTTGGTGGTTCCCTTTAAAATGCACATCTTAATTAACTTGGTTAATTTATCTGGTATATTCTGAAGGAACAAAAGGAAGGGTGAGTCCGAGCACTGACTATGTTCAACCAGCAATTATTACAACAAATTATCAATGGCCGATCAATAATTCTTCACTCATCAAAACCTATGTACCTTTTTACAAACTACAACAAAAGCAGAAACAAACCAGCATATAGTGAGACACTCTCTGTGTCCGTGTGTGTGTGTGTGTGTGTGTGTGTGTGTGCGTGTGTGTGTGTGTGTGTGTGTGTGTGTGTGTGTGTGTGTGTGTGTGTGTGTGTGTGAAAGAGGAGGGGGGTGAAGAAACCCGGGGGTTGCTAGGCCACGCCCCAGATTAGCCGTTAGCTAAGCTAGGCTATGTGTTGGCTGCACAAATGCTATTTAGCCTGCTGAGATAGTGGAGGGCAGTTCAGTGAATCTGACCTGTAGCAGTGATGCTAACCCAGCAGCTAACTACACCTGGTACAAGGAGAATGAAGACTCACCAAAAGCATCAGGACAGATCTTCACCATCACTGACTTCAGAGCTGAACACAGTGGGAATTATTACTGTGAAGCCCAGAACAGCAGAGGACGTCAGAACTCCACCTTACATCTGACTGTTGTAGCAGGTAAGTTTCTTGACTTTTATCTACAAACACCTGTTTACTGCACCAGACCAGATTCATATGGTAATATGTAGCAGGCCATAACTGGTAAAGAGAAAATAACATTCCCTGTGTGTTTTTCTGTAGCTGTTATCAGGGAGGAACCTCTATCATGTCAGAGGTGGATGACACTGACTGACTGATTAACAATCTGATCCTACTAATGAGGTGTATCACATATCTGTCTATATTTCCAGGGAATTCAACAATGATAATGAATATCATCAGGCAGACTGTGGTGGTCCTGATGCTGATTCCTCTGCTGCTCCTGAGTCTGTGGGCGAGGTAAAACCAGAAAAATCCATCAGTTCAGTCAGCACTCTTTTATTTTCTTCAACTATCTTTCAGTTACTTTAGATTAAGTATGATAAATGTCATACATTCTGTATTTGTTGTTGTTGGACTCAATCCAGGAAGAAGAAAGCTCTGAGCTCCACCACTGGACCACATGAACCTGAAGAGATAGAGGTGAGAGAGAGAGAGAGAGAGAGAGAGAGAGAGAGAGAGAGAGAGAAGAGAGAGAGAGTATTGACATAACTTTCCCATCTATCACAGTTATAATAACTTGGCTCATACATTCTCTGAAAACTAAAGAAGGTGTAAGACAATTTTTGTTTAAAATACAACTTGCTGAGTAGAAATCAGTAATGTATTTGTCTATGACACAATATTTGCAAATAATTGATATTGAAATGTGAAATTTTGTTTTTATTAACTCTTAATATATGCAGTTTTCATGAATGAGGTCCTCATTTTGTCGTCTCTCCCCATCAGATAGACTCTTGTCCTGCGTATGAGAACATCTCAGACACTGCAGCACAGACAGAAGACCCAGAGGAGCAGGAAGACCTGGTGTGAAGTCCAGTCAGGTTAGAGCCTCCTGCATCAAATAAAACAGGCCCACTCCAGATTTACTGTCACAGTTCCATCCATAACTTTACACCAGTTTCATGTGATTTTCTACAGATGCAGCTGAACCAGAGGCGGGACTCACCTGAGGGAAACAAAGTAGTACGACATTGAAATATCCCTGAGGAGAGCGAGGCTGTGGAGGATGCGTGGGAAGTGGATACATTTACCTTCAACTCCAGAAAATGTTATTGTCAGTTTTGAGTAGCAGCAGCAGGTAGGAGTCAGCAGCAGCATGTAGCACAACGTTTAGAAGAATGTGGTGCTGGCAGCTTGAACTGAATCATGTCGAGGTGTCAAACATGATTTATTGTTCAGATCAGCTGATGCTCAGGTGCTGTGTGACTTACTGATGTATATTATATCATTAATATTTTATTAATATATTTTATTAAAATAATGATTAATATTATTTTCTACTATTAGTTTTAGGCCATGTTTTGCTTAAGGCTACGAAGGATACACTTTATTTAGCAATGAAAATAATTTGATTTTGTACCTTATAAAGTTCATCTGAAAATGTTTTGTCGTGGGGGGGAGGGGGGTGGAAAAAAAAGAAAAAAAATGACAACATAAATTTTGTATAATATCTTATTTTTTATTTTGGCTGCTGGTGTTTGGCTTATTTTGCTCATTTCTGTTTGGTTTGTTAGTTTTGTCCCTTTTAGGCTATATGCTATATATCGTATATTTATATAGCACGTGCTGTCTATATAATTAGGCTGAGCCCTCTGTTGTGTTTTGATTACAATGACTGCATAAAAAGGAGCTCATGCCTTTGAGCGTGGAATATGCGTCAATAACTACTGATTAACTGTGCTGTATGTAATGTATTTTGTTTTTGGACTTGATTTGCAAATTAATGACAAAAATTTCCAAAACAAGAGTTAGTTATTTTATAGACATTAAGGATTAAAGTTGTTATGCAAAACGTATTTTTTGAAATTCTACGTAATAAATAACTTTTCTAAACTCCTGAGCAGCCTCTGGGTTTGTACCTGTCCTGGTTGACAGAGCCAATAAAGTTGGTTCAAATCAGAGACAGTGAACTGAAATCATCACATATTACTCCATGTACAGTTTAGATTTTCACACATAGAAATCAAACATACGCCAAGGAGGTTATGTTTTTGACTCAGTTTGTCTGTACGTCTGTTTGTTCCTTCCTTTTTCTGTCTGTCAACAGAATTACTGAAAATGTACTGGCCCCATTTTCATGAAACCTGGTGAAAGGGTGTAGATTGGCCCTAGGAAGAAACCATTACATTTTGGAGCGGATCCGAACTACGGTTAGGATACACAAATTATTTCTCACTTTTATTAACATTGTGAGATACGGCATTTGTGTTACATTTATATGGTTTCGGAATAATCAGAAACATTTGTTTCAGACTGGGAAAACTCTCACTACATTAGCATTGTGAAATAGGGCATGGCTTGGTGGAGGTCTGCACTCTCAGAGTTGCCCTTCTAGTTTCCTGTTTTATCCCATTTTAAATGTAGGACATCTCTGCACACAGTTTATCCAACTGATCCACCTAAACAAGCCAAAGTCATTAAAAATATGTTTTACTTTATACTTTTACCCCTTGTTTTGTTACATGTCCATGTTTAGTTAAAGTGCCCATATTATGAAAAAAACACTTTTTCTGGGATTTGGGGTGTTCTTTTGTGTCTGTGGTGCTTCCACACACATACAAACTTTGAAAAAAATCTTAGGGTTAGTCTGCAAAAGAACTACTTACATGTGTGCCCTCATTTAGAAGTCTCCCTGCTAATCCTGCCTTGTAACTGACCAAAGTCGGAGAAACAGGCTTTCTTTTACTGTCTCTAGAGTTAGCTAGCTGACATGCTCTACATCTGAGCTACTGCGCATGTGCGAGTGCAATCAAAGATAGTACAGAAGAAGAAGATGAAAAGAGGTCTCACTCTGTAGCTAAAACAGTAACCAGGTGAAAAGAGGATCTACAGCAGTGAGAGAGAGCTGTGCAGTACAACAACAATATGGTGTTTTTTGAAAATTAAACCATGTAAACCTATTCTGGTAAAACCTTAAAATACAGTTATGAACCTGAAAATGAGCATAATATGGGCGCTTTAACACTAACATGCATGTGAGTTTATCACACCTCAGTGTTCTGCATTTCTCTGCAAAGAGAAGCAACCTGACCGCAGAGAGAACAGAGAAGAGACAAACTCAGAAAAAACAATGACGTAATTTTACATTCCCCTCTTATGATTAATACTCTGTTCTTCATTCTGTTCAATGTAACTGCCTCATGGTTCACAGGTCAAATACATTCCTGTTCCATCACTACACCTGCAGACTGTGTGACATCCTGTCTCAGTGCACATAGAGATGAACTGTCTGTCTGTTTTTCTCTTCTCTTTATGAATGCTCTTTTCTGGTGTCGGTGGGATGTTGGTGGTGAAACAGGTTTTCTAACAACAGGTCAATATTAGTTTCTTACTCTCTTTTTTTAAGTTTATAGTTTGTAAAACAACATACATTTATGGTGTTGTGGGTACTGTATGTACTGGCATTTGGCTCTTCATGCATATTAATGATCCAAAGAGGAAGGAAATGTAGTCTTTACCAGCCTGATATCTGTCTTCTGCTCACTGACAACAGAGGAGAGGCATCTTTAAAGACGACGTCCGTCTTCATGGTAAGTAGAAACTGTTTATTGATTAGTTTATTGATACTGTATACCTCCTGTGTACATTATTTTATCTGCTGACATGTTTTGTTGTCTCACACAGAGAGATGAGAGGAGCAGCTATGAGTTTAACTGCAGCAGCGAGTGGATTTGTTGTCTTCCTTCTCTCTGTGTCAGGTACTGTATATCTACAGTTATATTCATTCTTTAAAAGAGGGATTCTGGGAAAATGTGGGACTGAAGGTCATTATATGGAAATAAGTGGATCAGAGTTGTGTGAAAGGCAAACTTCCAGAAATGCTACAAATATTAGTTTTGTTTACAATTTTGATAGGAATACTGATCAGTAAAGGCATCACATACCGTCTCAACTTATCTTTATTGATCACACGTCTGAGCCCAACCCTGCTAGTTCCTTCTGTAGTCTATCACTTCAGTGTTCTGCATTTCTTTTTAGTTTTCACACTTACCTCAGCATTAACCTGACCGCAGAGTGAACAGAGAGGAAACTAACCAAGAAATGTACAGACTCATATACTTCCTATTATCCCTGAACATGTTTAATGTATATTAATATACATCAGCTCTTCAACTTTTAACATATTTAACTTTTCCTTTGTTTAGACTTCTGCTCTATCCTAGAAGAGTGTGTTAAATGTATTTGTATTTTTTTGTTGACATGTAAGAAGCACTTCTCCGGCTTATTTTTGCAAATGTTTTTTTTTTTATTAAATAACCAAAACCAAAGCATCCAGAAATAACACATATCCCTATGTCCCAACTATAATAAAATATGATAAAACCTGATAAAATTCTTAAATACAGTTAAATTAGACAGATGCATGATGAGGAACCTTTTATCACTTTTTTTAATATCTACAGATAATTGGTCTGATAATTGAGGATTTTGAAGCTTGTCCAGGTTACCTTTCCCTAGATCACATCTGTATTACTATCCACTTTGTTTCATTAACTGATTGTTAACTGAAGTTATTAATTCATGCTGCTTCCTGATGTTCTCTGTGTTACAGTGATACAGGGTCAGGCTGTCTCGAGAGTGACTTACACCTCTACTCAGATCTGTGCTGTTAAAGGATCAACAGTGAACATACCCTGCAGCTACACATACCCATCAGCTGTAGGTGGCGTTGATAATACAGTTGAGAGAATATTATGGTTTACTAAAAAGAATAATGATGAACCTGTAGATCTGACAACAATGTCAGAGTATTCAGGTCGTGTGCAGTATAACAGTAAAAACAAGGACTGCACTCTGAGAATCTCAGACCTGAGAGAGAGAGACTCAGCTGTGTACAAGTTCAGGTTCATAACAAACCATTTAACAGGGAAATATACTGGTTCACCTGGAGTCACTCTGTCTGTTACAGGTAACTTTTTTATCTGAATATTTAATAAATTATTAATTGTTAAACATCTTGATGACAACATGAAAGTTACATGCATTTGGGTGTGTGTTGACATTTCAGTCTAAAATGAAGATTAATGTTTTTAATTATGTATTATTATTATTATTATTATTATTATTATTATTATTATTATTATTATTCAGGTCTCCAGGTGCAGGTGAACAGATTAGAGGTCCATGATTCCTCTAACTTGGCAGATCTGAAGTGTCAGAGCAGTTGTCCTCTACCTGGTCATCCTTCCTACATCTGGTACAAGAATGGACAGAACATTCAGGGACAAACATCTGATTCTTATTCAGCCTCCTTGGATCCTACAGACAGCTTTTCCTGTGCTGTAAGAGGACATGAGAAGTCCCGCTCTCCTTCAGTGTGTGAGTTTACTTACAGTCTTCCTCTGACATAACACCATCTAGTGGAGCCTGATCTACATGTAACTCAGTGGTATTTGGTGATTGGTGCAATTGAATAAATGAATGAATGAATGTATTGGTTGTAACAAAGGGTTGGGTCAGAAGCTTCGGCTTATATAAGTGTCTGACTTTACTCAACACCCCTATGCTTATGGAAATTTTGGATCTTACATGGTTTACTTGTGGTTTCCACCTGAATTTGTGGTCTATTATTACCCCTAGAAAGGTATCTTAATGTATATTCTGAAGTTATTAATTCATGCTGCTTCCCGATGTGCTCTGTGTTACAGTGATAAAGGGTCAGAATGGCTTGGGAGTGACTTACACCTCTACTCAGATCTGTGCTGTTAAAGGATCAACAGTGAACATACCCTGCAGCTACACATACCCATCAGCTGTAGGTGGCGTTGCTACTACAGTTGAGCAGAGCGTCTGGTTAAGACAACAGTTTGTGGATCTGAAAACAGTCTCAGAGTATTCAGGTCGTGTGCAGTATCACTCTGAAAACAAGGACTGCACTCTGACAATCTCAGACCTGAGAGAGAGAGACTCAGCTGTGTACTATTTCAGGTTCATAACAAACCAAGGTGGGAACTATGTTGGTTATCCTGGAGTCACTTTGTCTGTCACAGGTAACTTTTTATCCAAATATTTTATAATTCACATGAAAGTTACTTGTATCTGTGTGGTTTTTGTTTGTGTGTGTGTGTGTGTTTACAGTTCAGTCTAAAATTAAGACTTCTGTTCCTTATTCACATATTCAGGTCTCCAGGTGCAGGTGAGCAGATTAGAGGTCGACGAGTCTTTTAACCAGGCAGAGCTGAAGTGTCAGAGCAGTTGTCCTCTAACTGGTCATCCTTCCTACATCTGGTACAAGAATGGACAGAACATTCAGGGACAAACATCTGATTCTTATTCAGCCTCCTTTGATCCTGCAGACAGCTTTTCCTGTGCTGTAAGAGGACATGAGGACTTCCCCTCTCCTTCAGTGTGTGAGTTTACTTACAGTCTTCCTCTGACATAACACCATCTAGTGGAGCCTTTAACCTTTTGTACTGTACCTTAACTTCATGTAACTCTGTGATATTTGGTGACTTATTTTGCAGATTTGTATGAAAACCAAATCACTAATCAATGATCTCTTATTTCCTGACCTCACTGTAAAGTAAAGCTGTAAAATAAGAGCTCACACTGGAAATGTAGCCTGTGTCCTGCATCTGTTTGAAATATGTACTTCTGTCTTTATTTGACACTTTTCTTCGTTGAAATGTGTTATTCACTAATCTTGATCCTTCATGTCAGATGCAAAACACATCATGGGTAAAGGTTTTAACTTACATTTTTTTATTCTGGTTGATTCACAAAACATGACTGAAAATAATGAATCTGTCCATTCAAGTTTCTTTGTGGAAGTGATAATGTCAGAAAATGTTTCACCACCCACTTTGTGTTTCTATGAACTAGTGTTGATTTAAATATCTTCCACTGTGAAAACAAATTCATCTTGGAATTAAATGTTAAATGTCTCTATGTCTCTATGTTTTCTCCTCCAGATGGTCCAAAGCTTCCCTCTGTGTCAGTGAGTCCCTCTGCTGAGATAGTGGAGGGCAGTTCAGTGACTCTGACCTGTAGCAGTGATGCTAACCCAGCAGCTAAATACACCTGGTACAAGGAGAAGCTAGTCTTTAAATATCTCAGTAAAGGACCACAGTTCGTCTTCAGCTTCATCCGGTCCTCTGACTCTGGACAGTATTCCTGTAAAGCTGAGAAAGAAATAAGGAAATACATCAATATAAATGTGAAATGTGAGTAAAACAAAGCTCATTTAATAACCATCATGCAGCTGATGACAACTTGTTAAATCTTTATTAGCTACTCCAGTGTTTAGTTGATCATGTTCTTTCTTCAGTTCTGCCTGTTTCCCAGTCTGCTGCTGTAGTTCACTGAGCTGCTGCAGTAGATGATGAAAAGACAGTTTGATTTACAAATGTCTCCCAGATCTGCACGGATGTTCAGGGGATTCAAACCATCAGTGATCCAGAAAACCACCTCAGGCTTCTGTCCTGTTCTCAGTCCAACCCTCTTACACCAAATCTGCTCATCAGTAGTTAATCAGGGCCATCATTCCAGTATTTATTTACAACACTAGTTCTGTGCCCATTGAAAACGGGCTGATTGCTTGGCCTGTGGTGTTGCTGCTTGTAGAATTAATCAAAACCAAAGTGTACCCCAAAACGACTTACAGAAGGACCCTGAACCACTTAATATGCAACTCCACTGTATAGCCTACTATCTGTTGACTTAGTGTAGGCTACGTCTGCATCAGAGGAAGACATAGGTGCTGATACCTTTGGGTTCTCGGAGTTCGAGCACCCACGGAAAATACCGAGCACCCACTGAGCACCCACGTGTGGCAGTAGGCTACATTAATTTAAAATTAAACATTGCAATTGGTGCTAAGTGGAGCGTCTGTCATAATGTGATTGGTTATGTCGCTGTCAGTCCCCTGCTCCATATGCTATCCACCAATCACAGCATCTCTTGGATGAAAACACCTCCCCCCCACCCCCCACAGTGCGTGCATGTGCGTTAGGTAATCAGAGTGAGAATTAAATGGACATATTTGTTATTAAAAAAGCAAACCTAATGATGCAAGTGCATCAACGACATCCACCACCAGTGCAGAAAGTTCTTAATTTCCCACGAACCTGATCGCGGTTGATACCCCAGAATCGGTTACTGTGTGCTGGATGTAGAGCACCGCGAGCTGCCGGTCGTGGTGCTCCGTCAGGTCAGCGGTAGTTGGTGGTCTAGTTACCCCAGAATAGGTGACTGTTCGCTGGATACAGAGCACCGTGAGTGGCCGGTCGTGGTGCTCCGTCAGGTCAGCGGTAGTTGGTGGTCAGTTAAACTTCTCATCTCCAGTCCTATCTGTATTTGTGAGAAGTGGCGCTGTCCTGAGTTGAAACTTTACGGCTTTATTATCGAGTTAATAGTGTGTGTATCGGCCGCTGTCCATTTCCTAAGGTTGTGAAATGCAAACATTTTTTGACAACTTTTTTTTTTAAAGGGCATGTGCCCATGAGCACCCATGAAGGAAAACATAAATCGGGGCCTATGGAGGAAAACATTGTGCTTCTATATTTACCTGACAGAGAACATTGCAGAATCAGAATGTAATGACAAAATATCACAATTAAAATCTAATCAGACATTAGCGTCATGGACTCATGGCAGCACGCTACCCACCCGGCCCGTTGTGAGAGCTAAACAGCACATATCTGCATTCATCAACCACCAACACCGGAGTGTGTGTGTGTGTGTGTGTGTGTGTGTGTGTACAGAGAGAGAGAGAACGGTGTTGTCTTGTGTCGGATTGTTAACAAATTTAACATTTCAGCAGAGGTGTTCATTTCCATACAGGTTTAGTGGCGTGACGGTTAACGGTAAAGTAGGAGATTTGATTTGCGTGGGGTTATTTTGGCGACTTAATTAACCCGACCCAGGGTGAGTCTGATATAATCTGATGTAGGCTATCTGCCCGGTTTAGCTCTGAGATTTGCTCGCATTGCACAGCACACCGAAGGAATAATCTCCGAGATTAGGCTAAATTATGTTCTGCCAACTCACAGCAATTTAATACAATAGCAGAACAAGAGACAGAGGTGCTGATGTGCAGCTTACCTTCCCCCCCAAACACGGACACACATACTGTATATACAGATACGTCTGGCTTTATAAGATAGATAGCTTGCCTATAAGTGACATCACGCTCTGTCTGCACTTGTTGTCTGGTTGTGCTTTGCATGTGTGGGATTCTGAAATGTCCTTAAATTCGGGAATTGTCGTTTGTTTATTCAAAGTCAAAGACAGTCCAAAGTAGTGCTACTTTGCACACATTTTAGCTGCCAAAGCTCCGCTGCTCTCTCTCTCTCTGCTCCTTCTCACTGCTCACTCAGTGTGAGCGGGGGAGTGGCCAGCGGCTAGAGCGGCAAAAGCCAATGTGTGCTTCTTTTACCTATATATTTAACAATATCTTTTGCATTTCTTATCCAAACAACGTCACAATTGGCACTGCACTTACTTGTGACCATAGCAAGATACCTGTCAAGTTTGAAATCCATCAGACTAACGGTTCGAGAAATATGCGCTTAACACCCAGACGGACAGACAGACAGACGTTCCTGCAATTATAGATAGATATAGCAAAGATATTGTGTGGTATAATTTAATTAGGGCCCGAGCGCCGACAGCGGCGAAGGCCCTATTGAAACTGAAGGAATTATTATTTTCTGCAAAGTAATTGCCTTTTTGAGGGGCTTAACATATTCAAAAACTCACCAAATTTGGCGGTCGCATCAAGTCTGATGAAAATTTTTGTATTTTAAGGGTTTCACGATTAGGCGCACAAAAATGGCTCGCTAGCGCCCCCTAGAAAGTAAAAAAAATTGAGCCCCTGCAGTGCGTTTAACGTAGACTCACGAAACTTGGTACACATATGTACCATGTCAAGATGTACAAAAAACGTCATTACAGCCATACCCTAAACCCTACAGGAAGTCCGCCATTTTGATTTCAAACTTCGAAATTAGTGGGATTTTGGCCATTTCCACATGTCGTACTTTAACGAACTCCTCCTAGAGATTTCATCCGATGGACTTCAAACTTAGTCTGTACCATCCCAACACCTTACCGATGAAAAGTTATTAAAAGAAAAACTTTTCGTCAGACGGTGTGGGCGTGGCGTGGTGCGGCGGCCATTTTGAGTGTTTAGCGATGAACAAAGAAATTGTTGTAACTTCAGTATACATTGTCGTATCTGCCCGAAATTTCTCACGATTGACAAGGGTCCAGACCTGAGGACACCTACAGGCCAAAATTTACTTTTGGTCATAACGCCCCCCACTGGCAACAGGAAATGCGCCTTTATGACAAACATCATCCGATTTACATGAAACTTAGAATGTGTGGTCTACATGTGATACTGAGCCGCCCCCTATAATATGACCACGCCCACTTACTCAGACCACGCCCCCTTTGATAACATTTGAACCGTTTAAGGTAGAGTCTTGTGTGAGGTGTCATTGAACTCAGCAGAGAGTTCCTTCTTCATTGGTGATGGTTTGACCCGCCCCCTATGCTTAAGCCACGCCCCCTTTCATAACATTTCAACCGTTTAAGCTATACCCTTGTGTGAGATATCATTGAACTCAGCAGAGACTTCCTTCTTCATTGCTGATGGTTTGGCCCGCCCCCTTATACTTAAGCCACGCCCCCTTTAATAACTGGTGACCCGTTTAAGGTAGAGTCTTGTGTGAGGTATCAACGAACTCAGCAGAGACTTCCTTATTAGTTGGTCATGGTTTGGCCCGCCCCCAATGGTTAAGCCACGCCCCCTTTCATAACTTTTGACTCGTTTAAAGTTGAGTCTTATGTGTCATATCAACGAACTCAGCACAGACTTCCTTTTTAATTGGTGATGGTTTGACCCGCTCCCTACGCTTTCGCCACGCCCCTTTTCACAGCTAACGAACCATATGACGTAGAGTCTTGTGTGAGGTATCGTTGAACTCGGCAGGGAGTTCCCTTTTCATTGTTGACGATTTGCGGCGTCTGAGTGCTGCTCGAATGCACGGTCGCAAGGAGCGGCGTCCGCCGGTAACCCCGACGCGCGCAAAGGCGCGAGGGCCCATCCATCGCTGCTCGCAGCTTTAGTTTAATAAATAAGTTTCCCCTCAAAAATATGGAACATTCTTCTACTCTCTGGTTAGAATTTAATGTTTATCAATTAAGTGGTCCCAACAAAGAGATCAGCCTGCTGCCAGTCACAAACCAAGATGTAGCACCAAAGAAATCCAACCTAATTTTTGGTACCTCATAAATTTGATCTTTTCAAGATTCTCCAAAGCTTCCCTCTGTGTCAGTGAGTCCCTCTGCTGAGATAATGGAGGGCAGTTCAGTGACTCTGACCTGTAGCAGTGATGCTAACCCAGCAGCTAACTACACCTGGTACAAGGAGAACCAAAAACTGCTTCAAGGATCAGATGGAAGTTATCATTTCACTTCAATCAGCTCTGAGGACAGAGGGAATTAGGTCAAGTCATCGTCTCTGCCACAGTGAACCTGGTTCAAATGTTATTTCTTTGGCACAGAACTCTTATTAACAATCTCCAGAGAAGTGATGTGAATGTATGCTAACTGTGGTCTGTTTGTGTAGGTTGACAGACAGATTGCCCCAAAAAAATTTTTTCACAAAATACCTGCCCTTAATCCCAAATAACATGTGACAAAGCCATGATAACATTTAATATAGATCATTATCAGATGTGAATAACATGGATCTCTCTAAATCTCCTCCAGATGGTCCAAAGAATACCTCTGTGTCAGTGAGTCCCTCTGCTGAGATAGTGGAGGGCAGTTCAGTGACTCTGACCTGTAGCAGTGATGCTAACCCAGCAGCTAACTACACCTGGTACAAGGAGAATGAAGACTCTCCAAAAGCATCAGGACAGATCTTCACCATCACTGACATTAGACCTGAACACAGTGGGAATTATTACTGTGAAGCCCAGAACAGAAGAGGACGTCAGAACTCCACCTTACATCTGATTGTTGTAGCAGGTAAGTTTCTTGACTTTTACCTACAAAAACCTGTTTACTGCACCAGACTTCAGGGAGGAACCTCCATCATGTCAGAGGTGGAGGACACTGACTGATTGATTAACAGACAGTCTCACCTGGCAAAGTGATTCATCAATCTGATCCTACTAATGAGGTGTATCACATATCTGTCTATATTTCCAGGGAGTTCAACAATGATAATGAATATCATCAGGCTGACTGTGGTGGTCCTGATGCTGATTCCTCTGCTGCTCCTGATTCTGTGGGCGAGGTAAAACCAGAAAAATCCATCAGTTCAGTCACCGCTCTTTAATTTTCTTCAACTATCTTTCAGTTACTTTAGATTAAGTATGATAAATTTCATACATTCTGTATTTGTTGTTGTTGGACTCAATCCAGGAAGAAGACAACTCTGAGCTCCACCACTGGACCACATGAACCTGAAGAGATAGAGGTGTGAGAAAAAAAAAAAGAGAGAGAGAGAGAGAGAATAACTTCCCCATATATCACAGTTTAAATAACTTGGCTCATTAATGCTCTGAAAATTAAAGAAAGTGTAAGATAAATGTATGTTAAAGATACAACTTGCTGAGTAGAAACCAGTAATGTATTTTGCTATGACACAATATTTGCAAATAATTTACATTTAAATGTGAAATTTTGTTTTGATTAACTCTTAATATATGCAGTTTTCATGAACGAGGTCCTCATTTTGTCGTCTCTCCCCATCAGTTAGACTCTTGTCCTGCGTATGAGAACATCTCAGACACTGCAGCACAGACAGAAGACCCAGAGGAGCAGGAAGACCTGGTGTGAAGTCCAGTCAGGTTAGAGCCTCCTGCATCAAATAAAACAGGCCCACTCCAGATTTACAGTCACAGTTCCATCCATAACTTTACACCAGTTTCATGTGATTTTCTACAGATGCAGCTGAACCAGAGGCGGGACTCACCTGAGGGAAACAAAGTAGTACGACATTGAAATATCCCTGAGGAGAGCGAGGCTGTGGAGGGTGCGGGGGAAGTGGATACATTTACCTTCAACTCCAGAAGATTTTATTGTCAGTTTTGAGTAGCAGCAGCAGGTAGGAGTCAGCAGCAGCATGTAGCACAACGTTTAGAAGAATGTGGTGTTGGCAGCTTGAACTGAATCATGTCGAGGTGTCAAACATGATTTATTGTTCAGATCAGCTGATGCTCAGCTGCTCTGTGACTTACTGATGTATATGCAAGTTGATTTTCAACTGTAGAGTTAGTTTTAGGCAATGTTATGCTTAAGGCTACGAAGGATACACTTCATTTAGTGATGAAAATAATTTGATTTTGTACCTTATAAAGTTCATCTGAAAATGTTTTGGCATGGGGATTTAGATAAAGACCCATAGGAGTTAGGGGGAGTTAAGGGGGAGAAGAAAAAAAAAAGGAAAATGATTTACAACATACATTTTGTATAATATGTTATTAGTTTTTTTGGTTGCTGGTGTCTTTGGTTTGCTTATTTTGTTCATTTCTGGGGGTTTTTGTTAGTTCTGTCCCTTTTAGGCTATATCCTATATATAGTATATTTATATAACATGTGCTGTGTATATAATTAGGCATTCTTTAGTCTAAGGTGTATGTCTAATTTTCCGTATCTTTTTTAAAGTGAACTGGGCTGAGCCCTGTGTTGTGTTTTGATTACAATGACTGCATAGAAAGGAACTCATGCCTTTGAGAGTGGAATATGCTTCAGTAACTACTGATTAACTGTGCTGTATGTAATGTATTTTGTTTTTGGACGTGATTTGCAAATGAATGAAAAACAATTCCAATAAAAGAGTTAGTTATTTTATAGACATTAAGGAACAAAGTTGTTATGCAAAACGTATTTTTGAAATTCTATGTAATAAATCACTTTTCAAAACTCCTGAGCAGCCTCTGGGTTTGTACCTGTCCTGGTTGACAGAGCCAATAAAGTTGGTTCAAATCAGAGACAGTGAACTGAAATCCTCACATATTACTCCATGTACAGTTTAGATTTTCACACAGAAATCAAACATACGCCAAGGAGGTTATGTTTTCGACTCAGTTTGTCTGTACGTCTGTTTGTTCCTTCCTTTTTCTGTCTGTCAACAGAATTACTGAAAATGTACTGGCCCCATTTTCATGAAACCTGGTGAAAGGGTGTAGATCGGCCCTAGGAAGAAACCATTACATTTTGGAGCGGATCCGAACTACGGGTAGGATACACAAATTATTTCTCACTTTTATTAACATTGTGAGAAGGTCGTTTGTGTTGCATGTATGTGGTGTCAGAATAATCAGAAACATTTGTTTCAGACTGGGAAAAATCTCACTGCATTAGCATTGTGAAATAGGGCATGGCTTGGTGGAGGTCTGCACTCTCAGAGTTGCCCTTCTACTTTCCTGTTTTATCCCATTTTAAATGTAGGACATCTCTGCACACAGTTTATCCAACAGATACACCTAAACAAGCCAAAGTCATTAAAAATATGTTTTACTTTATACTTTTACCCCTTGTTTTGTTACATGTCCATGTATAGTTAACACTAACATGCATGTGAGTTTGTCACACCTCAGTGTTCTGCATTTCTCTGCAAGCAACCTGACCGCAGAGAGAACAGAGAAGAGACAAACTAAGAAAAAACAATGATGTCATTTTCTATTCCCCTCTTATGATTAATACTCTGTTCTTCATTCTGTTCAATGTAACTACCTCGTGGTTCACAGGTCAAATACATTCCTGTTCCATCACTACACCTGCAGACTGTGTGACATCCTGTCTCAGTGCACATAGAGATGAACTGTCTGTCTGTTTTTCTCTTCTCTTTATGAATGCTCTTTTCTGGTGTTGGTGGGATGTTGGTGGTGAAACAGGTTTTCTAACAACAGGTCAATATTAGTTTCTTACTCTCTTTTTTGAAGTTTATAGTTTGTAAAACAACAGAACTTTATTGTGTTGTGGGTACTGTATGTACTGGTATTTGGCTCTTCATGCATATTAATGATCCAAAGAGGAAGGAAATGTAGTCTTTACCAGCCTGATATCTGTCTTCTGCTCACTGACAACAGAGGAGAGGCATCTTTAAAGACGACGTACGTCTTCATTGTAAGTAGAAAACGTTTATTGATTAGTTTATTGATACTGTATACCTCCTGTGTACATTATTTTATCTGCTGACATGTTTTATTGTCTCACACAGAGAGATGAGAGGAGCAGCTATGAGTTTAACTGCAGCAGCGAGTGGATTTGTTGTCTTCCTTCTCTCTGTGTCAGGTACTGTATATCTACAGTTACATTCATTCTTTAAAAGAGGGATTCTGGGAAAATGTGGGACTGAATGTCATTACTTGTGAATAAGTGGATCAGAGTTGTGTGAAAGTCAAACTTCCAGAAATGCTACAAATAGTAGTTTTGTTTACAATTGTGTGTCTCGGCAGACGGTATCAGTTTTGTTTGTTGTTGTGTTAATTGGACAATGTCTTTTAATGTTGTCCTTTGCATGAAATAACTGTGTGCTAAGCACTATTCCATGCTGTAAACAGAGAATATTGTGGGTTTTATTCATAATTGTTACTTCCTCGCTCTGTGAAAAGATATTACTGTTTAATCTGTTGTAAAGACGACCCTGATTGTAGAAACAACAGTTTTTTAAAGGAATACTGGTCAGTAAAGGCATCACATACCGTCTCAACTTCTCTTTATTGATCACACATCTGAGCCCCACCCTGCTAGTTCCTTCTGTACGCTCTGACCTCAGTGTTCTGCTTTTCTTTTTAGTTTTCACACTTACCTCAGCATCAACCTGACCTCAGAGTGAACAGAGAGGAAACTATCCGATAAATGTACAGACTCATATACTTCCTATTATCCCCGGAAATCTTTAATTCAATTAAATTCAATTTCAATTAAATTTTATTTATAGTATCAATTCATAACAAGAGTTATCTCGAGACACTTTACAGATAGAGTAGGTCTAGACCACACTCTATAATTTACAAAGCCCCAACAATTCCAGTAATTCCCCCAAGAGCAAGCATTAGCAGTGGCTGTTGCGACAGTGGCGAGGAAAAACTCCCTTTTAGGAAGAAACCTCGGCAGACCCAGACTCTTGGTAGGCGGTGTCTGACGGGGCCGGTTGGGGGTGTGATGAACAGTGGCGTAATAGTCATAATAAAGATAATGGAACAGTGACTACAATGGTAGTCGTAGTAGTTCATGTCATAGCAGGGCACAGCAGGGCGTTACAGGATGTAGCGTGGCCCAGCAGAGCGTGGGTGGATGCAGTGGACGCGGCAGGACGCAGCCGGACACTGCATAATTTAGATTAATATACATCAGCTCTTCAACTTTTAACATATTTAACTTTTCCTTTGTGTTTAGACTGCTCTATCCTAGAAGAGTCTGTAAAATGTATTAGTATTTTTTTGTTGACATGTAAGAAGCACTTCTCAGGCTTATTTTCACAAACGTTTTTTTAATGAAAGAACCAAAACCAAAGCATCCAGAAGTAACACATATCCCTATGTCCCAACTATGATAAAATATGGTGAAATCTGATGAAATTCTAAAATACAGTTAAGTTAGAGAGATGCATGATGAGGAACTTTTTATGACATTTTTAATAGCTGTAGATAATTGTTCTGATAATTGAGGATTATGAAGCCTGTCCAGATTACCTTTCCCTAGATCACGTTGGTAGTATCATCACTTTGTCTTATTATCTGATCTTTAATTGAAGTTATTAATTCATGCTGCTTCCTGATGTGCTCTGTGTTACAGTGATACAGGGTCAGGATGGCTGGAGCGTGACTTACACCTCTACTCAGATCTGTGCTGTTAAAGGATCAACAGTGGAAATACACTGCAGCTAATATTTAACAGGGAAATATTTTGGTTCACCTGGAATCACTCTGTCTGTTACAGGTAACTTTTTATCTGAATATTTAATAAATTACTTAGTGTTCAACATCTTGATGACAACATGAAAGTAACTTGCATGTAGGTGTGTGTTGACAGTTCAGTCTAAAATGAAGACTTATGTTCGTTATTATTATTATTATTATTATTATTCAGGTCTCCAGGTACATGTGAGCAGATTAGAGGTCTCTACGTCTTCTAACCAGACAGAGCTGAAGTGTCAGAGCAGTTGTCCTCTACCTGGTCATCCTTCCTACATCTGGTACAAGAATGGACAGAACATTCAGGGACAAACATCTGATTCTTATTCAGCCTCCTTTGATCCTGCAGACAGCTTTTCCTGTGCTGTAAGAGGACATGAGAAGTCCCGCTCTCCTTCAGTGTGTGAGTTTACTTACAGTCTTCCTCTGACATAACACCATCTAGTGGAGCCTGAACTGCATGTAACTCAGTGGTATTTGGTGATTGGTGCAATTGAATAAATGAATGAATGAATGTATTGGTTGTAACAAAGGGTTGGGTCAGAAGCTTCAGCTTATATAAGTGTCTGACTTTACTCAACACCCCTATGCTTCTGGAAATTTTGGATCTTACATGGTTTACTTGTGGTTTCCTATTATTACCCCTAGAAAGGTATATTAATATATATTCCGAAGTTATTAATTCATGCTGCTTCCCGATGTGCTCTGTGTTACAGTGATACAGGGTCAGGATGGCTTGGGAGTGACTTACACCTCTACTCAGATCTGTGCTGTTAAAGGATCAGCAGTGAACATACCCTGCAGCTACACATACCCATCAGCTGTAGGTGGCGTTGATACTACAGTTGAGCAGAGAGTCTGGTTAAGTCAACAGTTTGTGGATCTGACAACAGTCTCAGAGTATTCAGGTCGTGTGCAGTATCACTGTGAAAACAAGGACTGCACTCTGAGAATCTCAGACCTGAGAAAGAGAGACTCAGCTGTGTACAAGTTCAGGTTCACAACAAACCATGGTGGGAACTATGTTGGTTATCCTGGAGTCACTCTGTCTGTCACAGGTAACATTTTCATCTGAATGTTTCAGTGTTCAACATCTCATGAAAGTTACTTGCATCTGTGTGTTTTTATACATGTGTGTTCAGTCTTAAATGAAGACTTTTCCTTATTCACATATCCAGGTCTCGAGGTGCAGGTGAGCAAGTCTTCTAACCAGACAAAGCTGAAGTGTCAGAGCAGTTGTCCTCTACCTGGTCATCCTTCCTACATCTGGTACAAGAATGGACAGAACATTCAGGGACAAACATCTGATTCTTATTCAGCTTACTTGGATCCTGCAGACAGTTATTCCTGTGCTGTAAGAGGACATGAGGACTTCCCCTCTCCTTCAGTGTGTGAGTTTACTTACAGTCTTCCTCTGACATAACACCATCTAGTGAAGCCTTTAAAGGTCCCATGGCATGGAAGTTTCACTTTATGAGGTTTTTTAACATTAATATGCATTCCCCCAGCCTGCCTATGGTCGCCCAGTGGCTAGAAATGGTGATAGGTGTAAACTGAGCCCTGGGTATCCTGCTCTGCCTTTGAGAAAATGAAAGCTCAGATGGGCCGATCTGGAAACTCCTCCTTATGATGTCATAAGGAGCAAGGTTACCTCCCCTTTCTCTGCTTTGCCTGCCCAGAGAATTTGGCCCACCCATGAGAGAGAGACATCATGGCTTTCAAACGAGCAAAGTGGCAGTTGGTCAAGGCCCACCTTGCCCCCCTCTCTCCTCCTCAATAGCTACAGACACAGAAATGGCACATCCTAAGGAAAGCTCATTGTGGGACTGGCTCTAGTGGCTGTAATTCTGCACCAAGGCTGAATTTCAGGAAAGAGACTTCAGATATAGTATTAGGGGACCACTAAGGTCTATATAAAAGAGACTTCAGATACAGTATTATGGGACCACTAAGGTCTATATAAAAGAGACTTCAGATACAGTATTATGGGACCACTAAGGTCTATATAAAAGCATCAAAAGAGCACCATGTCCACCATGGGACCTTTAACCTTTTGTACTGTACCTTAACTGCATGTAACTGAGTGAAATGTGGTGATTGATTGTGCAGAATTGGATGAAAATCAAATCACTAATTATCTCTTATTTCCTGACCTCACTATTAAGCTGTAAAATAATCAAGAAAAGCACACATACACACACACAAAAGTATCAGAGTGCAAGATCAAAGCGTGTTCAGATTAAAGGTGTAGCATACCAACAAACACACACATCAGACATTTAGGTCTCATCAAGCAATATCAAAAACATTCTTACGAATCTGTTCCATTTTAGCCATAGAAAGCACTTCAATCAGGAGAGACTTTGTTGCAGATATGCAAAATGTATTTGAACCTATGCAAAATATGAAATGTAGAGTCTTTGGACATTAGACTCCATCGTTATGAAATGATTTTTAAAGGGGTAGAAAGCCAAAAGATATCCCCCGATGGAGTGTAGACACTGGTGGTGGTGTGAGGGAGCCCAAAGACCGGACCGAGGAGCCGATGGGAGCGGTCAGCCAGAGGAGGACCCATGGAGCCGTGTGTGATGAAGACTGGAGGTGGAAGGGGAGGAGGAGGGTTTTGCTCTCTGCCTGAAATGACAACTGAGCAGCAGAGAGAAGACAGGGATGTCATGCTGTGATTGGCTCGTGAAATTCATGGCCACTTCTGAGTGGTTAAAATAAAAGTGAACACCTCTAACAGGTGTTCAGTTTTAGAAGAGAGAGAAAAGTGATTAAATTTAGAAGTCTTCCTGAAGGAATTTACGTTGTGCTTCATTTCAATCAATCAAATCAAATCCTATAGGATTTTATTTTCAGTTTTCAGTTTCAGCAAAATAAAAATAAAATCCTAACCATTTTTTATTATCCTCGGCACGGCGGCCGGTATTGGCATTTCACCTCGAGTGGTTAAGGTTAGGGTTATGGGATTGGTCAGGAGATAGAACCTGTACATGT
This sequence comes from Perca fluviatilis, assembly GCF_010015445.1. Lineage (NCBI taxonomy): Eukaryota > Metazoa > Chordata > Actinopteri > Perciformes > Percidae > Perca > Perca fluviatilis. The sequence goes on from NC_053112.1 coordinate 10,291,014, forward strand.
AAGCATGGACGCCTAGCCAATAGTAGTGTGTGAATGCTATTGAAGGGCGGGTCTTGGCGTGGCCATAGTGGTGAAAAAAATATTGCAACCCGGTCGGTCAAATGCCTGAAAGATGAGTTTATCTATAGATGTACCTGTCGAGCTGCTCGTGATCGACTAGTTATGCTTTCAGAGACGGTGAGGGGGTTTAAGAGCGCTCCCTGTCTGGAATTTTTGAAATGTCGCAAATGTGAGAACATTTCTTCACGAGCCATCCCAGGCACATTTCCCCGGCTTCAGGTATGCTTTGAGTATTACAGACCCGTCCGTCGCTTTGTGTCCACTCTCTCTGTAAAAGTAGAGGTGAGCAGCGCGGCTGGTGAGTGTAGCAACTTCAGTTACTTTTAGTGGACTCGCTCTGCTGTGGGCAGTGACGCGTTGCCTTTTGTCTTGCTGTTGGTATTTTTCAGTCTATTTTCTGCTGCACCTTGTGGTGGGGAAAGACCTTGATTGAAGAATGAATTTCCCTCACTGCCTAATCTAATGAGGTTTGGTCTTGGACCAGAGTCCCCTGGTGTCCAAAAAAATGGTTATTTCTATTTATTTAGTTTTAAAGGATTAGAATGTATGTAAATCAGTGGTTCTAGTAGATCCCTTTGGTAGACCAACGTTAATTTAACTTTGGGTCCCTGGTCCCTACACTGAGAACCACTAGAGTGTGTGTGTGTGTGTGTGTGTGTGTGTGTGTGTGTGTGTGTGTGTGTGTGTGTGTGTGTGTGTGTGTGTGTGTGTGTGTGTGTGTGTGTGTTGTAGTAGTAGTAGTAAAGAGACAGAATGGGAGAAGGAAGTTTGTGTGAGGTGGAACTGGTCACCACAGACCCAAATCTTCTCAGCTGTTGCTACTGTCATATGATGCACTGTCTCTTCATGTGGCACATTATGTTTGGCACATTGTATGGGTCACTTCTTATACAACAAGGTAATACAATGTGTAATCAAGTGATGACTGATTAACAGTAATGCAAATGCTAAATGCCCTAATACCTGTTGATACTACAACAATGCAGTTTTGCACATATCATGTAAGACTTGATTTCTCCATTTCTTTGCACAAAACTCTCCAGAAAGTGCCATTTAATGTTTTTATTTATTTTTTTTTAAATCCCGGGGGGCATACCCCCTTACCTCTCTAGGGAGATCCCAAACCCACATAACAAATCACAATTTAAACCCTGACAGTAATGATGCTGAATGAGCCAAAGAAATTTGCTTTGTACACAGCAAAATTTGGGTTCGCCCCACCAAATCTCACTCCAAGGTTTTGGGAAAAGTTGGCAGCTCTGATACAGGGGAGTTGCATTTGAAGTGGTTTGGGGTCCTTCTGTAACTAATTTTGGGCTACAATTTGGTTTTAATGAATTCTACAAGCAGCAATACGACAGGCCAAGAAATCGGCCCGTTCCAAACAGGCACATTTTCAACGGGCACTGCACTAGCTTGATTCTAAATCCTCAGTGAGTTTCTGAGGATGAGTTATGACCAACTCATTTGTAGGAAAGCTGTGCTCCAGAAAGGAGCAGCACTGGGAGAGAAGTTTCTGAAACTAGCAGGGACTCAATTTTTAGCCAGAGTGGGGAGACATTAGACCAGTCACTGTGCCCTGACAAATGAGAAGATAACTGAGTCCACTGAGTTGTTTAAAAAAGGATATTGGTAATAGACAGGAAGGTTTTGAAAAAGGTACAAGAACCTTGGAAGTGCAACTATTTTGATAGCATTGATGTGGCCAATCATTGAAAGAGGAAGCAACTTCTTGATTTAAATATGTTCCAATGTGAAAACAAACTCATCTTTAACTTCAAAGTTAAATGTGTTCATTTTTTCTCCTCCAGATGGTCCAAAGCTTCCCTCTGTGTCAGTGAGTCCCTCTGCTGAGATAGTGGAGGGCAGTTCAGTGACTCTGACCTGTAGCAGTGATGCTAACCCAGCAGCTAACTACACCTGGTACAAGGAGAATGAAGACTCACCAAAAGCATCAGGACAGTTCTTCACCATCACTGACTTCAGAGCTGAACACAGTGGGAATTATTACTGTGAAGCCCAGAACAGAAGAGGACGTCAGAACTCCACCTTACATCTGATTGTTGTAGCAGGTACGATTTTACATTCAGCTACAACTACAAACTTATCTGCTTGTATGTCTTCAGTCAGGGCAGGACTTGTTATACTTAGTGATATTGTTCTTAACCTGAGAGTCACATCCTCTGAAAAAGAGGCAGGAGATATAAGTGTGTTCCAGTTATCTGGGAGTCAGACTGCTCTGCCTCATCAGCTCATAAAACCATAATTACATTTTGTAAATTAAATGGATGTAATATGCGCACATGTATCATTGTATCAAATATCCCTCTAAGGAACCAATGAGCTTAAACATGTTATAACACCCTGATTAACTGTTTTCTTTGTATCACCATATCTCAGGAACAAGTCCGTTAAGAGCTGCTGGACCAATCAGTGTTGTTCTCCTGGCTGTCCTATCCCTCTCTGTCTTCCTGTGGATCAGGTGAGCAGTTCTGTTTCACTGAATCATTGTTTGTTAAAGCTATAGGCCGCAATTATTTTATATTAATGAACTTCTGTTACATTCAAGCCATTGCCAAATGAATTGACACAAAGCTAATTAAGCCTACCAGCTCCACACATCTCTCTCTGTATTTCTCAGCATGGCTATGTTTACAAAATGGTGTAGTCTGGCTACATTCCCTCGCAGCAGCTCGAGTGATGTGTTTTATGTCACCGCTTAGACAGGAAACATCAGCGTTCAGCTTTGGAGAGGAAGAGGAGTGCTGCAACAGGTGAAGGCACGGCTGAAAACCTGAAGAAGCTCCCACGAAATGTTTCAGTCAGTGATTGTACTGCTAAGAAAAGACCTGCACGTTTAGCAGAAGGACTACAATCCCACGGACCGACCACATTGCTGTTGTATAAAAATTACAAGATGTCTTCTTCTAAAATGTCAATGTTTTTTTAAATCCTCTGTGTCCTCCTCGATTTGAGGGATAAACGCTACTAGCAACTGTGTGGAGGAGAGGTGGGGGTGGTGCGCGATCACCGAAGGCTTGCGTCATGTGGATGAGCCGACAGTGTTGTTGTCATTACTTAGAATTCCTCATTCCTCACGCACTTTAGCTTTAAATCACTAAAAGTCAGTTTGTCAGAACTAAAACATTCCATCATTTATTTATTTTAATTCTCCAGACCAGAAAGAGGAGGGCTTCCAGGGACTCGTCTGGACCAGACAACAGGGAACAGGTGAGAATAGTTACGTATATTATTCTAGTATCAAAGAAAACCCATTCCTTTAAAACTGCTGAGTCACTTCCTGTCTTTAAGGGCTTCTAGAAACCAATTCTGACTGAGAAGGACCTTATGCTGCTCTTTTTATCTCTTTTCAAAGAACTTAATTTCTATCAAACTCTCTTTGATTCTCCTCTTGTCTTGGATGTGACAACATTCCTGGTAGTTTTCTTACTATTTGTCCCTTCCTTGTATATTAATTTCCTTTTTTCTGTCATACGGCAACATGTTGGTAAAGCAAGGATATTAATTCCATCTGTCCTGGTTGCAATCCTCTGCAAGAATGCACTATTCAAATGAAAAACCTACTCCTGTAAAATGCGTAGCTGAAAGTAATTGTGTCCCTGCAGTGTGTACCTGATCCGAGTGAGCCAGAGGAGCAGGTTGACCTTCAGTACGCCACCATCCACGTCTCCAACAGCCAGGCAGATCCTCTGTACTCCAACATCAGAGCTGCTCAGCCCCTCAGACACAGGGAGCAACAGGAAGCCGTTGAGTACGCTGCCGTCAGCTTCAACAGTGGCAGTACTGCCCCGAGGTGAGCAGCTCCTCACACAGGAACATTATCCTCGCTACAAATCACACTACTTTGAATTTAATACATTGCTTTTACGTTCCTATTACAGTATGATGAGAATTATATTAGTTTATATCTTCAGAATCACCTTTTCTTCTTCTTCTCAGAACCAGAGGTCGGGACACTGGAGAGGATCCAGCTGCTTTGTACAGCACAGTCAACAACCACCGATGAAAACAACAGGCATTGCATTTATAGTCTGATATTTCTATCTTTTTTTCCCCAAAACATTATTTAAATAAATAAGGTAACCACTGATTCTTATACATTTTATTTTAAGGATGGCCCTCTCCAAGAATGTACAGAGAGAGAGAGAGAGTTATAAATTTTATAGAAACTTAAATGTATTACTTAAACATAAACCGGTGTTCAGTTATTTTACTCTGTATGAGTCAGCTCTAAAGAATGAGTTAAGTATTTCATGATTTATTTTGTTAAATTGTATATATACTATGAAAGGACAATATTCAGTGACCTTTTATGTGCGGTTTGAATTAGTCCCTAACTGGTCTTCCTCCCAAACGTCCCCGTGCAGACGCTAAAACATACCTGAAGTAGTTGTTAATGCAAAAAGGGATGTGATCCCCAACTGGCTTCCCACCTGCAAACACTGGAAGTTGTTTTTGTTGGAAAGCACGGTCAATATATATTTGACGGTAGAAAAAAAGTCAGAAAATGTGAGGAGAAAGTTATAACATGCAACAAAGGTTGCTGGCTGGAATAATACATTTAATGTTGCGATTAACTGATTGGCGTCTTAATCATTAGGCCTTTAAACATATTCTGACATGCAAATTAGCACCAAAAACAAATGACAGCAGAGGTCAATCATAAAGAGAAGACTTGGGTAGAAGTATTCAGTGCATGCACAAAATATCTTCAAAGGTCCAGTGTGTAACATTTTTAGTTGATCATGATCAAAATCTGTTGCCCATTCACAAACTTGTCCTTTTTCATGAATATTTACCTCAACCATCAAAGTATTCCTATTGGCTTCAAATTTTAGATTTGCATTTGCATGAACTGGGGTAGACACTTCATATTCATGCACCATCTTGAAATACGTTAGCAGGTAAGGGACATACAGGACATACTGCTCCGCCTTTCGCGCTTTCGCTGTCACATGATAAACTCACAGGTGCTGCTAATGGGTATCGTCGCTTCCTGGCCCTTTTTGTAACGTGAAGGCTACTGTAACTGTAATACGTACTTTGAACTGTGTGGCGCAAGAGAGTTGATTGCGATATATGATCTCAACTCTAGATGGGAGAAATTCCTACACATTGAACCTTTAACAACGACTCTTCAAATTCCACTGACTATATTGCATCACCGTTGTCAGTGGCTTCTAATCTTTTTGTAATCATTAGTGTGTTTTTATTAAAGTCTTTTAAATGTAAAGACACCACTTCCTATTCATTTTAAACCAGTGTGCATGTTCTAAATGACTGTAAAGTTACAACTTATTTAGCTGCTTTGCTATTGTAGGGAACATGTGTAGTTTCCAGCTGTTGCTACTATTTTACTGATAACAGACCATTTCTAATTTTTCTGCCAAGTGGATTTAGATAGATAGATAGATAGATAGATAGATAGATAGATAGATAGATAGATATATACACACACACACATACATACACACACACAATACTGTATATCTTTTTTTTAACCTTTATTCATGCAGGTAAGTCGATTGAGAACAATTTCTCATTTGCAACGACGACCTGTCACATTCACACAGTTCCACGTTCATACCTGGAAGCTGCCCAGTACAACCACTGTCTGATCTGCTGGCCACTGAGCAGCGCCACTGGAGCGGTTGCGGTTAAGGGCCTTGCTCAAGGGCACCTCAGTGGTGGTAATGAGGGAGGGACAAACCCTGCTCTTTTTCACTTTCACCACCCAGATCGGTCTGGGGATTGAATCAGCGACCTCCCGGTCACAAGCTCGCTTCTCTAACCTTTAGGCCACCACTGCTATCTTTACCATGTAATTATTCTTCTCTCTTTTTCTAACCAGTTCCATCACAACTAGATTTATTCGGAGTCAAATATCAATTATCAGTATTATTGTACTTATTTTGTGAATGATTTCCTCTGGCTCACCTGCTCGTTACGATCCTTTATATTGCTGTCTTGTTATTAGGGACTGTTCGTTATTTATTAAAGGGGCCACCGGAGGAGTTTTGGGACCTTCAGTCAAAATAGACATGACCCTCTCCTCACCAGTCACAATTTTTCCTATGACCCTCCAGAACAATTTAGAAAAAAAGGCATGACCTTCCCCAAACAATTTGTCAATACCTTCTGTACTAGTTTGTGTTTAGCAGAGATATACAGATTCCCATTGTTTTTACAGCAATGACATATGTGACTAAACCTCTGCTTTCTCATCTGACGCATCCCACTCCTCTGTTATGGTGTGGTGGCCATTTCAGTAGATTTACTCACTAACGTTGTTGTGGAAACACAATAAGCATGGAAACTAAATGCACACTTCCTGCATTACTGCATTACTTCAAATACAAAGTTACTCCTATAGTAAACTAGTATTCATATGAAATAAAACAATAAAATATTGAGACCATTCAGCAAAGCACTCTGGGTAACATTCAACACACAAACTGGTTGCTATGGACTCATCATTAGACTTCCTCCACTTGGCCGTTTAAACAAAGTGGAATAAACGTATAAAAGTCCAAATCTACAAAAAACCCGCAATCAGTTAGTAAGCTGACATCAAATGTGGCATTTAGGAAACCTTTATTGCAAACTTGGCACAGTAAGATGTCCAGACTAGTGCAACAGTCATTTTCGTTTTTAACATCCTGCTGCCCGCATCGTCAGCCAGGAAATATTTTTTTTACTAAAGCAGTATATGAAATCAGACGTATTACCTACCACTATTTAGTTGTTTTGTGTTATTTAGCTAAGATATTTCTAAAATATCTGGTCATGCCAGACGTAATTATTCCATTCATTTTTTAATCAATGCAATTATCCGTTTCAGCCACCAGGGGGGCAGTACTCCCTATCCCACAGCCAAAGTCATGGGTCAGACCCATCTGGTAGCGAAGGAGGGCCGAGACTGAGAGCTACATGGAAAAATATGCACCAAACAAGCCACTTTGAAATGTTGCTGTTTCTATGAATACAAAAGTTGGGTAACCGCCCCCCTCTAGACTAAAAAATGTTGGATGACCCTCCCCTCAACAAAGAATAAAAAGACATGACCCTTCCCTATTTTCCTCCGGAGGTCCATTCCATAAATACCAAACGGTCCCTTACATTAAACTTTTTTTGTACTTTTAACACCATGTACTGTATGTATACTTTGTACTTGTACTATATTATTTTTTGTCCTGCTTAAATAAAAAATACTTAGTAAACATTTTGTTTTGCCCTCTTATGTTCTTTGTCTTGTGTATTTGTCCAGTACAATCTCTTAAATGGCTCATTCGATGGGTGTTTGTAGTCTTTTTGTGCTTGTTGTTAAGCTTTTGACATCCCATTTGTTTTCTGCTCTGATTAAACAGTTTTGCAGAGTAGACAACAATCTAAATCCTCCTAAATGACACTAGACGTCCCCATCTTAGAGTTTCCGCTTAAGACCCATTCAGAAATCTGCTGAGAGCCATTTTTAGTAAGAAACAAGAGAACTTTAAGCTAAGAGAAGGGGCGGGGTTGACCCCATTTCTATGGATGTTCCTATGAAGTTCCTAACAGATAAATAAAGTTCTTTGGCAGAAGTCTGCACTCTCAGAGTTGCCCTTCTAGTGTCCTGTGTTTTTATCCCATTTTAAATGTAGGACATCCAAAGAGTCATAAGTTAGTCATAACTGTTACCTCCTCTCTCTGTGAAAACATTTTACTGTTTCATCTGTTCTAAAGACGACCTTAGTTGTAGAAACGACGTTTTTGTAAAGGAATACTGGTCAGTAAAGGCATCACATACCGTCTCAACTTCTCTTTATTGATCACACATCTGAGCCCAACACTGCTAGTTCATTCTGTACGCTCTGACCTCAGTGTTCTGCTTTTCTTTTTAGTTCTCACACTCAGCATCAACCTGACCTCAGAGTGAACAGAGAGGAAACTAACCAAGAAATGTACAGACTCATACTTCCTATTATCCCTAATAATGTATTATGTATATTAATTTACATCAGTTCTTCAACTTTTAACATATTTAACTTTTCCTTTGTGTTTAGACTTCTCTTTGCCTGTTCATTCTGGTTTAATTCTGAAATAACTTGGAAACACATATGTTATGTATAATTCTGCTCTATCCTAGAAGAGTCTGTAAAATGTATTAGTTTTTTTTGTTGACATGTAAAAATGTATTTATATAGCGCTTTTCTGTTCTTAACTACTACTCAAAGTGCTTTTACATAGTACAGGAACCATTCACCATTCACACACGAGGCTGCCGTACAAGGTGCCACCTGCTCATCAGATAAACATCCACGCACATTTACAACTCAGGGTTCAGTGTCTTGCCCAAGGACACTACAGCACTTACTTTAAAAAATAAGTTAAATTAATAAATATTTTTGTTTCATCTCTTTTCGGTGTTGTAATTTGTAGACGGCCCTAAGCACTCGTATTACAGCAGCAACAACAACAGCAGAGAGCAGAAGCCAGCAGGCAAGTGTTATTTACATAAACTTCTGGTGTACTTACAAACTTTCCAATCCATCGTTTTATGAGAGCATAACCTATTTGTACTACTTGTAGACGTTTGGTATCATTTCGGGCATTATTAGTGGGGTAACTTACAAGATACAAACGTGGGTCCGTTAGCCCCTGCGCTAAGCTATTCAGCTGATAACGCTACTCTACGCTAACTCTCCCAATGTTAGACCCAGGTGAAAAAAGCTTCTGGGGGGGTGTTTGGCTCGAGGTCATGGTGCAAAGGACCCTAGGGTGAATTACTCCGAACCATCACTTTAATGTTCAACATCTTGATGATAACATGAAAGTTATGTGCATGTGGGTGTGTGTTGACAGTTCAGTCTAAAATGAAGACTTATTTTTATTATTCAGGTGTCCAGGTGCAAGTGAGCAGATTCTACAAGTCCTCTAACAGGGCAGAGCTGAAGTGTCAGAGCAGTTGTCCTCTACCTGGTCATCCTTCCTACATCTGGTACAAGAATGGACAGAACATTCAGGGACAAACATCTGATTCTTATTCAGCCTACTTGGATCCTGCAGACAGCTTTTCCTGTGCTGTAAGAGGACATGAGGACTCCCTCTCTCCTTCAGTGTGTGAGTTTACTTACAGTCTTCCTCTGACATAACACCATCTAGTGGAGCCTTTAACCTTTTGTACTGTACCTTAACTGCATGTAACTCTGTGATATTTGGGGATTTATTTGGCAGATTTGTATGTAAACCAAATCACTAATCAAGTATCTCTTATTTCCTGACCTCACTGTAAAGTAAAGCTGTGAAATAAGAGCTCACACTGGAAATTTAGCCACACAACATTTATCAACATGTCCTGTGTCTGTTTAAAATATGTACTTGTGTCTATTTGACACTTTTCTTCGTTGAAATGTGTTATTCAGCAATCTTGACCCTCATGTCATGGGTAGGATTGGTTACCGTTTGGATTTTTACGATTCCGATGTCAAACCGGTACTTTTGAAACGATTCCGATTCCTAACCGATTCCTAAACCGATTCTTGAAAAACTGAAAAATGACATAAAAGAGGCTTTTTTTAATGGAGTTTTTTTTTTTAGGAGGCTGTCCCGCTTCCCCCACCACCAGGCTACAGGCTCTTGTCCTGAACGATAGACTAGCAGAGCAAGTGTAGGCTAATATCTTAACTAGCGATCCCGTGCAGTGAATGGTTAATATGCTTTTACGTCCCTTTTGGTGAGCCCAGAGGGAAAATATGCCATGCATTTACGGTAGCTAGCTAACGGTAGACTACAGAGAAAGTGTGATATTTTTACGTCCGCTTCGGAGCGTGTATAAAAAGCCTTCTATCAGCAGGGATTGGAGAGTGCATGACCAAGAATAGCGCGGACACGGGCTTCACACCGCGAGCGGGCACGTGCGCCACTCGGCAGAAAAGGGAGAAAGAAAAAAAGAGTCTGCCGCTGTCCGGAACGACAGAGGGAAAATATTTCAGTCGGAACCGAAATTTGCGTTCTAATCCGGTCCGAATACTATGTTTGCGTAGGAATTGTGGAACCGGGTTTTGGTACCCAACCCTAGTCATGGGTAAAGGTTTTAACTTACATTTTTTTATTGGGTGAGTCTATTTGCATCCTTGGCACAATTAGCAGTGCATGCTATTCGTACCCCGCCGGTGCACACAGCAATGTGTTATTAATTGTGTTATTAATACCCAGTCTGGTACAAATATCACTTGGCATATATTTACACACAGTTATCCATACTACTCATGTATTACACCTTTTTGAATATTATCGTTGCAGTGTCAAACTTCAGAGAGACGCTGATACATTACACACTTGCGTGGGCCGCGATATATAATTTTTTTGATTGATTGGTTCGCCCTGACATTCTTACCCTAATCATAACCAATCCCACTCCTCTTGCCTAAACCTAACCAACCCAACCAGAGCAGGCATATTCATGAGTCTTCCCCTACCACCCTGCAAAAAAAGAATTTGTGTTCGCGGGCCCTGACTTGTGCAATGGCATGTAAATTATCCAATCCAAATTGAAAAAATATGACATCACTCTAAGGGGAATCAAACTCCAGACTCCCAGACCAAAGCTCAGTGTTCTGACCACTCACCTAGCAGTTCTTGAGGAACATTGTACAACTGTTTACCACTTGGTGTCTTCAAGCCTTGGTTGCTAGGTAACCATACTTTATACAAAAAAATAGGTACTAACTAACAAACTAACGGTTGTATGCTTTCACTGAAAACAGAAAGCGCAACTGTAGAATCCATTTTCCGTTAGAAATTCAATTGTTATAAACATTAGAGACAAAACTTTCCTAATATGCCAGTTTCTGCGGTCATGGAAGATGAACGTTGGCCATGATTTCGGTGCACGCGAGCAACGTGTTTTTGTTGTTACGTCACAGGGTGTGAATAGGTCAGCTGTGTGGCCGAGGCTATTCCTACCGGGGGTGCAAATAGACACTCCGTTTTTTATTCTGCTCCATTCACAAAACATGACTGAAAAGAATGAATCTGTCCATTCAAGTTTCTTTGTGGAAGTAAAGATGTCAGAAAATGTCACAGGAGGAAAAATCATGTCCGACACATTTTCATTATTTAATGTCCTCATGTATCTTATTAACCAGCAGAGGTCATCAGTAGACATGACAGTGTCCAAACACACTGAACCCCAATCATTTCCTTGTTTACTTCACTGAGTCAGTAACAAAGTGTCAAACTAGTATCCATGGTAACAGGACACCATAGTTTCTACAATCTGAGTTTCTATGGCTATGTTGAGATGGAAACAATCTGAAGAGAAAACGCAGAAGTGGCGTTGCGTTCTCACTTTTTATTCCGCGTTTAGACAACCGTTTTGGGGGGGAAATCTGCGTGCATATGGTGACGCAAAAGTGGTCAAAACTTGATGGAAATCTGATGTAGTATGCATGCCAGGCGGTTAGGTGGCACTGCCACACAACACCACCAAGGCCGCGCGCCTAAGTAGAACCTTCCTTCTACTTCTCTCCTTAGTGGTGCAAACCAAAACATGTCGAAGCGAACAACAAAAGCTTGTCTGGACAGACGAGGAGGTAGAGTTGCATGTTTGTCTGATGATGACCGGCACAGTCGGCCATGATGAAACACAACACAGCACCCACGGGAGCACTACCAATATCCTGAGCCTCACAGCCCTTCAGCTGCTGCTTGAGAGCGAGAGGCAGCGGAGGCTGAAGCAGACCCTCCTCTGCCCGCTGCCATTCGCTCTCTCTCTTTCTCTTCATCTGTTACATATAGTCATTGAACTATAACAACCTTATCCACATTGTCAAAATCATTTAAATATTGAGCCATTACATTGAAAATATTTTAGAAAACAGGAGCTTATAATTTCTGTAGCCTACTCCGTAACAACAGACTACCTGGACGCCTTTTTCTCGTCTCTCTCCATAACGCTGTCTTCAGACTTTTGCGTTTTCACCCTTTAGACGGGAACGCGATGGTGGAGCGTTTTTTAAGATTTCCACTCTGGAGGGTGGTTTCACTTTTTTGCGTTTTTAAGCCCCAAACACGCTGTCGCCGTATAAACGAAAGGCACATCCGATAAAATATTTTTTTCCGTTTTCGTCATCGTGTAAACGGGGCCTAAAATAGAAGGAAGTAAAGTTTTACCACGAACTTTGTGTTTCTATGAACTAGTGTTGATTTAAATATCTTCCACTGTGAAAAAAATTCATCTTAGAATTAAATGTCTCTATGTCTCTATGTTTTCTCCTCCAGATGGTCCAAAGCTTCCCTCTGTGTCAGTGAGTCCCTCTGCTGAGATAGTGGAGGGCAGTTCAGTGACTCTGACCTGTAGCAGTGATGCTAACCCAGCAGCTAACTACACCTGGTACAAGGAGAATGAAGACTCACCAAAAGCATCAGGACAGATCTTCACCATCACTGACTTCAGAGCTGAACACAGTGGGAATTATTACTGTGAAGCCCAGAACAGAAGAGGACGTCAGAACTCCACCTTACATCTGATTGTTGTAGCAGGTAAGATTCTTGACTTTTAACTACAAAAACCTGTTTACTGCACCAGACCTGATTCACATGTTAATATGTAGCAGCACATAACTGGTAAACAATAAAATAACATTCCCTGAGTGCATTTTCTGTAGTTGTGTTCAGGGAGGAACCTCCATCATGTCAGAGGTGGATGACACTGACTGACTGATTAACAGACAGTCTCACCTGGCAAAGTGATTCATCAATCTGATCCTACTAATGAGGTGTATCACATATCTGTCTATATTTCCAGGGAATTTAACAATGATAATGAATATAATCAGGCTGACTGTGGTGGTCCTGATGCTGATTCCTCTGCTGCTCCTGAGTCTGTGGGCGAGGTAAAACCAGAAACATCCATCAGTTCAGTCACCGCTCTTTTATTTTCTTCAACTATCTTTCAGTTACTTTAGATTAAGTATGATAAATGTCATACATTCTTTATTTGTTGTTGTTGGACTCAATCCAGGAAGAAGAAAACTCTGAGCTCCACCACTGGACCACATGAACCTGAAGAGATAGAGGTGAGAGAGAGAGAGAGAGAGAGAGAGAGAGAGAGAGAGAGAGAGAGAGAGAGAGAGAGAGAGTATTGACACAACTTCCTCATCTATCACAGTTATAATAACTTGGCTCATACATTCTCTGAAAACTAAAGAAGGTGTAAGACAATTTATGTTTAAAATACAACTTGCTGAGTAGAAATCAGTAATGTATTTGGCCATGACACAATATTTGCAAATAATTGATATTGAAATGTGAAATTTTGTTTTTATTAACTCTTAATATATGCAGGTTTCATGAATGAGGTCCTCATTTTGTCGTCTCTCCCCATCAGATAGACTCTTGTCCTGCGTATGAGAACATCTCAGACACTGCAGCACAGACAGAAGACCCAGAGGAGCAGGAAGACCTGGTGTGAAGTCCAGTCAGGTTAGAGCCTCCCGCATCAAATAAAACAGGCCCACTCCAGATTTACTGTCACAGTTCCATCCATAACTTTACACCAGTTTCATGTGATTTTCTACAGATGCAGCTGAACCAGAGGCGGGACTCACCTGATGGAAACAAAGTAGTACGACATTGAAATATCCCTGAGGAGAGCGAGGCTGTGGAGGATGCGGGGGAAGTGGATACATTTACCTTCAACTCCAGAAGATTTTATTGTCAGTTTTGAGTAGCAGCAGCAGGTAGGAGTCAGCAGCAGCATGTAGCACAACGTTTAGAAGAATGTGGTGCTGGCAGCTTGAACTGAATCATGTCGAGGTGTCAAACATGATTTATTGTTCAGATCAGCTGATGCTCAGCTGCTGTGTGACTTACTGATGTATATTATATCATTAATATTTTATTAATATATTTTATTAAAATAATGATTAATATTATTTTCTTCTGTTAGTTTTAGGCCATGTTATGCTTAAGGCTACGAAGGATGCACTTCATTTAGCAATGAAAATTATTTGATTTTGTACCTTATAAAGTTCATCTGAAAATGTTTTGTCGTGGGGGGGAGGGGGGTGGAAAAAAAAGAAAAAAAATGACATACATGACAACATAAATTTTGTATAATATCTTATTTTTTATTTTGGCTACTGGTATAGTTGTTTGGCTTATTTTGCTCATTTCTGTTTGGTTTGTTAGTTTGGTCCCTTTTAGGCTATATGCTATATATAGTATATTTATATAGCACGTGCTGTCTATATAATTAGGCTGAGCCCTGTGTTGTGTTTTGATTACAATGACTGCATAAAAAGGAGCTCATGCCTTTGAGCGTGGAATATACGTCAGTAACTACTGATTAACTGTGCTGTATGTAATGTATTTTGTTTTTGGACTTGATTTGCAAATTAATGACAAAAATTTCCAAAACAAGAGTTAGTTATTTTATAGACATTAAGGATTAAAGTTCTTATGCAAAACGTATTTTTGAAATTCTACGTAATAAATAACTTTTCTAAACTCCTGAGCAGCCTCTGGGTTTGTACCTGTCCTGGTTGACAGAGCCAATAAAGTTGGTTCAAATCAGAGACAGTGAACTGAAATCATCACATATTAGTCAATGTACAGTTTAGATTTTCACACATAGAAATCAAACATACGCCAAGGAGGTTATGTTTTTGACTCAGTTTGTCTGTACGTCTGTTTGTTCCTTCCTTTACTGAAAATGTACTGGCCCCATTTTCATGAAACCTGGTGAAAGGGTGTAGATCGGCCCTAGGAAGAAACCATTACATTTTGGAGCGGATCCGAACTACGGTTAGGATACACTAATTATTTCTCACTTTTATTAACATTGTGAGATACGGCATTTGTGTTACATTTATATGGTTTCGGAATAATCACAAACATTTGTTTCAGACTGGGAAAACTCTCACTACATTAGCATTGTGAAATAGGGCATGGCTTGGTGGAGGTCTGCACTTTCAGAGTTGCCCTTCTAGTTTCCTGTTTTATCCCATTTTAAATGTAGGACATCTCTGCACACAGTTTATCCAACTGATCCACCTAAACAAGCCAAAGTCATTAAAAATATGTTTTACTTTATACTTTTACCCCTTGTTTTGTTACATGTCCATGTTTAGTTAAAGTGCCCATATTATGAAAAAAACACTTTTTCTGGGATATGGGGTGTTCTTTTGTGTCTCTGGTGCTTCCACACACATACAAACTTTGAAAAAAATCCATCCATGCTGTTTTGAGTGAGATACGGTTTCTGAATGTGTCCTGCCTTCAGTCTCCTAGTGAGCTGTTCAAAATCGGCCTCGGACTGTGACGTCACAGTCCGAAATGAGCTGGCTAACCACAACCGTTAGCTCGTAGCGTTAGCCGGCTAACGCTAGCATGCTACGTCGTTCTCAATAGCAAAGCACTGCTACAACACACACAAGTTCACCATAAGCTCCAAAAGAACTACTTACATGTGCGCCCTCATTTAAAAGTCTCCCAGCTAATCCTACCTTGTAACTGACCAAAGTTAGAGAAACAGGCTTTCTTTTACTGTCTCTAGAGTTAGCTAGCTGACATGATCTACATCTGAGCTACTGCGCATGTGCGAGTGCAATCAAAGATAGTACAGAAGAAGAAGATGAAAAGAGGTCTCACTCTGTAGCTAAAACAGAAACCAGGTGAAAAGAGGATCTACAGCAGTGAGAGAAAGCTGTGCAGTACAACAACAATATGGTGTTTTTTGAAAATTAAACCATTTAAACCTATTCTGGTAAAACCTTAAAATACAGTTATGAACCTGAAAATGAGCATAATATGGGCGCTTTAACACTAACATGCATGTGAGTTTATCACACCTCAGTGTTCTGCATTTCTCTGCAAAGAGAAGCAACCTGACCGCAGAGAGAACAGAGAAGAGACAAACTCAGAAAAAACAATGATGTAATTTTCCATTCCCCTCTTATGATTAATACTCTGTTCTTCATTCTGTTCAATGTAACTGCCTCAGTTCACAGGTCAAATACATTCCTGTTCCATCACTACACCTGCAGACTGTGTGACATCCTGAATCAGTGCACATAGAGATGAACTGTCTGTCTGTTTTTCTCTTCTCTTTATGAATGCTCTTTTCTGGTGTTGGTGGGATCTTGGTGGTGAAACAGGTTTTCTAACAACAGGTCAATATTAGTTTCTTACTCTCCTTTTTTGAAGTGTATAGTTTGTAAAACAACAAAACTGTATGGTTTTGTGGTGTGTGCTGAAATTTGGCTCTTCATGCATATTAATGATCCAAAGAGGAAGGAAATGTATTCTTTACCAGCCTGATATCTGTCTTCTGCTTACTGACAACAGAGGAGAGGCATCTTTAAAGACGACGTCCGTCTTCATTGTAAGTAGAAACAGTTTATTGATTAGTTTATTGATACTGTATACCTCCTGTGTACATTATTTTATCTGCTGACATGTTTTATTGTCTCACACAGAGAGATGAGAGGAGCAGCTATGAGTTTAACTGCAGCAGCGAGTGGATTTGTTGTCTTCCTTCTCTCTGTGTCAGGTACTGTATATCTACAGTTACATTCATTCTTTAAAAGAGGGATTCTGGGAAAATGTGGGACTAAATGTCATTACGTTTGAATAAGTGGATCAGAGTTGTGTGAAAGGCAAACTTCCAGAAATGCTACAAATAGTAGTTTTGTTTACAATTGTGGAAACTCGGCAGACGGTATCAGTTTTGTTTGTTGTTGTGTTAATTGGACAGTGTCTTTTAATGTTGTCCTTTGCATGTAGTAACTGTGTGCTAAGCAATTTTCCATGCTGTAAACAGAGAATATTGTGGGTTTTATTCATAATTGTTACTTCCTCGCTCTGTGAAAAGATATTACTGTTTAATCTGTTGTAAAGATGACCCTGATTGTAGAAACAACAGTTTTTTAAAGGAATACTGGTCAGTAAAGGCATCACATACCGTCTCAACTTCTCTTAATTGATCACACATCTGAGCCCAACCCTGCTAGTTCCTTCTGTACGCTCTGACTTCAGTGTTCTGCTTTTCTTTTTAGTTTTCACACTTACCTCAGCATCAACCTGACCTCAGAGTGAACAGAGAGGAAACTATCCGATAAATGTACAGACTCATATACTTCCTATTATCCCCGGAAATCTTTAATTCAATTAAATTCGATTTCAATTCAATTTTATTTATAGTATCAATTCATAACAAGAGTTATCTCGAGACACTTTACAGATAGAGTAGGTCTAGACCACACTCTATAATTTACAAAGCCCCAACAATTCCAGTAATTCCCCAAGAGCAAGCATTAGCAGTGGCTGTTGCGACAGTGGCGAGGAAAAACTCCCTTTTAGGAAGAAACCTCGGCCGACCCAGACTCTTGGTAGGCGGTGTCTGACGGGGCCGGTTGGGGGTGTGATGAACAGTGGCGTAATAGTCACAATAAAGATAATGGAACAGTGACTACAATGGTAGTCGTAGTAGTTCATGTCATAGCAGGGCACAGCAGGGCGTTACAGGATGTAGCGTGGCCCAGCAGAGCGTGGGTGGATGCAGTGGACGCGGCAGGACGCAGCCGGACACTGCATAATGTATATTAAAATATCAATCATCTCTTCAACTTTTAACATATTTTGTGTTTAGACTTCTGCTCTATCTTAGAAGAGTCTGTAAAATGTATTTGTATTTTTTTTGTTGACATGTAAGAAGCACTTCTCAGGCTTATTTTCGCAAACGTTTTTTTAATGAAAGAACCAAAACCAAAGCATCCAGAAGTAACACATATCCCTATGTCCCAACTATAATAAAATATGATGAAATTCTAAAATACAGTTAAGTTAGAGAGATGCATGATGAGTAACTTTTTATGACATTTTTAATAGCTGTAGATAATTGTTCTGATAATTGAGGATTATGAAGCCTGTCCAGGTTATCTTTCCCTAGATCACGTTGGTAGTATGATCACTTTGTCTTATTATCTGATCTTTAATTGAAGTTATTAATTCATGTTGCTTCCTGATGTGCTCTGTGTTACAGTGATACAGGGTCAGAATGGCTGGAGCGTGACTTACACCTCTACTCAGATCTGTGCTGTTAAAGGATCAACAGTGGAAATACACTGCAGCTACACATACCCATCCTGGTGGGAAGGCAGTGCTACTAGAGTTGAGAAAACATTATGGTTTACTAAAATGAATTATTATAAACGTGTAGATCTGACAACAGACTCAGAATATTCAGGTCGTGTGCAGTACAGTTGTAAAAACAAGGACTGCACTCTGAGAATCTCAGACCTGAGAGAGAGAGACTCAGCTGTGTACTATTTCAGGTTCATAACAAACCATTTAACAGGGAAATATACTGGTTATCCTGGAGTCACTCTGTCTGTTACAGGTAACTTTTTATCTGAATATTTAATAAATTACTTTGTGTTCAACATCTTGATGACAACATGAAAGTAACTTGCATGTAGGTGTGTGTTGACAGTTCAGTCTAAAATGAAGACTTATGTTCGTTATTATTATTATTATTATTATTATTATTATTATTATTATTATTCAGGTCTCCAGGTACATGTGAGCAGATTAGAGGTCTCTACGTCTTCTAACCAGGCAGAGCTGAAGTGTCAGAGCAGTTGTCCTCTACCTGGTCATCCTTCCTACATCTGGTACAAGAATGGACAGAACATTCAGGGACAAACATCTGATTC
Organism: Perca fluviatilis; assembly: GCF_010015445.1. NCBI lineage: Eukaryota > Metazoa > Chordata > Actinopteri > Perciformes > Percidae > Perca > Perca fluviatilis. The sequence continues at coordinate 10,309,793 of NC_053112.1, forward strand.
TTATTCAGCCTCCTTGGATCCTACAGACAGCTTTTCCTGTGCTGTAAGAGGACATGAGGACTCCCTCTCTCCTTCAGTGGGTGAGTTTTCTTACAGTCTTCCTCTGACATAACACCATCTAGTGGAGCCTGAACTGCATGTAACTCAGTGGTATTTGGTGATTGGTGCAATTGAATAAATGAATGAATGAATGAATGTATTGGCTGTAACCAAAGGGTTGGGTCAGAAGCTTCAGCTTATATAAGTGTCTGACTTTACTCAACACCCCTATGCTTCTGGAAATTTTGGATCTTACATGGTTTACTTGTGGTTTCCAACTGAATTTGTGGCCTATTATTACCCCTAGAAAGGTATATTAATATATTCTCTCTAACTCAACAGTTTCTATCCTTAAGCTTATCTGAGCTGTTAAATGTGTTTAGCGATTTCCAAAAATCAGAAACTTTGTTTTTTTCAATTTTAAAGATAACTTGTTTACATCAAATCACAGTTTCAATTTACCTAGTTCTACTGTTACATTCTCCATTAGTAAACATGGCATTGCCCACTTGTACATACTGACTCCTATTTCTGATGTAGCTCTTCAGCCACAGACCTACACCTCTGATTCCAAACCTTTCCATTTTCTCCAGCATTATATTGTGGTCTATGCTGTCAAATGCTATACTAAGGTCTATGAACCCTCCCACTGCAGACTTCTTATCATCAACTGCACTTGAAAGCTTTTCCATAAGTTCCATCAAGCCATCAATGTTAATCTACTTTCTCTAAAACCATACTGACAATCAATTAATAGATTGTGTTTTTCAACAAAGCAGTCCATTCTGGCAACAAACATTTTTTCAAGTATTTTTGAAAATTGAGATTAAAGCGAGACCGGTCTGTAATTTGTGTATACTTCTTATCTCCGGCCTTGAACAGTGGAATTACTTTAGCTGTTTTCATTTTGTCCGGTAAGCGGCCCAATTGGAATGATAAATTACAGATGCACGACAGAGGCACTACAATGGCTGAAATGACTTCCTTAACTATAGTCATGTCAATCCCATTCCAGTCTATGGATTTTTTTTTAATTGTTTACAAGTTCAATTATCTCATTCATTCTCTCCCACTTTTCTCAGAAACATTGATTCTGAATTCCTGGCTCTATAAAATTGTTCTGCACTGCCCTCATCTGGCGGTATAATTTCCCCTGCTGATTGGGCCTACTGATACAAAGAACTTATTAAAACCTTCTGCCACTGCGTTCATGTCACCGACAACTTTTCCGTTGTCAATAAAATGACTGGGGTAGCTGGTACCGGTTGATTTATTTCTGATCATTTTATTTAATATATCCCATATTCCCTTAATGTTATTGATTTCAAGTTTATTATCAAAATACTCCTTTTTCCTTTTTCTAGTTTGTTTTTGTATCTTTTGTATTTCATTTCTTTCTCTTTGGATCTATATTTAATAAATTCTTTGTACATAACATTCTTTTTCTTGCATGCGTTAAATATACCCCTGGTGAGCCAAGGCTGATCCCTACTCTTGTTTTTTCCTTTTGCTTTGCCTGACTGGACAGCTTTTGTTATAAATTGCTAAGAAGGATTCAAGAAATGTATCATAAGCAGTGTTTACATCTTTGGCCTGTAAGACATCACTCCAATCGTGAGAAATGAGATCTGCTCTGAAGGCATTCACAGCTTCAACTGTTATTATTCTTCTGTGTTTAATGTTGCTCTCCTCCATTAATTTATGATTGCAGTTGTGTATGGCAAAGACTGGTAGATGGTCTGTAATGGTATGTTCACAAGAAGCCCGCTTGAAAACCTAAGCACTTATCAATTATCTCTTATTTCCTGACCTCACTATAAAGCTGTAAAAAAACCAACTCAAACTAGAGATTTAGCAAAGCAAGATTTGTCTATATGTCTGTTCTTCTTCTGGAATCTGTTCTTTTAACTTTATTTGACACTTATTTAGCAATTTTGACCATTCATTTTAAACTTAAAACACTTAACTGGTCCAGGTTTAAACAAAAAAAAAAAACTTCTGGTCCATCCACAAAACATGAGTGAAAAGAATGAAGTCAGATGTTCACAAGTCCTGAATATTTACGAGTTATTAGTGTTAGAAGATCTGTCTGATCAAGTTTCCATGTGGTGATGTCTGAAAATGTCACAATTTGACACATTTTCATTATTTAATGCCCTCATGTATCTTATTAACCAGCAGAGGTCATCAGTAAACATGACAGTGTCCAAACACACTGAACCTCAATCATTTCCTTGTTTACTTCAGTGAGTCAGTAACAAAGTGTTGAACTAGTAACCATGGTAACAGGACACCATGTTTCTAATATAGAGGAAACTCAAGCTCCATCACCCACTTTCTGTTTATATTAACTATTGTCCACTTAAGTTATGTTCCACCAGGAAAACAAACTTGTCTTTAAATTAAATGTTGAATGTCTTGATATAAGATAAACTTTTTAGGCATTTTCTGATATTCTATATTTTAATTTAGTTATTGTTAGACAGATACACTGAAGTTATTAATTCATTGTGCTTCCTGGTGTGCTCTGTGTTACAGTGATACAGGGTCAGAATGGATTGGGAGTGACTTACACCTCTACTCAGATCTGTGCTGTTAAAGGATCAACAGTGAACATACCCTGCAGCTACACATACCCATCAGCTGTAGGTGGCGTTGCTACTACAGTTGAGCAGAGATTCTGGTTTATTCAAAAGTTTGTGGATCTGACAACAGTCTCAGAGTATTCAGGTCGTGTGCAGTATCACTCTGAAAACAAGGACTGCACTCTGAGAATCTCAGACCTGAGAAAGAGAGACTCAGCTGTGTACAAGTTCAGGTTCACAACAAACCAAGGTGGGAACTATGTTGGTTATCCTGGAGTCGCTCTGTCTGTCACAGGTAACATTTTCATCTGAATGTTTTGTAATTTACTTACAAGTGTTCAACATCTTATGAAAGTTACCTGCATCTGTGTGTTTTATACATGTGTGTTCAGTCTTAAATGAAGACTTTTCCTTATTCACATATACAGGTCTCCAGGTGCAGGTGAGCCAGTCTTCTAACCAGACAAAGCTGAAGTGTCAGAGCAGTTGTCCTCTACCTGGTCATCCTTCCTACATCTGGTACAAGAATGGACAGAACATTCAGGGACAAGCATCTGATTCTTATTCAGCCTACTTGGATCCTGCAGACAGCTATTCCTGTGCTGTAAGAGGACATGAGGACTTCCGCTCTCCTTCAGTGTGTGAGTTTACTTACAGTCTTCCTCTGACATAACACCATCTAGTGGAGCCTTTAAAGGTCCGATGGCATGGAAGTTTCACTTTATGAGGTATTTTAACATTAATATGCGTTCCCCCACCCTGCCTATGGTCGCCCAGTGGTTAGAAATGGTGATTGGTGTAAATCGAGCCCTGGGTATCCTGCTCTGCCTTTGAGAAAATGAAAGCTCAGATGGGCCGATCTGGAATCTTCTCCTTATGAGGTCATGAGGAGCAAGGTTACCTCCCCTTTCTCTGCTATGCCCGCCCAGAGAATTTGGCCCACCCATGAGAGAGAGACATCATGGCTTTCAAACGAGCAAAGTGGCAGTTGGTCAAGGCCACACCCCCACCCTCCAACTTGCCCCCCCCTCTCTCTTCCTCAATAGCTACAGACGCAGAAATGGCACATACTAAGGAAAGCTCATTGTGGGACTGGCTCTAGTGGCTGTAATTCTGCACCAAGGCTGAATTTCAGGAAAGAGACTTCAGATACAGCATTAGGGGACCACTAAGGTCTATATAAAAGCATCAAAAGAGCACCATGTCCACCATGGGACCTTTAACCTTTTGTACTGTACCTTAACTGCATGTAACTGAGTGAAATTTGGTGATTGTGCAGAATTGGATGAAAATCAAATCACTAATTATCTCTTATTTCCTGACCTCACTATTAAGCTGTAAAATAATCAAGAAAAGCACACATATACACACACAAAAGGTAGAGTATCAGAGTGCAAGATCAAAGCGTGTTCAGATCAAAGGCGTAGCATACCAACAAACACACACATCAGACATTTAGGTCTCATCAAGCAATATCAAAAAAATTTTTACGAATCTATTCCATTTTAGCCATAGAAAGCATTTCAATCAGGAGAGACTTCGTTGCAGATATGCAAAATGTATTTGACCATATGCAAAATACGAAATGTACAGTCTTTGGAGATTAGACTCCATCGTTATGAAATGATTTTTAAAGGGGTAGAAAGCCAAAAGATATCCCCCCCCCCCAAAAAAAAAAAAGTGATGAGAACTGGTGAAAGGAATCTGGATCTGTATAGTGATTCATGCCGTGTAGTGTAAACATCCCCCAAAACAAAAGGCTAAATAAAATCTCAGCAATTGAGGCCGGTAATGGCAATTATGCCAGCAAAATAAAAATAAAAAATAAAATCCTAAACATTTTTATTATTCTCGGCACAGCAGCTGGTATTGGCATTTCTGGCCAGCAAAATAAAAATAAAATCCTAACCATTTTTTATTATCCTTGGCACAAAGGCCGGTATTGGCAATTCTGGCTGGCAAAAGAAATGGAAAGACAGTTGAATATGTCGGATATACGGACAGTGACAGTGTCAGGTTAAGTGTGACAGTGATCCCTCTGTGATAAAAATACATTACAAACATCTGATAAAAAAAAAATTTTTGGTATTAGAATAATGCAGCTCGCGTAAGATTTTAAATTGACTGAATCTGTATCTAGAACTGATGGAGCAGCTCTGTATACCAGACAAACCTTCCTCCCACAGTTAGCGATAGGTAGAGAATGTAGCGATAAAATTGTTGTTGAGGAAGGTGATATTTAGTTTAGAGCTGAAGAAATGTATTATCTATGTAAATATCACCAATACAACATGGCCCCTTCTCCCTCCAGCCCAGAAACACTCTTCAGTGCCTAAATAAGTGAAATATTCACCAATCCAAGGTATCTTTTCATTATATCTATCTATCTATCTATCTATCTATCTATCTATCTATCTATCTATCTATCTATCTATCTATCTATCTATCTATCTATCTATCTATCTATCTATAAATTGCAGGAACGTCTGTCTGTCTGTGTGGGTGTTAAGCGCATCTCTCGAACCATTAGTCCAATGGATTCCAAACTTGACAGCTGTCTTGCTATGGGCACGGTAAGTGCAGTGCCAAGTTTGATTTGGATTAGAAATGCAAAAGATATCATTAAATATATATCCATAAAGAAGCACACATTGGCTTTTCCGCTCCTAGCAGCTGGCCACTCCCTTCTCACACTGCATGCACACTGACTGAGGACTTAACCTGTTTGAGTCGTGACTCACTCTGATCTTTCAACCGACTCTTTAAATCTGTCTCTCTCTCTCTTTTTTTTTTTTTTTTTTTTCTTTTTTTTTTTTTTTTTTTTTTTTTTTTTTTTTTTTTTTTTTTTTTCTCTCTCTCTCTCTCTCTGGTGGTGATGAACACAGATATGTGCTGTTTAGCGCTCATAACGGGCCAGGTGGGTCGCGCACTGCTATGAGTCCATGGCAGTCTGATTAATGTCTGATTACTCCATATTTTCATTGTGATTTTGTGATGCCATTCTGACTCTGCAACGTTCCGTGTCAGGTAAATCAGTAAGTTAGTAGTAGGGTATACAGGGGAGTTGCATTTGAAGTGGTTTGGGGTCCTTCTGTAAGTCATTTTGGGGTAGGCTACAATTTGGTTTTGATGAATTCTACAAGCAGCAATACCACAGGCCGAGTAGTCGCCCATTCCAAACGGGCACATTTTCAACGGGCACTGCAGTAGTCATCATATCTTCCTCTCCATGAAACACATGTTAATGCTCAGTAGTACACATATATGGTTCTTTAATGTATTTGCGTTGTACTAAAATGTGTTCATTTTCAATGGGCATAAATGCGGCTGAAACAGGTGCATCCCAAACTTTTCAATATTATCATTTTAATATAACATTATAGTCATTATTGCCTTTAGAAAAATGTTTTTTTTGTGGAGGTGGGTTAGTGCACTATAGGCCCCTGTGTCGCAGCCTAAGCTTTTGTCCATAATGAGATTTCTCTCCGCTTACATTACTTTTACTTTTATACTTTAAGTAGTTTTGAAACCAGTACCATTACACTTTTACTTGAGTAAAAAGCTTGAGTTGATACTTCAACTTCTACAGAAGTCTTTTCAAACCCTAGTATCTATACTTCTACTTGAGTAATGAATGTGAATCCTTTTGACAACTCTACTCATGTGTAGGAAAGCTGTGCTCCAGAAAGGAGCAGCACTGGGATAGACGTTTTTGAAACTAGCAGGGACTCAATTTTTAGCCAGAGTGGGGAGACATTAGACCAGTCACCGTGCCCTGACAGAAGATAACTGAGTCCACTGAGTTGTTTAAAAAAGGATATTGGTAATAGACAGGAAGGTTTTGAAAAAGGTACAAGAACTTTGGAAGTGCAACATTTTAATAGCATTGATGCGGCCAATCATTGAAAGAGGAAGCAACTTCTTGATTTAAATTATGTTCCAATGTGAAAAAAAACTCATCTTTAACTTCAATGTTAAATGTGTTTATGTTTTCTCCTCCAGATGGTCCAAAGAATACCTCTGTGTCAGTGAGTCCCTCTGCTGAGATAGTGGAGGGCAGTTCAGTGACTCTGACATGTAGCAGTGATGCTAACCCAGCAGCTAACTACACCTGGTACAAGGAGAATGAAGACTCACCAAAAGCATCAGGACAGATCTTCACCATCACTGACTTCAGAGCTGAACACAGTGGGAATTATTACTGTGAAGCCCAGAACAGAAGAGGACGTCAGAACTCCACCTTACATCTGATTGTTGTAGCAGGTAAGTTTCTTGACTTTTAACTACAAAAACCTGTTTACTGCACCAGACCTGATTCACATGTTAATATGTAGCAGCCCATAACTGGTAAACAAGAAAATAACATTCCCTGTGTGTTTTTCTGTAGCTTTGTTCAGGGAGGAACCTCCATCATGTCAGAGGTGGATGACACTGACTGACTGATTAACAGACAGTCTCACCTGGCAAAGTGATTCATCAATCTGATGATGTATATTATATCATTAATAATTTATTAATATATTTTATTAAAATAATGATTAATATTATTTTCTACTGTTAGTTTTAGGCCATGTTATGCTTAAGGCTACGAAGGATACACTTCATTTAGCAATGAAAATAATTTGATTTTGTACCTTATAAAGTTCATCTGAAAATGTTTTGTCGTGGGGGGGAGGGGGGTGGAAAAAAAAGAAAAAAAATGACAACATAAATTTTGTATAATATCTTATTTTTTATTTTGGCTGCTGGTATAGTTGTTTGGCTTATTTTGCTCATTTCTGTTTGGTTTGTTAGTTTTGTCCCTTTTAGGCTATATGCTATATATAGTATATTTATATAGCACGTGCTGTCTATATAATTAGGCTGAGCCCTGTGTTGTGTTTTGATTACAATGACTGCATAAAAAGGAGCTCATGCCTTTGAGCGTGGAATATGCGTCAGTAACTACTGATTAACTGTGCTGTATGTAATGTATTTTGTTTTTGGACTTGATTTGCAAATTAATGACAAAAATTTCCAAAACAAGAGTTAGTTATTTTATAGACATTAAGGATTAAAGTTGTTATGCAAAACGTATTTTTGAAATTCTACGTAATAAATAACTTTTCTAAACTCCTGAGCAGCCTCTGGGTTTGTACCTGTCCTGGTTGACAGAGCCAATAAAGTTGGTTCAAATCAGAGACAGTGAACTCAAATCCTCACATATTACTCCATGTACAGTTTAGATTTTCACACATAGAAATCAAACATATCGCCAAGGAGGTTATGTTTTTGACTCAGTTTGTCTATACGTCTGTTTGTTCCTTCCTTTTTCTGTCTGTCAACAGAATTACTGAAAAATGTACTGGCCCCATTTTCATGAAACCTGGTGAAAGGGTGTAGATTGGCCCTAGGAAGAAACCATTACTTTTTGGAGCGGATCCGAACTACGGTTAGGATACACAAATTATTTCTCACTTTTATTAACATTGTGAGATACGGCATTTGTGTTACATTTATATGGGTTGGAATAATCAGAAACATTTGTTTCAGACTGGGAAAACTCTCACTACATTAGCATTGTGAAATAGGGCATGGCTTGGTGGAGGTCTGCACTCTCAGAGTTGCCCTTCTAGTTTCCTGTTTTATCCCATTTTAAATGTAGGACATCTCTGCACACAGTTTATCCAACTGATCCACCTAAACAAGCCAAAGTTCAAAAATATGTTTTACTTTATACTTTTACCCCTTGTTTTGTTACATGTCCATGTTTAGTTAAAGTGCCCATATTATGAAAAAAACACTTTTTTTGGGATTTGGGGTGTTCTTTTGTGTCTCTGGTGCTTCCACACACATACAAACTTTGAAAAAATCCATCCATGCTGTTTTGAGTGAGATACGGTTTCTGAATGTGTCCTGCCTTCAGTCTCCTAGTGAGCTGTTCAAATAGTCGGCCTCGGACTGTGACGTCACAGTCCGAAATGAGCTGGCGCTACCACAACCGTTAGCTCGTAAGGCGGCCGGCTAACGCTAGCATGCTACGTCGTTCTCAATAGCAAAGCACTGCTACAACACACACAAGTTCACCATAATTTGCAAAAGAACTACTTACATGTGTGCCCTCATTTAGAAGTCTCCCTGCTAATCCTGCCTTGTAACTGACCAAAGTTGGAGAAACAGCTTTCTTTTACTGTCTCTAGAGTTAGCTAGCTGACATGATCTATATCTGAGCTACTGAGCATGTGCGAATGCAATCAAAGATAGTACAGAAGAAGAAGATGAAAAGAGGTCTCACTCTGTAGCTAAAACAGAAAGCAGGTGAAAATAGGATCTACAGCAGTGAGAGAGAGCTGTGCAGTACAACAACAATATGGTGTTTTTTGAAAATTAAACCATGTAAACCTATTCTGGTAAAACCTTAAAATACAGTTATGAACCTGAAAATGAGCATAATATGGGCGCTTTAACACTAACATGCATGTGAGTTTATCACACCTCAGTGTTCTGCATTTCTCTGCAAAGAGAAGCAACCTGACCGCAGAGAGAACAGAGAAGAGACAAACTCAGAAAAAACAATGACGTAATTTTACATTCCCCTCTTATGATTAATACTCTGTTCTTCATTCTGTTCAATGTAACTGCCTCAGTTCACAGGTCAAATACATTCCTGTTCCATCACTACACCTGCAGACTGTGTGACATCCTGAATCAGTGCACATAGAGATGAACTGTCTGTCTGTTTTTCTCTTCTCTTTATGAATGCTCTTTTCTGGTGTCGGTCGGGATGTTAGTGGTGAAACAGTGTAACAGTATTAACAGGTCAATATTAGTTTCTTACTCTCTTTTTTGAAGTTTATAGTTTGTAAAACAACATAACTTTATGGTGTTGTGGGTACTGTATGTACTGGCATTTGGCTCTTCATGCATATTAATGATCAAAAGAGGAAGGAAATGTATTCTTTACCAGCCTGATATCTGTCTTCTGCTTACTGACAACAGAGGAGAGGCATCTTTAAAGACGACGTCCGTCTTCATTGTAAGTAGAAACAGTTTATTGATTAGTTTATTGATACTGTATACCTCCTGTGTACATTATTTTACCTGCTGACATGTTTTATTGTCTCACACAGAGAGATGAGAGGAGCAGCTATGAGTTTAACTGCAGCAGCGAGTGGATTTGTTGTCTTCCTTCTCTCTGTGTCAGGTACTGTATATCTACAGTTATATTCATTCTTTAAAAGAGGGATTCTGGGAAAATGTGGGACTGAAGGTCATTATGTGGAAATAAGTGGATCAGAGTTGTGTGAAAGGCAAACTTCCAGAAATGCTACAAATATTAGTTTTGTTTACAATTTTGATAGGAATACTGATCAGTAAAGTCATCACATACCGTCTCAACTTCTCTTTATTGATCACACGTCTGAGCCCAACCCTGCTAGTTCCTTCTGTACTCTCTGACTTCAGTGTTCTGCATTTCTTTTTAGTTTTCACACTTACCTCAGCATTAACCTGACTGCAGAGTGAACAGAGAGGAAACTAACCAAGAAATGTACAGACTCATATACTTCCTATTATCCCTGAAAATGTTTAATGTATATTAATATACATCATCTCTTCAACTTTTAACATATTTAACTTTTCCTTTGTTTAGACTTCTGCTCTATCCTAGAAGAGTGTGTTAAATGTATTTGTATTTTTTGTTGACATGTAAGAAGCACTTCTCCGGCTTATTTTCCGCAAATGCTTTTTTTATTAAATAACCAAAACCAAAGCATCCAGAAGTAACACATATCCCTATGTCCCAACTATAATAAAATATGATAAAACCTGATAAAATTCTTAAATACAGTTAAATTAGACAGATGCATGATGAGGAACCTTTTATCACTTTTTTAATATCTACAGATAATTGTTCTGATAATTGAGGATTTTGAATCTTGTCCAGGTTACTTTTCCTAGATCACATCTGTATTACTATCCACTTTGTTTCATTAACTGATTGTTAACTGAAGTTATTAATTCATGCTGCTTCCTGATGTTCTCTGTGTTACAGTGATACAGGGTCAGGCTGTCTCGAGAGTGACTTACACCTCTACTCAGATCTGTGCTGTTAAAGGATCAACAGTGAACATACCCTGCAGCTACACATACCCATCAGCTGTAGGTGCGTTGATAATACAGTTGAGAGAATATTATGGTTTACTAAAAAGAATAATGATGAACCTGTAGATCTGACAACAATGTCAGAGTATTCAGGTCGTGTGCAGTATAACAGTAAAAACAAGGACTGCACTCTGAGAATCTCAGACCTGAGAGAGAGAGACTCAGCTGTGTACAAGTTCAGGTTCATAACAAACCATTTAACAGGGAAATATACTGGTTCACCTGGAGTCACTCTGTCTGTTACAGGTAACTTTTTTATCTGAATATTTAATAAATTATTAATTGTTAAACATCTTGATGACAACATGAAAGTTACATGCATTTGGGTGTGTGTTGACATTTCAGTCTAAAATGAAGATTAATGTTTATTATTATTATTATTATTATTATTATTATTATTCAGGTCTCCAGGTGCAGGTGAACAGATTAGAGGTCCATGATTCCTCTAACTTGGCAGATCTGAAGTGTCAGAGCAGTTGTCCTCTACCTGGTCATCCTTCCTACATCTGGTACAAGAATGGACAGAACATTCAGGGACAAACATCTGATTCTTATTCAGCCTCCTTGGATCCTACAGACAGCTTTTCCTGTGCTGTAAGAGGACATGAGAAGTCCCGCTCTCCTTCAGTGTGTGAGTTTACTTACAGTCTTCCTCTGACATAACACCATCTAGTGGAGCCTGATCTACATGTAACTCAGTGGTATTTGGTGATTGGTGCAATTGAATAAATGAATGAATTAATTTATTGGTTGTAACAAAGGGTAGGGTCAGAAGCTTCGGCTTATATAAGTGTCTGACTTTACTCAACACCCCTATGCTTATGGAAAATTTGGATCTTACATGGTTTACTTGTGGTTTCCACCTGAATTTGTGGTCTATTATTACCCCTAGAAAGGTATATTAATATATATTCTGAAGTTATTAATTCATGCTGCTTCCCGATGTGCTCTGTGTTACAGTGATAAAGGGTCAGAATGGCTTGGGAGTGACTTACACCTCTACTCAGATCTGTGCTGTTAAAGGATCAACAGTGAACATACCCTGCAGCTACACATACCCATCAGCTGTAGGTGGCGTTGCTACTACAGTTGAGCAGAGCGTCTGGTTAAGACAACAGTTTGTGGATCTGACAACAGTCTCAGAGTATTCAGGTCGTGTGCAGTATCACTCTGAAAACAAGGACTGTACTCTGACAATCTCAGACCTGAGAGAGAGAGACTCAGCTGTGTACTATTTCAGGTTCATAACAAACCAAGGTGGGAACTATGTTGGTTATCCTGGAGTCACTTTGTCTGTCACAGGTAACTTTTTATCCAAATATTTTATAATTCACATGAAAGTTACTTGTATCTGTGTGGTTTTTGTTTGTGTGTGTGTGTGTGTGTGTGTGTGTGTGTGTGTGTGTGTGTGTGTGTGTGTGTGTGTTTACAGTTCAGTCTAAAATTAAGACTTCTGTTCCTTATTCACATATTCAGGTCTCCAGGTGCAGGTGAGCAGATTAGAGGTCGACGAGTCTTTTAACCAGGCAGAGCTGAAGTGTCAGAGCAGTTGTCCTCTACCTGGTCATCCTTCCTACATCTGGTACAAGAATGGACAGAACATTCAGGGACAAACATCTAATTCTTATTCAGCCTCCTTTGATCCTGCAGACAGCTTTTCCTGTGCTGTAAGAGGACATGAGGACTTCCCCTCTCCTTCAGTGTGTGAGTTTACTTACAGTCTTCCTCTGACATAACACCATCTAGTGGAGCCTTTAACCTTTTGTACTGTACCTTAACTTCATGTAACTCTGTGATATTTGGTGACTTATTTTGCAGATTTGTATGAAAACCAAATCACTAATCAATGATCTCTTATTTCCTGACCTCACTGTAAAGTAAAGCTGTAAAATAAGAGCTCAGACTGGAAATGTAGCCTGTGTCCTGCATCTGTTTGAAATATTTACTTCTGTCTTTATTTGACACTTTTCTTCGTTGAAATGTGTTATTCACTAATTTTGATCCTTCATGTCAGATGCAAAACACATCATGGGTAAAGGTTTTAACTTACATTTTTTTATTCTGGTTGATTCACAAAACATGACTGAAAATAATGAATCTGTCCATTCAAGTTTCTTTGTGGAAGTGATAATGTCAGAAAATGTTTCACCACCCACTTTGTGTTTCTATGAACTAGTGTTGATTTAAATATCTTCCACTGTGAAAACAAATTCATCTTGGAATTAAATGTTAAATGTCTCTATGTCTCTATGTTTTCTCCTCCAGATGGTCCAAAGCTTCCCTCTGTGTCAGTGAGTCCCTCTGCTGAGATAGTGGAGGGCAGTTCAGTGACTCTGACCTGTAGCAGTGATGCTAACCCAGCAGCTAAATACACATACTGGTACAAGGAGAAGCCAGTCTTTAAATATCTCAGTGAAGGACCAAAGCTCGTCTTCAGCTCCATCCGGTCCTCTGACTCTGGACAGTATTACTGTACAGCTGAGAACAAAATAAGGAAATACATCAATATAAATGTGAAATGTGAGTAAAACAAAGTTCATTTAATAACCATCATGCAACTGATGACAACTTGTTAAATCTTTATTAGCCACTCCAGTGTTTAGTTGATCATGTTCTTTCTTCAGTTCTGCCTGTGTCCCAGTCTGCTGCTGTAGTTCACTGAGCTGCTGCAGTAGATGATGAAAAGACAGTTTGATTTACAAATGTCTCCCAGATCTGCACGGATGTTCAGGGGATTCAAACCATCAGTGATCCAGAAAACCACCACAGGCTTCTGTCCTGTTCTCAGTCCAACCCTCTTACACCAAATCTGCTCATCAATAGTTAAACAGGGCCATCATTCCAGTATTTACAATATATATCAAAGATATTGTGTGGTATAATTTATTTCTGTTTCAAAAATATGGAACATTCTTTTACTCTCCGGTTAGAATTTTATGTTTATCACTTAAGTGGTCCCAACAAGAGATCAGCCTGCTGCCAGTCACAAACCACCTCTAAAGGTTTAGATGCTTTTACACACAACTATTACTTATTTCAACACAAGATGTAACATCAAAGAAATCTAACCTAATATTTGGTACCTAATTTATTTTATCTTTTCCAGATGGTCCAAAGCATGCCTCTGTGTCAGTGAGTCCCTCTGCTGAGATAGTGGAGGGCAGTTCAGTGAATCTGACCTGTAGCAGTGATGCTAACCCAGCAGCTAAATACACCTGGTACAAGGAGAACCAAAAACTGCTTCAAGGACCAGAAAGACATTATTATTTCCCCTCCATCAGCTCTGAGGACAGAGGGAACTACTACTGCAAGTCTGAGAATCAGTTTGGACAGATCATGTCATTGTCTCTGTCAGTAGATGTTCAGTGTAAGTACCAAACATCTGGAGAAAAGGAAATCTGGTGACCCAGCAGTAAGAGACATATGCCATGTAGCCACAGGGAACCTGGTTCATATGATATTTCTTTGGTACAGAACTCTTATTAACAATCCCCAAAGAAGTGATGTTAATGTATGCTAACTGTGGTCTGTTTGTGTAGTTTGACAGACAGATTGCCCCCAAAACATTTTGTTCACAAAATACCTGCCCTTAATCCCAAATAACATGTGACAAAGCCATGGTAACATTTAATATACATCATTATCAGATGTGAATGACATGGGTCTCTCTTAATCTCCTCCAGATGGTCCAAAGCTTCCCTCTGTGTCAGTGAGTCCCTCTGCTGAGATAGTGGAGGGCAGTTCAGTGAATCTGACCTGTAGCAGTGATGCTAACCCAGCAGCTAACTACACCTGGTACAAGGAGAATGAAGACTCACCAAAAGCATCAGGACAGATCTTCACCATCACTGACTTCAGAGCTGAACACAGTGGGAATTATTACTGTGAAGCCCAGAACAGAAGAGGACGTCAGAACTCCACCTTACATCTGATTGTTGTGGGAGGTAAGTTTTTACATTCAGCTACAACTGTAAACTTATGCGCTTGCATGTCTTCAGTTAGGGCAGGACATTGTTATCCATAGTGATATTGTTAATAGGGGAAAAGGAACTATGGGAAGCATCTTAACCTGACAGTCACATCCTCTGAAAAAGAGGCAGGAGATACAAGTGTGTTCCAGTTATCTGGGAGTCAGACTGCTCTGCCTCCCTAGAAACTCTGATACCAAGATCCAATAAACAGTCCAGATTTCATCTTCAGTTTGAAAGAGTGGTCACGTTTTCATGCATCATTAAATTTTTCTTCCACTGACAAGTTCCTCAGCTCATAAAACCATAATTCCATTTTATAAACTAAAATGATGTAATATTGGCACATGCATCATTTTGTCATATATTCCTCTATGGAACCAATGAGCTTAAACATGTTATAACACCCTGATTAACTGTCTCTGTTTTCTTTTGATCACCATATCTCAGGAACAAGTCCGTTAATAGCTGCTGGACCAATCAGTGTTGTTCTCCTGGCTGTCCTATCCCTCTCTGTCTTCCTGTGGATCAGGTGAGCAGTTCTGTTTCACTGAATCATTGTTTGTTAAAGCTATAGGCCGCAATTATTTTATATTAATTAACGTCTGTTACATTCAAGCCATTGCCAAATGAGTTGACACAAAGCTAATTAAGCCTACCAGCTCCACACAACTCTCTCTGTATTTCTCAGCATGGCTGTGTTTACAAAATGGTGTAGTCCGGCTACATTCTACGCAGCCCCCCTGGTCCCACTTTGTAAAAAAAATTAATTATAACTATCTCTCGTGGCCTCAAGATAGTATCTGGTATCCACGAGATACTATCTTGATTCCACAAGATAATTCTTCTTCATATTTTATAGCCTATATTTATACTTTTTACATATATATGTCACAAAGTGGAGCCAGGCAGCCAGAGTTTTCTTATGTTGTATATAGTGTGGTGTTTTGGTTTGCCTGGCACAGAACGGAAGACAAAATAAAATACCCAAAACACCACTATATACAACATAAGAAAACTCTGGCTGCCTGGCTCCACTTTGTGACATATATACATGTAAAAAGTATAAATATAAGCTATAAAATATGAAGAAGAATTATAAAGGACTATGGATATGAAGCCTACAAGATTTACATTACTGTATCAACAGAATTGTGATGAACAGTACTAGTAAATAAATAGAAGCAGAACTGCAGCAAACTATATTGCACACTGAATATTAAAACAGAGAATATTACACAGAATGTGAAGTATTGCACTACACTAAAGGGTCCAGTTTAATAAACAAAGGGTCCATGTGTCAGACACTTTACTATCTTGAGGCCACGAGATAGTATCTTGAGGCCACGAGATAGTTATAATAAATTACAACAAAGTGGGACCAGGACCAGGGGGGCTCCGTAATATTCCCTCGCAGCAGCTCGAATGATGTGTTTTACGTCACCGCTTAGACAGGAAACATCAGCGTTGGGCTTTGGAGAGGAAGAGGAGTGCTGCCACAGGTGAAGGCATGGATGAAAACCTGAAGAAGCGCCCACGAAATGTTTCAGTCAGTGATTGTACTGCTAAGAAAAGACCTGCACGTTTAGCAGAAGGACTACAATCCCACGGACCGAACACATTGCTGTTGTAAAAAAATTACAAGATAATTACCTTTTCTAAAATGTCAATGTTTTTTTAAATCCTCTGTGTCCTCCTCGATTTGAGTGATAAACGCTACTAGCAACTGTGTGGAGGAGGGGTGGGGGTGGCCATTGATCAGCGAAGGCTTGCGTCATGTGGATGAGCCGACAGTGTTGTTGTCATTACTTAGAATTCCTCCTTCCTCACGCACTTTAGCTTTAAATCACTAAAAGTCAGTTTGTCAGAACTAAAACATTCCATCATTTGTTTTTTTAATTCTCCTGACCAGAAAGAGGAGGGCTTCCAGGGACTCATCTGGACCAGACAACAGGGAACAGGTGAGAATAGTTACGTATATTATTCTAGTATCAAAGAAAACCCATTCCTTTAAAACTGCTGAGTCACTTACTGTCTTTAAGGACTTCTAGAAACCAAATCTGACTGAGAAGGACCTTATGCTGCTCTTTTTATCTCTTTTCAAAGAAGTTAATTTCTATCACACTCTCTTTGATTCTCCTCTTGTCTTGGATGTGACTATATTCCTGGTAGTTTTCTTACTATTTGTCCCTTCCTTGTATATTCCTTTCCTTTTTTCTTTCATACAGCAACATGTTGGTAAAGCAGGGATATTAATTCCATCTGTCCTGGTTGCAATCCTCTGCAAGAATGCACTATTCAAATGAAAAACCTACTCCTGTAAAATGCGTAGCTGAAAGTAATTGTGTCCCTGCAGTGTGTACCTGATCCGAGTGAGCCAGAGGAGCAGGTTGACCTTCAGTACGCCACCATCCACGTCTCCAACAGCCAGGCAGATCCTCTGTACTCCAACATCAGAGCTGCTCAGCCCCTCAGACACAGGGAGCAACAGGAAGCCGTTGAGTACGCTGCCGTCAGCTTCAACAGTGGCAGTACTGCCCCGAGGTGAGCAGCTCCTCACACAGGAACATTATCCTCACTACAAATAACACTACTTTGAATGTAATACATTGCTTTTACGTTCCTATTACAGTAGGATGAGGATTATATTAGTTTATATCTTCAGAATCACCTTTTCTTCTTCTTCTCAGAACCAGAGGTCGGGACACTGGAGAGGATCCAGCTGCTTTGTACAGCACAGTCAACAACCCCCGATGAAAACAACAGGCATTGCATTTATAGTCTGATATTTCTATCTTTTTTACCAAAAAAAATATTTAAATTAATCAGTTATTCATTGATTTATATATATTAGTCTCTAACTGGTCTTCCTCCCAAACGTCCCCGTGCAGACGCTAAAACATACCTGAAGTAGTTGTTAATGCAACAAGGGATGTGATCCCCAACTGGCTTCCCACCTGCAAACACTGGAAGTTGTTTTTGTTGGAAAGCACGGTCAAGCCAACAATGGCAATGTTTTCATTTTTCTTTTTAAATTTCTTTTTTTTATGAATATATATTTGATGGTGACGGTAGAAAAAAAGTCAGAAAATGTGAGGAGAAAGTTATAACATGCAACAAAGGTTGCTGGCTGGAATAATACATTTAATGTTGCGATTAACTGATTGGCGTCTTAATCATTAGGCCTTTAAACATTTTCTGACATGCAAATTAGCACCAAAAACAAATGACAGCAGAGGTCAGTCATAAAGAGAAGACTTGGGTAGAAGTGTTCAGTCTTTAACAACGACTCTTCAAACTCCACTGACTATATTGCATCAGCGTTGTCAGTGGCTTCAAATCTTTTTGTAATCATTGGTATGTTTTTATGAAAGTCTTTTAAAGGTAAAGACACCAACTTCCTATTCATTTTAAACCAGTGTGCATGATGGGATCACAGAGAGGCAGTGCAGACCTCAAAGTTTAAACTGTGACCTGGAAGGGCTGGAAGATTTTTACCAGGGGACACATTTCCCCTGAGAACTAGATTCTAAATGACTGTAAAGTTACAACTTCTTATTTTGCTGCTTTGCTATTGTAGAGAACATGTGTTTCATGTGTAGTTTCCAGCTGTTGCTACTAGATATAAGTAAAGAGTTATATTTTACAATAACAGACCATTTCTATTTTCCTGCCAAGTAGATCTCTGTATAAATAATACTGTATTCACAACTAGATTTATTGTGAGTCAAATATCAATTATCATTATTATTGTACTTATTTTGTGAATGATTTCATCTGCCTCACCTGCTACGATCATCTATATTGCGGTTTTATTACTACAACAATTGTTTATACATTTATCACCATGTATTGCATGTAGACTTTTTTACTATATTGTTTTTGTCCTGCTTAAATAAAAATAAATTAATAGTTAGTAAACATTTAGTTTTGCCCTGTTATGTTCTTTGTCCTGATGAGTCAGTATTTGTCCAGTACAATCTCTTAAATGGCTCATTCGATGGGTGTTTGTAGTCTTTTTGTGCTTGTTGTTAACCCTTTGACATCCCATTTGTTTTCTGCTCTGATTAAACAGATTTGCAGAGACTAGACGTCCCCATCTTAGAGTTTCCTCTTAAGACCCATTCAGAAATCAGCTGAGAGCATTTTTAGTGAGAAACAAGAGAACTTTAAAGGTTCCATGGCATGAACATTTCACTTTGAGGTTTTATAACATTAATGAGTTACTGACACACACACACACACACACACACACACACACACACACACACACACACACACACACACACACACACACACACACACAATACAATACAATTGTGAGGAGGTTCTTTAAAATTATACCAGTAATTACATTTCCACTGAGAGTAACAAACCAGGACCACTTCACTATTGAAATGTACACTGTATTATGACACACTATATATAAAAAGGATAAAACCAGTTCTCAGGATTTGAAAAACTAACAAGAAATCCCACCGGTTTCAGTCCGAACTCCAACCACAATTTCAAAGTTCATACGGCAGTGGTCTCAAACTCGCGGGCCAATTGCGGCCCGCGGTACGATAGTTTGTGGCCCCCGCCTTAATATGAAAGTTTAATGTTAGTGCGGTCCGTGAGTTTGATATGTATGGTACTTTACAGTGTTGTGTGCGGAGCTGAACGAACCCACCATTCACGGTGGGGTATATGGCTCTCGGGGGCGGGGCATCGGCCGGGCTTGATGCAAGCAGAGAAACATTCCTCAATGAGTGAAAGTTACAGCCGCGTTGCCATGGAGTGTTTTCTTCCATGCCTGGCTGGCTGCCTCGTTTCTATTGGGCACATACGGTCATTCGTCCCAGCGCCGCGTTCACAACACCACTTATTTTAAGTTGCTGCCCAGGACATTATAGTAGGAGTCTAAGGCTATATATGTATATAAATGTATATACATTTTATAGCCTCGTTATATAGCTATATAACGAGGGGTTAAATTGGGGCCATCCGGGCTCGGCCCCCGCACATGCCTCCGCTAGTTTGTCCAGATGTGCCTGCTTGCAGTCTAAATATGTCACAAAAAATTGATGAAAGTGATGCTTTTGAAAACATCATATTTGAATGATGATGATACATGAATAAATGACATTTTTTGAAGTGGCATGTCTATTTTGTCTCGGCGGAGCTGAGATGAGAACAATCAGAACACGGCAACAACTTGGCCAGAACTGCAGACATTTCACCACCGCGGGTCAACAACATAATGCCAAAGTGTCTCCGTCGGTAGGATTAACAGATAAAATGCCTTCTCATAAAGCTAAAACCCCGTTCGCAACCTCCACCGGCCGCTTACGAGTTCATGGCGCTGACGGGCCGTTGAACCATTCCCCACCGCTCCCCGAGCATCAGAGAGCCCCTTTCGTTTTTTTTTTTTTTGTGTGTGTGTGTGTGTGTGTGTGTGTGTGTGTGTGTGTGTGTGTGTAAGTAAAGAGAGAGAATGGGAGAAGAAGTTTGTGTGAGGTGGACCTGGTCACCACAGACCCAAATCTTCTCAGCTGTTGCTACTGTCATGCTGCACAGTCTCTTCATGTGGCACATTATGTTTGGCACATTGTATGGGTCACTTCTTATATCATAACAAGGTAATACATGTGTAATCAAGTGATGACTGATTAACAGTAATGCAAATGCTAAATGCCCTAATACCTGATGATACTACAACAATGCAGAGTATAGGCTCTTAACCTTGGAGTTTTGCACATTTCATATAAGAACCGTGGTAAAGTTGGTTTTATATTGGACGTTGGATATTCGACACATTCGAAAAATCTATTATGCAGCTTGCCCTTTCAACCTATTCATGTAACAAACAATTATAATAATAACCCAAAAAAAAAAATTTTTTATTCATAAACATCCTTTAATTTTTAAAATATTTTTTTAGTGTAAATAAATGCCAATAAAATCTATTATCGGACTATCTTTTGTAACTAACCCTCCTACACATTCATTAGAAGGGCCGAATGAAATGATGTTTTTTTTGAAAAAAGAAGCTTTGTGCAATGTGTAGGAGGGTTAGTTGAGTTCAACAAAAGTGGTTTGAAATGAATAGGTCAAAAGGTCAGGCCGCATAATAGATTTATGTCATTTTTTTACATAAAAAAAAGATTTAAAAAATTAAAGGATGTTTTTTTTGAAAAAAGAAGCTTTGTGCATTGTGTAGGGTGGTTAGCTGAGTTCATCACAAGTGGTTTGACCTGAATAGGTCAAAGGGTCAGGCCACATAATAGATTTATGTCATTTTTTTACATAAAAAAAGATTAAAAAAATTAAAGGATGTTTTTTTTGAAAAAAGAAGCTTTGTGCATTGTGTAGGGTGGTTAGCTGAGTTCATCACAAGTGGTTTGACCTGAATAGGTCAAAGGGTCAGGCCACATAATAGATTTATGGCATTTTTTTACATAAAAAAATATTTAAAAAATTAAAGGATGTTTTTTTTGAAAAAAGAAGCTTTGTGCATTGTGTAGGGTGGTTAGCTGAGTTCATCACAAGTGGTTTGACCTGAATAGGTCAAAGGGTCAGGCCACATAATAGATTTATGTCATTTTTTTACATAAAAAAATATTAAAAAAATTAAAGGATGTTTTTTTTGAAAAAAGAAGCTTTGTGCATTGTGTAGGGTGGTTAGCTGAGTTCATCACAAGTGGTTTGACCTGAATAGGTCAAAGGGTCAGGCCACATAATAGATTTATGGCATTTTTTTACATTAAAAAATATTTAAAAAATTAAAGGATGTTTTTTTTGAAAGAAGAAGCTTTGTGCAATGTGTGGGAGGGTTAGTTGAGTTCAACAAAAGTGGTTTGATCTGAATAGGTCAAAAGGACAGGCCGCATAATAGATTTATGGCATTTTTTTACATAAAAAAATATTTAAAAAATTAAAGGATGTTTTTTTTGAAAAAAGAAGCTTTGTGCAATGTGTAGGAGGGTTAGCTGAGTTCATCACAAGTGGTTTGAAATGAATAGGTCAAAAGGTCAGGCCGCATTATAGATTTATGGCATTTTTTTACATAAAAAAAGATTAAAAAAATTAAAGGATGTTTTTTTTGAAAAAAGAAGCTTTGTGCATTGTGTAGGGTGGTTAGCTGAGTTCATCACAAGTGGTTTGACCTGAATAGGTCAAAGGGTCAGGCCACATAATAGATTTATGGCATTTTTTTACATAAAAAAATATTTAAAAAATTAAAGGATGTTTTTTTTGAAAAAAGAAGCTTTGTGCAATGTGTAGGAGGGTTAGCTGAGTTCATCACAAGTGGTTTGACCTGAATAGGTCAAAAGGACAGGCCGCATAATAGATTTATGGCATTTTTTTACATAAAAAAATATTTAAAAAATTAAAGGATGTTTTTTTTGAAAAAAGAAGCTTTGTGCATTGTGTAGGGTGGTTAGCTGAGTTCATCACAAGTGGTTTGACCTGAATAGGTCAAAGGGTCAGGCCACATAATAGATTTATGTCATTTGTTTACATAAAAAAAGATTTAAAAACTAAAGGATGTTTTTTTTGAAAAAAGAAGCTTTGTGCAATGTGTAGGAGGGTTAGTTGAGTTCAACACAAGTGGTTTGACATGAATAGGTTGAAAGGGCAAGCTGCATAATAGATTTTTCGAATGTGTCGAATATCCAACGTCCAATATAAAACCAACTTTACCACGGTCATATAAGACTCAATTTCTCTGTACCGTTACTGTAAAACACGCTTTACGCCGCTCCGCGATGCGATGCGATGCGATGCGATGCGATGCCAGCACTGGAGGCACTGAGGAGGAATAAGGACAGCTCTTAGTCAAGCACCACACACACAAGAAAAGCTTTCTCACACAGCCGGGGTGGGTAGGCTTGGGGACATTCATTCACTTATCTGAACACAGGCGCTGAACCCATCATTCTGGTTGCTGCGTCCCCCTGCGGCTTCGTTCTCCGTCGAGGCGTTGTGCTCCGATCTGTGCCACCACTTGTTTGACTTCACTTGCTTCGGTCCGTCACGGTTAGCGATCCTCCAGCCGTCTGCTCGTCTCCGTGTCCCCTGCCCTCCGGTGCGCCTGCTTCTCTACTGTACTCTGTCAGTGCTGCTTCTCGTCTGTGCTCCCCGTCCGTGTCGCTTCCCTCTGTGGCCGTGCTGCTGTGCTGTGTTTCCAGTCCCCCTCGCCCCGCGGTGGGGGTGGCGCGGGACTATCCCTCGCTGTCTGACCGTCTTCCCCTTCTTCCTGGTTTCCGTTCCGCTGTCGACCACACGTCTCATTGCATAACATCCTCCTACACGCCCATAGAGTAGAGCGTCTCCACAGGCCTCGCAGATCTCGACCGTCCTCTCGTCCAGCCTCACCTCCGGTCCTATCTGCCACCAGTCCCGCGCCACCTGAGGGTCCCCATTTTACCACTCCGGCCCTTGCTCCTCGCTTCCTCCCTCTTTCACTGCTCTCTCCTGTGTCTTTTTTTGGTGTTTCTTGTTTGTCCCTTTTTCATTGCTTCTCAGTTCCTACCACACCTGTCTTTCATCAGTTCATATACTCTTAAAGCATAATTTGGAAAGAGTAGCAACAGCGAAATGTGCTGCATGTCTTCAAATAGACTGGTCAGAAAAATAAATATGTTCAAATTCAAAGTGTAATTCCCGCTTTTTTTCTTTATTTTCCCGAGATGCACTGCGATTAACAGTAAATCCCTGTAATCTGCAACATTCTGGTGATGGTGCTGTAATATCATTATTTTCTCCCAGAATGCATTGCCACTTACAGTATGATCCTGTATAACATTAAAACAGTAAGATACTGTGAGATTTTAGCTGTAAATTTACATCAAAGGGTTACAGTGTAGGCATGGTTTTGTGCACCTGTCCTTGATCAGCCTATCAGTCCAGGCTGTGCTGTTCACAGTTCACTGTTCACAGTCAGAGGAAGGAGGCGGGGTCCAGCAATACCTAGTGGTGTTTATATTTTTAACCCCACCATAAATACAATTATTCAAGCATCATAGTTAAAAAGGCATGCATGCAACACATCACACAGGCACAGCAAACTGATCAAAGTATGCAAACACCAAAATGCACGTGCAATTTGTTAATTAAAAACACGCAGGCACAGCAATCACATGCAAAAGTTAAAATCAATGGCACACAGAGTTATTACTATATGCTGAGATTGTTCATATTTGACACTACGACACTTAATGCAAAGCTAGCATTGTCCAAAATGTCTTTTTCATGACAACTTGACATTAACGAAGACAACAATCTCTGTGTTATAACAACTTGACATTAAACTAGACAATACAACCTGTCGATTTCTTTGTAATGACAACTTGACATTAATCTACACAACATAACCTGTCACCTCGGTACTGCATTCACTGTCGTCAAACTGCTCTTATAACTTTTAAGAACTCTTAATGACAAGTCCAAATGGTTCCACTTTACTTGAGGTTATGGATATTATTCATGACACTGTCATATAAGCATTTGATGATGAAATCAAATTTCATGACAGGTTCAAATTGTTTCACTTTACTGGAGGTCAGGGAAAAATATTCATGACATAATTATAATGTTCTCATGACAGCCGATGTAAAAACCAACCTCTTAATGACAATTTAATGTAATGTTAAAGTTTGATAATTGGGCCTGTAATGACATATTTATGACTTATAAATATAGGTTTATGTTTTCTAGGTTAATGTCAAGTTTACACAGAGATTGTTCTCGCTAAAGTTTCTAACTCCGCCCAAATAGCTGAAGAAGTTATGTGACGCTTCAGAGGAAAGGACATCTCATCCCTCTAAAACACATTTGCTCGTTGTGGCATCTAGCCGTGAAGTAGAATCTATTTTTTTTAGCTGCATGCTGGGAGGTCTGAATGTTTTTTCAAATATTAGGCCAAGGAGGTTATTTTTTCGACTGAGTTTGTCTGTACGTTTGTTTGTTCCTTCCTTTTTCTGTCTGTCAACAGAATTACTGAAAATGTACTGGCCCCATTTTCATGAAACCTGGTGAAAGGGAGTAGATCGGCCCTAAGAAGAAACCATTACATTTTGGAGCAGATCAAAACTACGGTTAGGGTACACAAATTATTTCTCACTTTTAAGAAATAGGACATTTGCAACACAAATGCCTCTCTGTGCATTTGTGTTGCATTTATGTGGTGTCGGAATAATCAGAAAAAATGTTTCAGACTGGGAAAAATCTCACTGCATTAGCATTGTGAAATAGGGTATGATGTTTACCCATGTTTAGGTAACACTAAAATGCATGTGAGTTTATCACACCTCAGTGTTCTGCATTTCTCTGCAAATAGAAGCAACCTGACCGCAGAGAGAACAGAGAAGAGACAAACTAAGAAAAAACAATGATGTCATTTTCCATTCCCCTCTTATGATTAATACTCTGCTCTTCATTCTGTTCAATGTAACTGCCTCATGGTTCACAGGTCAAATACATTCCTGTTCCATCACTACACCTGCAGACTGTGTGACATCCTGAATCAGTGCACATACAGATGAACTGTCTGTCTGTTTTTCTCTTCTCTTTATGAATGCACTTTTCTGGTAAGTTTACTTTTAAAAAGTTGCCAAATGGTTCCATTGACAAGACCAAAGTGATCTGTGTGTTTTGTCATTGGGAACTGAGCTATCATCGCAGCATGTCCAGTCTGAAATAGCACTTGATGGCCAAGCACACAGCTGAAGTTAATTCCCCGCCCCCTCGTCAAAGCCAGGCGACTAAAGCACAAAGCAAGCCGATCCACTTTTCAATGTTGATAAGAGCATTAAAATGAGAAAAAAATAAGGGGACAAAAAGAAATCAAGGGACATTTAGAATAGATCAAAATATGCGATTAAGTGCGTGTTAACTATGACATTAATGTGATAAATCGCGATTAAATATTTTAATCGTTTGACAGCACTAAAAACAACAAAACTTTATGGTATCGAGGGTGTGTGCTTAAATTTGGCTCTGGCATGTATATTAATGATCCAAAGAGGAAGGAAATGTAGTCTTTACCAGCCTGATATCTGTCTTCTGCTTACTGACAACAGAGGAGAGGCATCTTTAAAGACGACGTCCGTCTTCATTGTAAGTAGAAACAGTTTATTGATTAGTTTATTGATACTGTATACCTCCTGTGTACATTATTTTATCTGCTGACATGTTTTATTGTCTCACACAGAGAGATGAGAAGAGCAGCTATGAGTTTAACTGCAGCAGCGAGTGGATTTGTTGTCTTCCTTCTCTCTGTGTCAGGTACTGTATATCTACAGTTACATTCATTCTTTAAAAGAGGGATTCTGGGAAAATGTGAGACTGAAGGCAAACTTCCCAGAAACGCTACAAATATTTGTTTTGTTTACAATTTTGATTGTTTTTGTGTGAATTGGATATCAGCAGGATCTTCTCTTGTGTTGGCCAGCATCCTTTGTCTTTTGTCTTTTGTATGAAGTAACTGTGTGCTAAGCACTTTTACATGCTGTAAACAGAGAATATTGTGGCTTTTATTCATAACTGTTTCTTCCTCACTCTGTGAAAACATGTTAATGTTTAATCTGTTCTAAAGACGACCCTGGTTGTAGAAACAACAGCTCACTTTCATCACGGTGAAGTTTATTTTAAAGGAATACTGGTCAGTGAAGTCATCCCATACCGTCTCAACTTCTCTTTATTCATCACACATCTGAGCCCGATGACCTCAGTGTTCTGCTTTTCTTTTTAGTTTTCACACTTACCTCAGCATCAACCTGACCACAGAGTGAACAGAGCAGAAACTAACCAAGAAATTTAGAAATTCATATACTTACAATTATCCCTAATAATGTATTATGTATGTATATTAATAAATATCAACTTTTCAACTTTCAACCTATTTAACTCTTCCGTTGTGTTTAGACTTGTCTTTGCCTGTTCACTTTGGTTTAATTCTGAAATAACTTGAAAAAAGTAAGTATCATTGTTAATAGGAGGTAGAACATAAGTTAAAACATGTATGTTATGTATAATTCTGCTCTATCCTATAAGATTCTGTAAAATGTATTTTTTGTTAACATGTAAGAAGCACTTCTCAGGCTTATTTTTACTAAACAATTAACACATACTGTATATACATACAATAAAGTAACACATATCCCTATGTCCTGAATATGATAAAATAGGATAAAACTTGATAAAATCCTAAAATACAGATAAGTTAGACAGATGCATGATGGGGAACTTTTTATGACTTTTATGATTATTGAGGATTTTGAAGTTTGTCCAGGTTACCTTTCCCTAGATCATGTTTGTAGTACTGATTGTTAAGTGAAGTTATTAATTAATTGTGCTTCCTGATGTGCTCTGTGTTACAGTGGTACAGGGTCAGAATGACTGGAGAGTGACTTACACCTCTCCTCAGATCTGTGCTGTTAAAGGATCAACAGTGAACATACCCTGCAGCTACACATACCCATACAGAATAAATGGCCTTGTTACCAAAGTTGAGAAAAGATTCTGGTTTACTGAATTAAATAATGGTGGACCTGTGGATCTGACAACAGTCTCAGAGTACAAACAGCGTGTGCAGTATCACTCTGAAAACGACTGCACTCTGACAATCTCAGACCTGAGAGAGAGAGACTCAGCTGAGTACAAGATCATGTTCATAACAAACCATGGTGGGAAATATACTGGTTCACCTGGAGTCACTCTGTCTGTTACAGGTAACAATTCAATCTACATTATTTAAAAAAATACTTTCAAGTGTTCAACATATAATGGAAGTTGTGTGTGTGTGTGTGTGTGTGTGTGTGTGTGTGTGTTTGTGTGTGTGTGTGTGTGTGTGTGTGTGTGTGTGTGTGTGTGTGTGTGTGTGTGTGTGGGTGGGTGGGTTCAGTCTAAAATGAAGACTTCAGTTCATTGTTTTTTTTTATTTTTATTCAGGTCTCCAGGTGCAGGTGATCAGATTACAGGTCTATGGGTCCCCTAACCAGGCAGAGCTGAGGTGTCAGAGCAGTTGTCCTCTACCTGGTCATCCTTCCTACATCTGGTACAAGAATGGACAGAACATATACACATCTAATTGTTATTCAGCCTCCTTTGATCCTGAAGACAGCGTTTCCTGTCCTGTAAGAGGACATGAGGACTTCCCCTCTCCTTCAGTGTGTGAGTTTACTTACAGTCTTCCTCTGACATAACACCATCTAGTGGAGCCTTTAACCTTTTGTACTGTACCTTAACTTCATGTAACTCTGTGATATTTGGGGATTGTGCAGATTTGTATGAAAACCAAATCACTAATCAATGATCTCTTATTTCCTGACCTCACTGTAAAGTAAAACTGTAAATTAAGAGCTCACACTAGAAATTTATCAAAACAAGATTTGTCAACATGTCCTTAGACTTTTGTCTTTATATGACAGTTTTCATTGTTAAAGTGTGTTATTTAGTCATCTTGACCTTTAATTAAAAAAATTAAAACAATTAACTGACCCAGGCTTTAACTAACATTTTTTCTTCTGGTCCATCCACAAACATGAGTGAAAAGAATGAAGTCAGATGTTCACAAGTCTTGAATATTTACGAGTTATTAGTGTTAGAAGATCTGTCTGATCAAGTTTCTTTGTGGAAGTGATGATGTCAGAAAATGTCATGGGAGGAAAAATCATTTCTGACATATTTTCATTATTTAATGCCCTCATGTATCTTATTAACCAGCAGAGGTCATCAGTAGACATGACAGTGTCCAAACCAAGGGGGTAAGCTTCGCTTCAGAACTCGAACCTCCTATGACGCCATTTTGATGCTACAAAGCGATCACCTCTCGTTAGCATTCCACTGACCGCCATTCTTTTTGACATCACTTTGACAGCAAATAACTTTACATCTGAAGCGTTTAAAGACTCTATTTGTCCATTGTTTATTTCTAAAGAAACACGGCAATGTATAAAAGGCTCCATTACCTTGTATCTCACGTTATGGCTCCGTAGCAGCACGTTTTTGTAGGTGGGTAAAAATAGGGTAACGTCATTGTGTATTTTTTTTTTTGACATAAATACTTTCGTTACCTTACTTAAGTAGAAATTTTGGGTATCTATACTTTACTGGAGTAATTATTTTACAGCATACTTTTTAAATCTACTCCTTACATTTTCACGCAATTATCTGTACTTTCTACTCCTTCCATTTTAAAAGTAGCCTCGTTATTCCTATTTCAGTTCGGCTTGTCTTCATTCCGGCTCGTCATCGTTCAAAAACACACACACAAAAAAACCCTATCCAAATCGCTCCATCCGGAGAGAGTGATTGTGGTTGGATGAGAAGTATAAACAGATACCATTCCGACACCCTATTGGTTTGTACGCGATCCATCGCACCTGCACAGACCCGGTGCTAATACGCCACCGGTGCCTTAACGACCGTTATCTACCGGACCGAATAGCAACGCGGATTCCGGTGCCTTATTTAGGTGCCACTCAAATGCCTGCGCTTCTCTCTGATGCTCCAAAAACGGACGTAAGAGAGAACTGAAAAATATGGAAAGCCAAAAGGGTCACAATTCGCACAGCGTTTTGAACGTCGTTTGTGGCGCCACCTGGCGTTTATTAAATGCCACTACATGTCTAATAAATGCCACCTGGCGTTTAATAAATGTCACCACGCGTGTGACGTCACCAGGCGTTTAATAAACGCCACCAGATGCTTATTAGACACCTGGTGGCGTTTTGATAATCAACTCCGCCCTGTGGCTTTCACAGCCAATAGATTTGAACTCTAATCACCCAATCAGTAAAGAAGAAGGTCAGGCAACACTAATCAAGCAAGGATCTCCTTTTGCAGCTTGTTTGAGTAGCCCAAAGAAAATGCACAACTTTGCAGTATGGTAGTTTTGTATTGCCAGACATCAGTAGGCACTGGATGCTCATACTTTATTTAATTAATCAATCCCAATTATCCTCCCAAAAATGTAATAAAAAGTGGTGAGGAGCTATTTTCATTATTACCTGCTTAAATTTAAGAAGCGCTGTCACACTAAAAGCTGACTAAACGCTGTCACACTAAGAACCTAATGGCATCACATTTGCCTTTTATTGTACATTTTATCTGGGTCTATTGTTAAAAGGGTTTCAGATATGGTGATATTTAATTGCTGCAAATACCTGTCTATTACTACGAGACCAAGAGAGGGGTTAACATGAAGAGTAAGCAGATTTTCAAAAATACTGTACTCTTAATTCAACTACTAGGAACCAGAGATTAGTTTACCAGAAAATCTGACAACTCTGAAAATCTTCTTGACAAAAAGGATTAAGTTTCTGTAAAGTGCATGCAACAATCAAACCGAAATAACAGTTTGTCTTATTTACAAACTACAAAAAATGCTAGTTTGGTACAATTTTAGACAGTCACAGCTGTCTTGCATACAGTCAGCTAAATAATAAGTTACATCTCAATAAAAACTAAATTAGAATTATAACGGCAGCAGAAGGCACTATCATCATTTATTTTAATTCCAGTAAGCAGTTAGCGCAAAGATGGCTAGATATATGAAGTCTGACATCTTCCCTCTACTTTCATATCTTTATGCAAAAAAACACCCACAAGCGCACTATATACAAGCAACTAAATTAAACATATGCATCTCATACTTCATTTGACTTATTACATCACTGGGTGGGATTTAAACACGTCACCTTTCAGGAGACTTACCTTGACACAGGAACAGCAGGTATTAGATCCCTTAACACATTCAAATACTATGGTTTATGATCTTGACTCAATTGTACATTAAGTTGTAATAATAAATCATTATAAGCATTTTAATTTATTTTTATTCCATGCATTAATAAAAATGTAAAGCTGAAAAATTTACTGACAAACACAAAAGCATGACAGATATAAAAAAAAAATGAGATTTATTATATAACATCAAAAATTCAGCAGCACTAGGGTGAAAGTAGTCCTTTGTGCATAGTTTCTGGTATACATTTATAAGGACCATGGGACATCATTAATGGCCCTTAACGAACAACTTGCTAGTTAACGTTACTAGCATGATCAATCTAGACTTAACCACCACCAAAATAACACTGTTGATAATTGATGACTTGCATGTCCTGTTATCACATATTGTACATTAGTTTTTCTTCAACTGCCATATGTTGGTGTCATTCACCTATCCTGCAACAGCGTATCGATGGGCATCTGTACTCAGGACATACTCCAGTGTATGGAGATGAATTACATACAAGTTAATGTTAAATGTGTTAGGAAACGTAAGTTTGGGCAGACGTAGGGCTGGGCGATTTATATATACATTTTAGAGTATCGTTCAATATGTTTGATGAGATGGAAAAAAATGTGCAAGGTTCAGTGGAGGTGAGTTAAGCAGGAACGGTTCAGGAGATTCTTTTCTTGACTGCCATGCAGGGCTGAGATGGAGAGCCGACAGTCAAGTGACACCTTTCAAAACAATGGATGACTAAAGGGTTCTTAGGCTCTGGTGACAGGCTGGAGGTTGAAGGTTAAGGCACCTTTATTTCTATAGCACCTTTCAGGAACAAGGCAATATAAGTGCTTCAGATAAAACATTATAGAGCAAATGGTCATGAAAATAAAACCACCTAAAAAGAATAAGATGCAAATAAATTTTACAGTGCAGTTTAAAAAAATATTTTTTTTATTAATAGGTTGTAGGGACAGGTTTGGGAGGAGAGAGGGACACAGCAGTTATTAGGATCTTTCGAAGTTAGTTATAGACATAAGAGAAGACATTTCTCGTGGTGACGTTTATTAAACGCCAGGTGGCGTTTATTAGACATGTAGTGGCGTTTAATAAACGCCAGGTGGCGCCACAAACGCTGTTCAAAACGGTGTGCGAATTGTGACCCTTTTGGCTTTCCATAGCAACATCACCGCACCGGACGCTACTTAACACTACACTCGACAGCAGGTAACGTTAGCCTAGCATTAGCTAGAAGCTTGAGTAAACACAGTTAAAATGCCGACCGCTAAACAGTGTAAAAGTGTGTCTGTATTTCACTGGAGAGGATTCTAACACCAGACTGTAGCTGCTGTTGTCTGAAAAACACAGTAGAGATGGGTCACCTTTTTCAGCCCTTCTGAGTTTGCAGGTATGATCTTAATATAACATTATTATAGTTATTTTTTATTTTATGTTTTATTAGTCAGGTTTTGTCCCCACGTTTTGGGGTTAAGCTTTTGTCCTTAATGGCATTTTTCCCCCCTTACATCAGCGATCTTCAATGTTTTTTAAGCCAAGGACCCCTTAACTTAAAGTGAGATGTAGCAGGGACCCCCTACTACATATTGTATGAAATTAAGTTGCATATTAAACTGGGCCTACAATAACTGTTAGGGCAACCTAAAGCCTTCTTACATACCCTTTGTTCATAAGCTATTAAAATATTAATTGTTGGCATGGTTTTATAAATCATATTTTAATGTTACATATGTGGCACAGTAAATCTAGGATTAACTGTATCTGTGGGCTGATATCTTAGTGACTACCTTACCTATAGGCCAGTAAGCCTATCATCAGTGGGAATTTATATTTGCTAAAAATATGTTGGAATTATGTTAAGGAATTTTATTTTATCTTTTTTTATTTTTTTTAAAGACTCAAACATTTACAATAATTTGGAGGACCCCCTGTCGAAGATCTCTGCCTTACATTACTTTTACTTTTATACTTTAAGTAGTTTTGAAACCAGTACCATTACACTTTTACTTAAGTAAAAAGCTTGAGTTGATACTTCAACTTCTACAAAAGTCTTTTCAAACCCTAGTATCTATACTTCTACTTGAGTAATGAATGTGAATACTTTTGACACCTCTGCGCACAGTAGAGGAATTACCGTATAGTACAGGAGAAGCCCGCAGGCAGTTTGTGGACTTACATTAGCTGTTTAGGTTTAATTACTAATGTTAACTACCATGTTAGTTAGCAATAATTAGCCTGTGCCTATGTTATCTCCTTACATATACCTACACTCTCCGTCTCTGCAAGATTGGGAATGATTGAGATTTCTCTTGGCACAGCTGCCAGAAGACTTACAACTTTCAGACACGTTGCTCACGTCACATTTACGTCTTCAAGCTCAGTTGGAGGCTGCGCAGTAACGCTCAGCGCTCAGCGGAAAAGTGCTTCTAATATCCTTCACTGGTCTCCGTCCAGAGACATGGGATCTGTTGGTCCATTCATATATACTGTCTATGGTCCAAACACACTGAACCTCAATCATTTCCTTGTTTACATTTTTTTAAATTAAATTTTGAATGTGTTCACATAAGATAAACTTTTCAGGCATTTTCTGACATTCTATATTTTAATTCAGTTCTTGTTAGACAGATGCACTGAAGTTATTAATTCATTGTGCTTCCTGATGTGCTCTGTGTTACAGTGATAAAGGGTCAGTATGGCTTGGGAGTGACTTACACCTCTACTCAGATCTGTGCTGTTAAAGGATCAACAGTGAACATACCCTGCAGCTACACATACCCATCAGCAGTAGGTGGCGTTGCTACTACAGTTGAGCAGAGATTCTGGTTTAGTCAACAGTTTGTGGATCTGACAACAGTCTCAGAGTATTCAGGTCGTGTGTATTCTCACTCTAAAAACAAGGACTGCACTCTGAGAATCTCAGACCTGAGAGAGAGAGACTCAGCTGTGTACTATTTCAGGTTCGCAACAAACCATGGTGGGAACTATGTTGGTTATCCTGGAGTCACTTTGTCGGTCACAGGTAACTTTTTATCCAAATATTTTATAATTCACTTACAAGTGTTCAACATGTTATGAAAGATACTTCTGTGTATTATTTTGTGTGTGTGTGTGTGTGTGTGTGTGTGTGTGTGTGTGTGTGTGTGTGTGTGTGTGTGTGTGTGTGTGTGTGTGTGAGTGTGTGTGTGTGTGTGTGTGTGTGTGTGTGTTGACAGTTCAATCTAAAATTAAGACTTCTGTTTCTTATTTACATATTCAGGTCTCCAGGTGCAGGTGAGCAGATTGAAGATCTACGAGTCTTATAACTGGGCAGATCTGAAGTGTCAGAGCAGTTGTCCTCCAACTAGTCATCCTTCCTACATCTGGTACAAAAATGGACAGAACATTCAGGGACAAACATCAGATTCGTATTCAGCCTACTTTTATCCTGCAGACAGCTTTTCCTGTGCTGTAAGAGGACATGAGGACTTCCCCTCTCCTTCAGTGTGTGAGTTTACTTACAGTCTTCCTCTGACATAACACCATCTAGTGGAGCTTTTAACCTTTTGTACTGTACCTTAACTGCATGTAACTCTGTGATATTTGGTGATTTATTTTGCAGATTTGTATGAAAACCAAATCACTAATGAATGATCTCTTATTTCCTGACCTCATTGTAAAGTAAAGCTGTAAAATAAGAGCTCACACTGGAAATGTAGCCACACAACATTTGTCAACATGTCCTGCGTCTGTTTAAAATATGTACTTTTTTTCTTCGTTGAAATGAGTTATTCAGCAATCTTGACCCTTCATGTCAGATGCAAAACACGTCATGGGTAAAGGTTTTAACTTACATTTTTTTATTCTGGTCCATTCACAAAACATGACTGAAAAGAATGAATCTGTATATTCAAGTTTCTTTATGGAAGTGATGATGTCAGAAAACTATTAAAGGGGTGATAGAATGATTATATAGGGTATTTCACACTGTTCCTTACGGTCTCCTAATGGGGTATGTAACATTGGTTGGGCTGAAAATGGCTTGGTTGATATTTTATTGGCCCTTATGCATCCCTGTGTTTTGGCCCTATTTTTAACAAGAGCTTTTCTTCCAAATATGGGATGCTCATGAATATTTAGATGAGCTGCGCGCTGATTGGTTTAGCGAATTCCCATACACACACATTAGAGACGCGACAGAATCTCATATTCCAAACTCTGCAATGTTTCATTACCAAATTCACTTCTGAGACTTTTTATGCGAGAAATCAACCATATAATGCTCAAATATGGGCCGTTTTACGAAAATTTTCAATTCAATTCAATTCAAAGAACTTTATTTATCCGTTAGGAACTTCATTTGTGTTAAGCATCAGTGCATGTACAGTACCACGAACACAGCATAATCTAACACGACGCCCACACGCACACACACACACACACACACACACACACACACACACACACACACACACACACACACTTCCATATAGACAAATTGTAAATAGTTACCAATAAATAGTAACATAAATAGTAACCAAAGCTTGCAAAGTACAGTAGATAAATACATGATAAATAAGCATTAAGCATTAAAAAAAAAAAAAAAAAAAAAACAGTTACATAAATTACATTACAAAAGTTAAAATAGTAAATGTGTCAATCATTCATATTTCTAATAGATGTAGGCACAAAACTTGTCATGGCTCTCTTGGTCCTGAATATAAGTGATCTGTATCTCTGGCCTGAAGGTAAAAGACAATAGTGACTGTGCAGTGTATGAGTAGCGTCTGAGGCTATTTGTGTTCCTTTTGTTTTTGTCCTCCTGTAATAAATACTGATGAGTGGTTCCTGCACCTGTCCAATTATTTTACTACTTATTGTTATAACTTTGTTTAGTGTGTGCGAGTGATGTTTAGATAGTGATCCAAACCAAGCTGATATGTTGAAAGTTATTACAGACATTACATTTGTAAAAAGCTATCAACACTGACTGATGAACCTGGAGTTTACGTAGCTTCCTCAAGAAAAAGAGTCACTGCTGACACTTGGAGAAAATATTCTCACTATTTAGTTGAAATGTAAGTTTATGATCAAGTATTGTCCCAAGGTATCTATATGATTCTACCCTTTCTATTGGCTGATTGTTGACTAACAAAGTGGGGATAATGGAAACATCCTTACGGAAGTCAACTACCAGTTCCTTTGTTTTCGGCATTAAGGTCAAGACAGTTCTGCTTACACCACACCGCAAAAATGTCCATCTCAGTCTGCAACTCGTGCGTAGTGAATTAGTGGTGTCCATGATCACAGAGTCGTCAGAATATTTAGTATATATTATACCTGGGTTATTGCGCCTACAGTCATTAGTGTATAGTGTGTACAGAACTGGTGAGATTACAGAGCCTTGTGGTGAACCGGTGGAAACTGTCTTAGACGAGCTGAGGTGACCGTTGACTCGGACCCTCTGATGTCTATTTGTCAGAAATGATAGGATCCATAGAATGAGGTGCGGGTCACATCCATTTGAAGCATTTTTTTCCCATCAGGTGTGGTTGTACTGTATTAAAAGCACTCGAGAAATCCACAAAGACCAATCTAATGAAGGATTTGGGCTTTTCGGGTGATGAATAAGTGCCATGTAGCAGCGTTAATATAGCATCATCCACACCTCTGTGCCGTTTGTATGCAAACTGAAGGGGGTCAACGTGCAAGCTGACCTCCTCCTGTAACTGGGAAAGAACAAGCCTTTCAAAACCTTTCATCACCAGAGAAGTTAATGCCACCGGCCGATAGTCATTGTTACAGGTGGGATTGCTCTTTTTAGCTACTGGGCAGATGACTGAGGATTTCCATGTTGCTGGAATTAAATGTTCTGAGAGAGAGCGGTTGAACAGATGACAGAAAACAGCTGCTAGCTGGCTGCAGCAGGCTTTTAGCAAACCGACCACAGATCTGATCAGGTCCTGGTGCCTTGTTGGGTTTCATCCTCTTCAGCATAAGTTCCACTTCCTCCTGCCGCAACCCCAAGTTTGCTTGGACAGATATCATAGGAGTGATCTCAGCTATTAACTCCTTCCTCTCTTGAGAATAGTCAATCTGGTCAAACCTGGAGTAAGTATGGTTAAGGTCCTCTGCCATATTGACAGAGTCCCTTGTCCCAGATAGGGCTGAGTTGTTAATGGGGAGACCAGCCAGTGTTTTAACACCTCGCCAGGCATCCCTAGCTTTGCCTTCCCGAAATAATTTCTCCACTCTCTCCTTATATCCTTTCTTTGCTAATTTTATTTCCTTGTTCAGTCTATTTTGAATGAGTTTAGACTCAATTCTTTTTCCTGAGTTAAATGCTATTTTCTTTTCATTAATAGTGGATTTTAGTGCTTTTGTAATCCAGGGTTTATTGTTGGAGAATACCTTCACAGTTTTTTGCGGGACAATCATATTCTCACAGAAGGTGATATAACTGGTGACCACTTCAGTGGCTTCTTCTAGGCTACTCCCCTCAGTCAACACCTCCCAGTCTGTGCTGTCAAAGCAACCCTTTAGAGATTCAACTGCATTATCGTCCCACCTTTTCACCAGCTTCTTGGTCACGTCCTCTCTCTGTAGTTTTGTACGATAAGCAGGGATCAGATGGACCACATTATGATCTGCAGTGCTAAGAGGTATTTTTTTGTACGCTTTGTATGCATTCTTTACGTTGCCATAACAGAGATCGATTGTTTTGTCGCCTCTAGTGGCACATGTCACATATTGTTGATAGGTTGGAAGTGACTTATTTAGCCTGCAGCCATTAAAATCCCCTAAAATGAGAACGGGGGAATCTGGGGATGTAGATTCAATCTGATGGACACGCGCCGCTATGGCCTCTGCCGCGCGTGTTACGTTGCCGGAGGGAGGGATGTAAACAAGCACTACAGCCAGCTGACCGAACTCCCGAGGGAGATATTTAGGTCTGAATGACACAGCAAGCAGCTCTAGATCAGGTGTACAGCAGGAGTCTTTGACATCAGCAGTTCTGCTCCAGTCTTTATTAAAATATACGCACAACCCTCCCCCGTGTTTCTTCATACTACTCACGGTATCCCGGTCCAGTCTGAGCGGAATGCCAAATCCGTCCAGAGAGAGCTCGGAGTCCATGATCGTTTCATCCAGCCAGGTTTCCGTGAGGCAGACCAAACTAGCCTCTTTGTATGCCCACTGGCATAATATGTTTGCCTGTAGTTCATCCAGTTTGTTGCGTAGGGAGCGAACATTGGCGAGTATAATGGAAGGTAACGTGTGTGCCGGTGAGCCTTTTCAGCCTCTGCTTAACTCCGCCTCTCCTTCCTCGCTTCCTCGTGGGAGATTTCTGTCGGTAATCACGGCCCAGCTGGCGTTGTCCCGGTATCAACTCTCCACAGTTGTCCAAGTTCGGTGCTATATAATCCATGTTTCGAAGAAGCAGCAGGTCGTCCCGATTATATCGCAAAATTTCGCCCCCATGACTCCCAGGTAATGCCATTGATGGCTAATTGCAAATTTGGTAAGACGTGTCGGACTTTAGGAGCTCCACACAATCTGACGAGAAAGCGGCAGCCTGCTGGGCTCCATACCCAGGGCAAAGTCACCCTTTGTGGATTACTGCATTACCGGGGCTCGGCCGGCTGTCGGCATAACTACAATATATTTACAGTTGGAATTTTGTCACGCCACTTATATAACATCTACCCCAATGTGTCATAAAGCTAACAATGGTGTCAGATTCCAATGTATTGACTTTTTGTGAACACTAGGGGTTTCGTTAGCTGCGCCCATACCTTCAATCCTATGTGTACAGATTCCGGCTAGTTAGCTTCATTTTCGGCATAATTAGAGTATATTTACAGTTTGAATTTCGTCACGCCACTTATATAACCTCTACCCCAAGGTCTTATAATGCTAACAATGGTGTCCGATTTCAATTTTATAAATTTGTGTGAATTTCAGAGGAATTCTAAGAGGAGGCTAGCTAGCTCTCATTGATAGAGCTAGCTCCATCCAGCCGCAGGCTCTATCAATGAGACTCGCGGACAAGAGGTGTTTATTTCACTGATCGTTTGTTTAAATAACTCAACACATTATAATTACACACGCCGCCTCACGCGCTTCTCAATCACACA
The DNA here is from genome assembly GCF_010015445.1 of Perca fluviatilis. Lineage (NCBI taxonomy): Eukaryota > Metazoa > Chordata > Actinopteri > Perciformes > Percidae > Perca > Perca fluviatilis. The sequence goes on from NC_053112.1 coordinate 10,348,380, forward strand.
CACCAGGCCATTTAGCAGGGAGCGCGGGTCCGGCGGCGGCTGCAGGAGTTGGTTGTCCACGGCAGCTTCGATCCATTCATCCACAAAACGGTGACTTTGCACGGGTATGGAGTACCGTGGGCTGCTAGCCATGACGGAGCTCTATCTACCTCACAGCAGGCCGGGGTCTGTGAAGGAAGGCAGGTCGGTCGGTGAGGCAGCAACACAGGCAGCACCGGCCGCTTAAGGCCGGTTACACACTGCACGCGTCTCGCGAGCGTGGCGTTTCTGTTGCGTCTCAGCTGCGTGTCAGCTGCGTGGATTTTTCTGTGTCCTACATACCAGAAGCGTGTCTGCCGCGGCGCTGCTCCTGCTGCTAGGTACAGGGAGGGCTGATCTCGGGACATAGTGCCGACAGATTCAAACTCTGATAAATGGGTAAGTGGGCTGTCTGAACAACTTAGTGTAGCTGTAAAGAGCCTATACAGCCTATCTGATGTTGGACCGTCACTCAGAACACACACTACGTTGTTATCGTAGCCTATCCTACCATTTACATATAGCCTACTGATTTGATTAAAGCAAGTCAACGTCGGCAGTATTGACTGCAAAATATGTTACAGAATATTTCGTTCTGTATGACAGGTGCAATATTTGAAAATCTTTTCTCTGAAATTTTGTATTACATTTATATCTACATTGATGTCAAAACCTAGACTTTCAAACATCAATATGTCATTTATTAATATGTATTTGTGTCTAAATGACATATAAACATATTTTCCTATTCTATTTTGCCTGGAAACGCTTCCAACACGCTCGCGTCTCGAGTGAAAAATAGGCGTCAGTTCTATTTCTAGCATGCACGCGTTGAGACGCGTGTCTCACGCCGGCAGTGTGTAAGCTCTAACCTGTTAACATGGGAGCCAAAATATAAACGGACATGCCACGCGGCTGACACGCTCGCGCAACGCTTCCAGTGTGTAACCGGCCTAACTCTCACACACAATCGGACAAAATTTGCAATTAGACATACATTTTTGTAAAACAGCCCATATTTGACCTCTGCATCGTTGATTTCTCGCATAAAAAAGTCTCAGAAGTGAATTTAATGGTAAAATAGAAGATGAACAATGTATACAATTTCTGAGATCTGCACGACCTAGATTCAGAAGACTAACTGATCTCAGGTCAGTTGCAGCCTATGCAAATGTTGCGGTGTGACAAAGAGAGAGACTAGAGCCAAATGAGGAGGAGCCGCCGAGCTGACGTCAATTAGGCGGCTTGTTGAGATTTGCCCGTTTTCAGAAAGTTTCAAATTGTGAGATTTGCAGAGGAAAGAGGTGTTAATGGGATTTATAGGTTCTACGTATGTCCTAGTTACCCACTAAACTGTCATTATTCAACTATGACAAAGTAAAATCGGTTTTGCATTCTATCGCCCCTTAAAATAGAAGGAAGTGAAGTTACACCACCCAATTTGTGTTTCTATGAAGGGTTGATTTAAATATTTTCAAGTTCTCTATGTTTTCTCCTCCAGATGCTCCAAATCTTCCCTCTGTGTCAGTGAGTCCCTCTGCTGAGATAGTGGAGGGCAGTTCAGTGACTCTGACCTGTAGCAGTGATGCTAACCCAGCAGCTAGATACACCTGGTACAAGGAGAAGCCAGTCTATAAATCTCTCAGTGAAGGACCACAGCTCATCTTCAGCTCCATCCAGTCCTCTGACTCTGGACAGTATTCCTGTACAGCTGAGAACGAGCTGGGGAGGAAGACTTCTCCATACAAATTTATTGACGTGAAATGTGAGTGAATCGACACATTTAATAACAGTATTACTGTAAAGCTGAGAAGGAATTAAGGAAATACATCAATATAAATGTGTGAAATGTGAGTAAAAGAAAGCTCATTTAAAAACCATCATGCAACTAATGACAACTTGTTACGTATTTATTAGCCACTGCAGTGTTTAGTTGACCATGTTCTTTCTTCAGTTCTGCCTGTTTACCAGTCTGCTGCTGTAGTTCACTGAGCTGCTGCAGTAGATGATGAAAAGACAGTTTGATTTACAAATGTCTCCCAGATCTGCACGGATGTTCAGGGGATTCAAACCATCAGTGATCCAGAAAACCACCTCAGGCTTCTGTCCTGTTCTCAGTCCAACCCTCTTACACCAAATCTGCTCATCAATAGTTAATCAGGGCCATCATTCCAGTATTTACAACATATATCAAACTTCTTGTGTGGTATAATTTATTTCTGTTTCCTCTCAAAAATATGGAACATTCTTCTACTCTCCGGTTAGAATTTAATGTTCATCACTTAAGTGATCCCAACACAGAGATCAGCCTGCTGCCAGTCACAAACCACCTCTAAAGGTTTAGATGCTTTTACACACAACTATTACTCATTTCAACACAAGATGTAGCACCGAAGAAATCCAAACTAATTGTTGGTTGTTTTGTTGTAGCAGGTAAGTTTCTCCAATTTCACCTGCACAAACACGTTTAATGCACCGGACATGTTAATATGTAGCAGCCCATAACTGGTTAAAAGAAAATAACATTCCCTGTGTGTATTTCCAGACTGTTTTTCTGTAGCTGTGTTCAGGGAGGAACCTCCATCATGTCAGAGGTGGATGACACTGACTGACTGATTAACAGACAGTCTCACCTGGCAAAGTGATTCATCAATCTGATCCTACTAATGAGGTGTATCACATATCTGTCTATATTTCCAGGGAATTTAACAAGGATAATGAATATAATCAGGCTGACTGTGGTGGTCCTGATGCTGATTCCTCTGCTGCTCCTGAGTCTGTGGGCGAGGTAAAACCAGAAAAATCCATCAGTTCAGTCACCGCTCTTTTATTTTCTTTTACTATCTTTCAGTTACTTTAGATTAAGTATGATAAATGTCATAAATTCTGTATTTGTTGTTGTTGGACTCAATCCAGGAAGAAGCAAACTCTGAGCTCCACCAATGGACCACATGGACCTGTAGAGATAGAGGTGAGAGAGTGAGAGAGAGAGAGTATTGACATAACTTCCCCATATATCACAGTTATAATAACTTGGCTCATACATGCTCTGAAAACTAAAGAAGGGGTGACATCAATTTATGTTTAAAATACAACTTGCTGAGTAGAAACCAGTAATGTATTTGGCCATGACACAATATTTGCAAATAATTTACATTTAAATGTGAAATTTTGATTTGATTAACTCTTAGTATATACAGTTTTCATGAATCAGGTCCTCATTTTATCATCTCTCCCCATCAGTTAGACTCTCGTCCTGCGTATGAGAACATCTCAGACACTGCAGCGCAGACAGAAGACCCAGAGGAGCAGGAAGACCTGGTGTGAAGTCCAGTCAGGTTAGAGCCTCCTGCATCAAATAAAACAGGCCCACTCCAGATTTACAGTCACAGTTCCATCCATAACTGCGGGGGAAGTGGATACATTTACCTTCAACTCCAGAAGATTTTATTGTCAGTTTTGAGTAGCAGCAGCAGGTAGGAGTCAGCAGCAGCATGTAGCACAACGTTTAGAAGAATGTGGTGTTGGCAGCTTGAACTGAATCATGTCGAGGTGTCAAACATGATTTATTGTTCAGATCAGCTGATGCTCAGGTGCTCTGTGACTTACTGATGTATATGAAAGCTTATTTTCTACTGCAGAGTTAGTTTTAGGCCATGTTATGCTTAAGGCTACAAAGGATGCACTTCATTTAGTGATGGAAATAATTTGATTTTGTATGTGTATCTTAAAAATGTAATTATTTATACCTTTAATTAACCCTAAGTTAATCTGAAAATGTTTTGGCATGGGGATTTAGATAAAGACCCATAGGGGTTAGGGGGGATTAAGGGGGAGAAGAAGAAAAAAAGAAAAATGATGTACAACATACATTTTGTATAATATCTTATTAGTTATTTTGGTTGCTGGTGTCTTTGGTTTGCTTATTTTGCTCATTTCTGGGTTTTTTTGTTAGTTCTGTCCCTTTTAGGCTATATGCTATATATAGTATATTTATATAGCACGTGCTGTCTATATAATTAGGCTGAGCCCTGTGTTGTGTTTTGATTACAATGACTGCATAGAAAGGAGCTCATGCCTTTGAGAGTGGAATATGCTTCAGTAACTACTGATTAACTGTGCTGTATGTAATGTATTTTGTTTTTGTACTTGATTTGCAAATGAATGAAAAAAAATAGAAAAAAGACTTAGTTATTTTATAGACATTAAGGATCAAAGTTGTTATGCAAAATGTATTTTTGAAATTCTACGTAATAAATAACTTTTCAAAACTCCTGAGCAGCCTCTGGGTTTGTACCTGTCCTGGCTGACAGAGCCAATAAAGTTGGTTCAAATCAGAGACAGTTAACTGAAATCATCACATATTACTCCATGTACAGTTTAGATTTTCACACATAGAAATCAAACATAGCAGTAAGCCCAGTAAGAGCTTCCTACATGTTACATTTCCCAAGTGTTCCTGTCTGATTCTAATAAAGAGCTTCTACAACAAGTGAAGGAGCTGTTGGACAACTCTGTGAAACATTAGTGTGCAAAAAGATTTATGTATAAATGTGAAGCCTTTTCAGAATAAAAGTCCATAGTAATAGTACAACTCTCTAATTATGAGCCTTTGTTCAACTAAATCAAGTTGATTTAAAGACTTTGTTATTGTTATCAAAGATGTCGGTCACCAATGTGAACTATTTGTCATGAATCCCCGGCCGTGACACTTGTGTGTGATTGTGTTTGTGTTGTTTATCTTTATCTGTAGTATGCTTGAGTGTGATCTGTCTATTCTGTGTGTGTGCGTCTACCTCTATCTCTCCTCTGGCAGTGGGTTTGGGGGCGTGCCTGGCCTGGGCCTTCCACACACCTGGCGCTGATCCAATCACCACACCTGAACCTCATCCGCTCGTAGAAAGCGGTACTTAGGAACAGCCAGACATCCAGTCCCCGCTGGACTGTTATGGAGTAGGGGAGACCGGGGAGATTGGCTCATGCCTGTACTTCATTGCTGCTTTTCAGGTCCCTCAACAAGCTGGTGTCTGATTGGCCCAAACAGTGGGATAAGTTCCTGCAGCCCACTATGTTTGGCCTCCGGACAAAAAAGCAGCTTACCACAAAATACAGCCCTTTTTATGTGATGTTTGGGAGGGAGGCCAGGTATCCCTCAGAGGTGCAAATTGAGTGCACTGTAAGTCACTAATGTTGTCATACATCAACTGAATTTGTTTTCTTTTCATCTATGTGCTGTATTTCCTAACTGGGATTTGTTGCAGGTAAACGAAGACAAAGTCAGCAAGGCCATCTCTAATGAGGACGTCTGTGAGGGGCTGAAAAAACAGAAGGGAGTATACAGAAAGGTGAAAGCTAACATGAAGGCAAGCCAGGACAGGGTCCTCAAGAGAAAGACAATGGTCGGTCAGGAAGATGACTTCAGGGTGGGGGACCTCGTGTTGAGGAAGAATGTCCGGCAGGAGCAGAGTAAGGGGGGAAAGCTGGAGGCAGACATGATGCGGCCCTACCACATCCAACATCTGGAGGGCAAAAGTGCTGACCTGACCTCAGAAAAGGAACTGAAGGAAAATCAACAAAGACCAGCTGACACATTATTTCCAGCCAGAGGAGAGGATCCCTGCAAAGTTGACTAAGGTGTTGGATCCTTCTCCTCTGGCTGGTCCACAACAGACACACACAGACATACACAGCACCCACACATCCACCATACCTGCTACACCACCCACAACATCACAGCCAGAGCCTTCATCACAGAAGCCCCGAGCTCCATCCAAGGACGCAAGAACATGTAAGTAAAAACAAAGTAGCTCCTCATCATGCTTGTTGACAATGACTGGAATTGGTGTTTGTTATTAACAGTGATCTGAGACATATGGGCAGGGCGACACAATGACACACTGTGGTGTCAGTTTGGGCCAAATAAGGTTTACTCCGCTAACCTGTTGGTACTGTCCCTGCATCAGGAGTTGGAGGGTGAGGTAAGCTACATTACATATACTTACTAATAACTTATTGGACTGATCTTTGTCCTAGTGAGTGAGTTATGACACATTCATGTGGTACTCATAGATCATGAATAGCTACCTCACGATGGTGGGCAGAAAGTGTGGGGCGCTCATTATTGATTCTTATGCCATGACGTCCATCTGGCAAAAAGTTTAAGATGGGTAAGTGGGGATTCTTGAATTTTAAATAGTGACTACTCATGGATTGTCTGTGTTTGTAACTTCATACATTTATTTTGTTCTTCTGTATGTGTTGTTGGAGCTTACACAGCACGATGTGGCAGCAGGGGCTGTACGTCACAATCACCACTGGACACTCATTGTAAGTAATGTTAAATGTGGTTGTGACACAATATACCATGTGGTGTATAATGGGTTGTCATTTTTGTTTCCATAGATCATGTACATTAAGGAGAGGAGAGCCATATACTTGGACCCATTTGGGGCCACACCGGACGAAATACAACACTGCCAGGATGGGAAAAGGTAACAGCCTCTTCGCTAAAGTCAAGTTGTCATGACAAAGACATCTCAGACAATGCTAACTTTGCATTAAAAGTGTCATAATTTACCGAATGACACTTAATAACAATCATAAACACTCAAAATGACTCGTTCATGAAAGGTGTCATGTCATAATAATGACAGTGTCATGTCAGTCTTATGAACACCCCTTCAAATAAAGTGTTACCTACACGAGAGCAGCCTTCCTGGAAGCCGTGCAGCTGAAGGAGTTTCTAACTCCGCCCAAACAGCTGACCAAGTCATGTGACGCTTCAGAGGAAAGGACGTCTCATCTCTCTAAAACACATTTGCTCGTTGCCTCTCTCCTCCGATGATTTCCTCACGTCTCTCCCGGGCCTCCTCGGGATGGATGGTAAAATGTCTCAGGGTCCTGATTCAGTATCTGTGTGTGGCCCATTCAGGCTCCATCACTCTGAGCGCTCCCTCCACTGTCTGCTTTGAAGGCTGACTCCACCCAAACTACAAAGAGACACATTTTCTCCTTTACCTCCTGTGGTATCTAGCCATGCAGGTTTCTGTTTTATTTGGCTGCATGCTGTGAGGTTTGAATGTTATTTTCAAAATGTTAGGCCAAGGAGGTTATGTTTTCGACTCAGTTTGTCTGTACGTCTGTTTGTTCCTTCCTTTTTCTGTCTGTCAAGAGAATTACAGAAAATGCATTTTCATGAATCCTGGTGAAAGGATACTTATAACTTATAAATCACTGGACTATACATTTTTTGTAGACATAGTAGGCTATTGTGATATTTGAACATTTTTCTGCGTGAGCGTGGCCTACCAATAGCTCAAGCCTGTCCTAAAGTGACTGTAGCTAAAGCTAATTAGCAGCAAGATGCCACCCTTCTCCATAGAGGACTACTACAAACTCCTTCAGAAGATTGCAGTTCTGGAAACCAAAATTTACCGGTTAGAAGTAAACGTGGAAGTGAACAGATCATGTGGAAATGACACCACTTTACCAGTGACCCAATGGACAAAAGCATGCTAACACACGGCTAACTAGCACCAGCAAGACCACAAAGAAACAAGAGGGCTGTGGAACGGATAATAAATCAACAAGTGGCAGTCCTCCCTGGAACTCTTTTGGTGCAAAACCTAAGAGTAAATCATTTTTCCCCGGAAATGGGAGGACGACTAACGGGCAGAGCACACAGCGCCCTGAGATTTGTGATACGACCGGCTGGCCTGCATTATCATCCAGGCAGAGCGCCTCTTCAACCCCTGTATTTAGCAGGACACAGTCGTGGACAGCTGCAAAAGGGAAAATCAGCAACAAAATGCCTCCCCAACAACTGAGTGTGCAGGTGAAGAACAGATTTGCTCCTCTGCTGCAGGACCCTGGACATGACCTGGATTACGTCTCATCGTAACACAGCAGGGTAAGGACTGAGAGCAATTCTAAAAGTAAAAAGCTACAGGGAAAGCTAATGACTGGGCCCCAAACTCTGATTGTGGGTGACTCTGCTGTGAAAGATATAAAAAGCAGTAAAAACTCCAAAATACTCTGTTTTCCCAAAGACATGGTGTCTGACTTGGCCCAAAGAATCCAGGATATCATAGCAGCACACCCAACTGTGAAGAACATTATACTGCATATAGGGTCAAATGATGTTGTAAAGCAAGAGTCTGAAGTGCTGAATCGTGACTTTATGAATCTGCTGAACACAGTCAGCTCCCTAAACGCAAAGGTGTTTATTAGTGGCCCTATACCACCAGTCAGAAGAGGAGCTGAGAGATTCGGCAGACTGTTGGCACTGAACAAATGGCTTTCTGCATGTACCAACAACCATTCTCTGCAGTTCATTGACAATTTTAACATTTTCTGCAGACATCTTTTTAAAGCAGATGGACTATTCCTTAACAAGCCAGGAGTAAAGCTGTTCACCTCTAGCCTACATTATTTTCTCGCCGCACATACATCGCCCCTTGGCCAAGGACCACGAGACAAGATGAACCAAAACAAGAGGAAGACACAACAAAGTGCGCGGTGAGCCACCACAGCCCCCACCTGAGCAAAGATTTGACCATGGGAGACCAAAGAGCAGAGATGAGAAATCTCAACACCCCTTCTCACCCGTCCAACACCCCTCAAACCCCTTGGACAACCACGACAGCTTTGAGGACCTCTTTAAGGATATGTCGCTCTCCCCTCTTTCCCCCATCCCCATGTTGGAGTTCACTGACCAGATGAAGCAGCTGGTAAATGCTGGAACCAAGTATGCCCCCCTTCCTTCTCCCATCGTAAAACGCCAGGCACCTCTGTCCCCTCAAGGACGGCAGTTAACTCCTTCTCCCCAAACTGATAAGGATACTTGTGTGCAAAAGGCAACAAGCATTAACTGATATGGGCCGGGTCCAGGCTGCATGCCTAGTAGCACTCATGACTCTTTCCAAGACAAGCCTGGGCCGTGCGTATTAAATTCTTCCACAATTTATGTTGTGATAGGTAATATAAAAAGAATGGCGAATAAGCAGGTGACTGCAAACTTTGCAAATTTAGCATCCATTCCTCGTCAGCCACAGTCTCTCCCAAAAAATGAAAACGCACTAACCCTAGCCCTACTAAACGTTAGGTCTTTGGTGGGAAAGTCATTTTTAATCATTGATTTTATTATCAAGCACAATCTTGATTTTATGTTTTTAACTGAAACCTGGTTGGACCATAATAACAGTGCTGCTGTTGTCATTGAGTCAGCCCCCCCGAACTTTAGTTTTATGAGTGAGAATAGAGTGAATAAGAAAGGAGGTGGAGTCGCCATTTTGTTTAATGACTCATTCCAATGTACGCTATTATCTTACGGAAATTTTGCTTCTTTTGAATATGTGGCTCTTCAGCTAAGATCCTCCCCTCAAGCTCTACTTCTAAATATCTACAGGCCACCTAAATACTGTGCATCCTTCTTTGATGACTTTACTGAACTGCTGTCTATAATCTGTATTAACTTTGACCGTGTAATTATTGCTGGTGATTTTAACATTCATGTTGACAACCCCCAGGACCAAGGGACAAAAGAACTGTGTTGTGTTTTTGAGAGCTATGGACTGACTCAGCATGTGACACAGCCCACGCACAATAAGGGGCACACTCTGGACTTGATTATCTCCAAGGGTCTGAACATTTCCAAGGTTGTGGTGACTGATGTTGCTCTCTCTGATCATTCCTGTGCTTTCTTTAACGGCACTATCTCTGTGCCAAAAAGTGTTCAAACAAAGTTAATCAGAAAACGATATATCACTGAAAACACCAGTGAAAAATTCATTCAGCTTTTCTCCTCTACACCCACCTTCACTGGGGCCTCAGTCACTGAGCTTGTAGATAATTTCAACTGTAAAATTACGAACGTTATTGATGCCATTGCTCCCACTAAGGTCAAAGCTGTCTCTGGTAAGAAAAGATCTCCATGGAGAAATTTTATAGTTGTGAGAACAGAAAAAAGAGAGTGTCGAAAAGCTGAACGCAGTTGGCGAAAATGTAATCTCCAGGTCCATTATAACACTTATAAAGAGAGACTTCGCATTTATAATCTGGAACTAAAAAAATGCAAGGCGGTCCTTTTTCTCTGACATTATTGCCAGAAACAATAATAATTCACGTGCTTTGTTTGCTACTGTTGATAGATTAACTAACCCTCCAGTACCAGTAGCATCGGAACTGTTGTCTACCAAGGCTTGCAATGACTTTGCCTCCTTCTTCACAGACAAAATTCAGAAAATTAGACAAACAGTCAGTGCTTCCATATCAAGTACAGGATATGTGTTGTTACACTGTGCACGCAAAACAAATTCCAACATGACACAATTTCATACGATCAACCTTAAAAACCTGGAGGACATTATACAACATCTGAAAACCTCCTCCTGTTGGCTTGATATTCTACCAACGGGTGTTTTCAAAAATGTTTCGAATTGTTTGGCTTCTGATCTTCTACAGATTGTAAACACATCTCTGCTCTCAGGTATCTTTCCACAGGCCCTGAAAACTGCAGTCATCAAGCCACTCCTAAAAAAGAACAATCTAGACACGACACTAATGAGCAACTATAGGCCAATATCAAACCTTCCATTTTTAAGTAATATCATAGAAAAAGTGGTTTTTCAACAACTCAACCTTTTCTTATCGCTAAACAACAGTTTTGATGCCTTCCAGTCAGGTTTTCGACCACACCACAGCACTGAGACGGCTCTTGTTAAAGTCTTTAATGACATCCACTTAAACACAGATAGTATCGAAATTTCAGTCTTAGTATTACTTGATCTCAGTGCTGCATTTGATACGGTAGACCATGACATATTGCTTGACCGATTGGAAAACTGGGTTGGTCTTTCTGGCTCAGTACTAAAGTGGTTTGAATCCTATTTAAAGAATATATTCTAAAGAATAGAATAAAGTGTCTTTACAGGTCTCCCCAAAAAATCAATCAGACAGCTGCAGCTGATTCAGAACGCTGCTGCTCGAGTCCTCACTAAGACCAAGAAAGTGGATCACATCACTCCAGTACTGAAGTCTCTACACTGGCTTCCAGTGCCTCAAAGAATTGATTTCAAATTACTTTTACTGGTTTATAAATCACTAAACGGTTTAGGGCCAAAATACATTTCTGATCTGCTACTACATTATGACCCACCCAGACCTCTCAGGTCGTCTGGGACAGGTCTACTTGCTGTCCCCAGAGTCAGAACTAAACAGGGGGAAGCAGCGTTCAGTTTTTATGCTCCACATATTTGGAACAAACTCCCAGAAACCTGTAGGTCCGCTCCAACTCTCAGTTCTTTTAAATCTAAGCTAAAGACCTATCTTTTTGATGTTGCTTTTCTTTAAATAATCTATTTTATTAACTTTAATTTCTTATACTGCACTGTAACTTTTATTCTTATACTGCACTATCAATTTTATTCTTGTCTTTTAATGTTTTTAATTTGTTTATTAATGTTTTTAAATTGTTTTCTTACTGCTCTTTAATGTTTTATGTAAAGCACTTTGAATTGCCCTGTTGCTGAAATGTGCTATACAAATAAAGCTGCCTTGCCTTGCCTTGAAAGGGTGTAGATTGGCCCTAGGAAGAAACCATTACATTTTGGAGCTTATCCGAACTATGGCTAGTGTTGTTTGCAGATACTGGCATTTATGCATATGCTTCACCACCAGTAGGTGGCATTATGAGTGGTGTAATGAAGGGAATATACCGAGTGGTAAGGGTAGAAGAAGGGGAGGTGTGTAGAAGAAGAGTGTACATGGGAGTGAAATAAGTGCTACGAGTGTAAAAGTAATGCTGAAATGAAGTAAAGTCTGAAAAGAATTATCCATCTCCGTTTTGTCCAAGAACATAACAAATTGGCGACGACGATGAGTATTTCAATGCCAGGTCCACCACCGTTTCTTCCTCAAGTGGGAGAGCCGCCAATACCGTTTACTACGTGGAGAAAGATTTTCGACAACTATATGTTAGCCATACATGCTACTGGAAACACGTGGCCAGATGCTAGGAAACGTGCAGTTCTACTTCATAGCCTGGGTCCGGAGGGACAACGTGTTTTCTACAGTCAGCTGGAGCAAGGTACGACGTTTGACGAGGCTATGGCCGCTCTCGGAAAGAACTTTGTACCGAAAGTCAGTGGTTTGCAGACACACAATCAGACGTGTTTAAGGAGCTGATGAAACCGCTTCCCAGTACGTAACCGCTTTGAGAACTTTAGCCACGCATTGTGATTTTGGACAGATGGAGAGTGAAATGATACGGGATCAACTCATCTCGAATGCGTCTCTCAGTGCTGTAAGAGACAAATTACTGCTTGAGGATAATATCACATTGGAGAAGGCTCAGACGATTGCATGCCAGGTGGAGGAGGCAGTTAAAAACGCTACACTGCTGTCTTCAGCCAAGACGGTTCCAACTACTTCAGTGCAAGCGGTCAGAGCCATGAATGCTCATTTTTGAGGGAAAAGAGGAGCGCGCCCAGCTAAGCCTACAGCTGCATCAGACCGTCATGCATATACAAATTCCAACCAGCAGCAACGCAAATGCTTCAGATGTGGATCCAATAAGCACTTCACTAATGAGAAAAGCTGTCCAGCTGTTTCAGTTAAATGCAATAATTGTGGGAAAAAAAGGACACATTGCCAAGGTATGCAAATCAACTGTTAGTGAAGTGCGTGAAGTTGTTGTTGTTCCAGAACTAGTCGTGCTCTGTGTAGAGGATGCTAAATATGTGGCAGCAGCTTACAAGAAAATTACATGTACTGTGAACATTGAAGCACCAGAGGGAAATTCTCATGCCGTGGAGCTCATTGTAGATACGGGAGCTGCTGTTTCAATTCTGCCAGAGTCAATGTACAAACAATACTTTGGAAATTGCCCACTCAGTGAACCTAGAGTCAGGCTTGTCACTTATGCTAAAGGGGAGTTGACTGTGATTGGATGTCTGTCAGCAACTGCTGCAATAGCAGATACATGCAACAAAGCTTGTACAGGCTTTTACATTGTTAAAGCTGGATCGCCTTTGTTGGGCCTGGACTTGATTAATGCACTCAATGTCAACATTACTGGAGGCAAAGTCGCTGATGAAAATGAAAATGCCAAACCAAACTCTACCGTGTACAATGTTGATTCTGCCTTACCCCATCAACTCACATATGTGAAAGGTTTCATTCCCAAAGTTCAGACACACAGTGCTGTGCAGCCAGTACGTCAAAAGTTGAGACCTCTACCACTGAGCATCCGTGCGGAGGTGTCAGCGGAGCTCAACCGCTTACTCCAAGCAGGCATTGTGGAACAAGTGGATGCAGCTGAATGGGTGAGTCCCCTTGTAGTACGGAAGTGTTCAGGAAGGCTACGATTGTGTGTTGACCTTCGTGAACCAAATAAGAGTGTGATCATGGACTGCTACCCTCTTCCTCATATGGAGGACTTGTTCTCAGCGCTAGCAGGCACCACACATTACAGCCAGATTGACTTGAGTTCCGCTAACCATCAACTACCACTGCACGCGGAGAGCCGCAACTTGACCGCTTTCATAACGCACGAGGGCGTCTTCAGGTTCACACGAGTCCCATTTGGCCTTGCCTCCGCTCCCTCAGCATTTCAGAAAATGATGCAGACAGTCCTGAAAGACCTGCCAGGAGTGAAGAACTATTTGGATGATATCACTGTGTACGGAGACTCAAAAGAAAAGCATGACGTGAACCTGCGAGCAGTCCTTCAGTGTCTTACAGATGCGAACCTTCAGATCAACTTTGACAAAAGCTCGTTTGGTCAAACCAGCATTTGCTTTGTGGGGCATGCAATCTCCAAAGAAGAGCTACGCCCAAGCCCAGATCATCTTACTGCCATTGCTGAAGCCCCTGCACCGAATGACATGGCAGCACTACACTCCTTCCTAGGACTGACTTCCTGGTTCAGCAAATTCTTGCCAAACTATGCTACACTGGTGGAGCCACTGCGACAACTGCTCAGAACTAACACACAGGCCGAGCTACAGTGGAATAACGCAGCAGACCAGAGCTTCATGGAACTGAGAAGGATGCTTCTGAAAAGCCCTGCTCTGGCTGTCTATGACTCCAAGCTACCTACCTATGTTACTACAGATGCTTCAAATTATGGGTTAGGGGCTGTACTGACTCAGTTACACTCAGATAAACATGAACGCACTGTGGCCTTCGCTAGCCTCAGTCAGTCATGCGACAAAACAGCCAAAGTCTCTCTGGCCCCTTTACAGCCTGTGGAGCTCCCAGAGGGCCCCTTTCAGCATTTAGCTATGGACATTGTGGGTCCGTTTGAACGTGGGACCTATGACTGCAGATTTGCCATCACCCTCGTGGACTACTTTAGTAAATGGCCTGAAATAGCCTTCACTTCAACAGCAACTACGGCCACAGTTGTGACATTCCTGGCCGCTATTTTCGCACGTGAAGGAGACCCCTGTGCCATTGCAACAGATAATGGGCCGCAATTCACTTCATCTGCCTTTGCTGATTTCCTGAAAGAAAGGGGAATTAAACACATCAGGACGAGTGTCTACCACCCACAAGCGAATGGGTGTGTTGAACGCTTTAATAGGGTGTTGAAAGACTGTGTTCAAGCTGCAGTGGTAGCTCGTTGTCCATGGAAAACGGCAGTCACTGATATGCTGCAGAGCTACAGCGCCACAGCTCATGCAACCACTGGCGAAGCTCCGTTCCATCTCCTGAGAGGGAGACCAATGCGGACAAAGCTCAATGTCCTACCGCCAAAAGACGGGGAGAAATATGAGCACATCCGGTCCTGAGTCGTTCAACAGCAGGCCAAGAGCAAATGATACACGATTCCAAGAGAGGCGCGAAGCCTTCCAACATCGCCGTGGGTGTTAAAGTCCGCATACGCAAGCCTTTTCATGTGGGAAAGGGAGAGAGACAGTACACTGACCCTGTGACTGTAGAGAAACAGACTGGACTGAACTCCTTCATCCTAAGCGATGGAAAAAGGTGGAACGCAGCACGCCTTTCTCGTTGCAAGGAGAATCTGCAGGAGTCCCCACAACATGGGACAGCAGAAAACACCAGTCCCGAGACTTCATCAACATCTGCACGCTGTAGAGAGAGCCAACCACCAGCCTGGACAAAGGATTTTGTGATGACATAAGTCGGAGACAAGAAGTCATTTAAAGGCTGTAGGCGGATCACTGCCCTATTTAAAAAAATTAAAAAAAATAAAAAGTGAAGTGGGAAAGATGATATAATGTGAATTTGAGTCTAAGTGACAATGTGAATTTTTATTAGTAATTATATTCTTGAAAGTTTTTAGTTGAATGTTTTTCTGGTTGCACTTACCTGACAATGCTCACTTTAATACCATGTTGAACTTGAGTTATTACAGAAGCCTTATATTTCATGTATTACCACTGGTTGTTATAGCTTACACTGAACACTGTTGGTTGATCATCATATAGTTTAGGATGTTTAGCTGTACGTAATGTAAACACACCTGGAAAGTTTTGATTACAGAAGAACAGTGAAATGTTGAATAAGTTTAGTGAGTTCTGTTCATAATGAGCTAGCAGCATTCCTATGAGTAATGGGGGAGATGTTGTGTTTGCAGACACTGACATTGATGCATATGCTTCACCACCAGTAGGTGGAACTATGAGTGGTGTAATGGAGGGAATATACCGAGTGGTAAGGGTAGAAGAAGAGGAGAAGGTGTGTAGAAGTAGAGTGTACATGGGAGTGAAATAACCGTGCGTTCATGGACATCGGAAAAACGTTTTTCCGAGTGAAAACGTCACCATTCACGTAACTTCCTGTGGGAATCAGAGTTGGGAAACTCGGACTGGATTTTGATAACCGAGTTCCCCAGTTGGTGACGCGTTGTTGACAACTGACGTTTTGATGGAGGCGACTTTGGTTCACTGAACATAATTCAATGATAATAAACTGTTTATTGTGGACAAATGCCTCTGCCAAGAAACATACACAGACATAACATGTTTCAAATTATTCATAAATAGGCCTATGTATAAAAAAAAAACACATTATCCGTGTCTTTTCCTGTTGGTTGTCCTGCAGATAACACAAACAAACACCTGGCGATGTGCTGTTTGGATGCTCGCATAACAAAACAGCAGAGAATCTTCTGTTATTGTGGCCTCCATGTTTTCATACACCTGATGCTCTAGGCTACAGTCAACCGTTGGTGGCAGTCATGCAAAAAGCTGTTATGCCAAACGCCAATATAACAGAAGAAGAAGAACACGCATCCCGACCATGTGAACGCTGCCAGTCGGAAAAACAACGTAACCAGGGGGGCGGTGCCTGTTATTCCGAGGTGGCATGAAAGCAGCATAAGTGCTACGAGTGTAAAAGTAATGCTGAAATGAAGAAAAGTCTGAAAAGAATTATCGTCTCGGTTTTGTCCAAGAACATAACAGTTAGGATACACAAATTACTTCTCACTTTTATTAGCTCAACATATAGATAGTGCAATTGTGTTGCATGTATGTGGTGTCAGAATAATCAGACTGGGAAAAATCTCACTGCATTAGCATTGTGAAATAGGGCATGGCTTGGTGGAGGTCTGCACTCTCAGAGTTGGCCTTCTAGTTTCCTGTTTTATCCCATTTTAAATGTAGGACATCTCTGCACACAGTTTATCCAACTGATCCACCTAAACAAGCTAAAGTCATTAAAAATACTTTTCACTTCATACTTTTACCCCTTGTTTTGTTCCATGTCCATGTTTAGTTAACACTAACATGCATGTGAGTTTATCACACCTCAGTGTTCTGCATTTCTCTGCAAAGAGAAGCAACCTGACCGCAGAGAGAACAGAGAAGAGACAAACTAAGAAAAAACAATGATGTCATTTTCCATTCCCCTCTTATGATTAATACTCTGCTCTTCATTCTGTTCAATGTAACTGCCTCATGGTTCACAGGTCAAATACATTCCTGTTCCATCACTACACCTGCAGACTGTGTGACATCCTGAATCAGTGCACATAGAGATGAACTGTCTGTCTGTTTTTCTCTTCTCTTTATGAATGCTCTTTTCTGGTGTCGGTGGGATCTTGGTGGTGAAACAGGTTTTCTAACAACAGGTCAATATTAGTTTCTTACTCTCTTTTTTGAAGTTTATAGTTTGTAAAACAACATAACTTTATTGTGTTGTGGGTACTGTATGTACTGGCATTTGGCTCTTCATGCATATTAATAATCCAAAGAGGAAGGAAATGTAGTTTTTACCAGCCTGATATCTGTCTTCTGCTCACTGACAACAGAGGAGAGGCATCTTTAAAGACGACGTCCGTCTTCATTGTAAGTAGAAACAGTTTATTGCTTAGTTTATTGATACTGTATACCTCCTGTGTACATTATTTTATCTGCTGACATGTTTTATTGTCTCACACAGAGAGATGAGAGGAGCAGCTATGAGTTTAACTGCAGCAGCGAGTGGATTTGTTGTCTTCCTTCTCTCTGTGTCAGGTACTGTATATCTACAGTTACATTCATTCTTTAAAAGAGGGATTCTGGGAAAATGTGGGACTGATTGTCATTATGTGGAAATAAGTGGATCAGAGTTGTGTGAAAGGCAAACTTCCAGAAAGGCTATAAATAGTAGTTTGGTGTACAATTGTGGAAACTCACCAGATGTTATCAGTTTTGTTTGTTTTGGGTCAGTTGGATTTTAGGAGGATCTTCTCTTGTGTTGGCCAGCATCTTTGACTTTTGTCTTTTGCATGAAGTAACTGTGTGCTAACCACTTTTACATGCTGGAAACAGAGAATATTGTGGCTTTTATTCAGAACTGTTCCCTCCTCACTCTGTAAAAACATATTACTGTTTAATCTGATAGCTCGCTTTTATCACGTTGACGTTTTTGGAGGGATATTAGTCTCATAGTAAAGTCATCACATAACATCTCAACTTCTCTTTATAGATCACACATCTGAGCCCAACCCTGCTAGTTCCTTCTGTACGCTCTGACTTCAGTGTTCTGCGTTTCTTTTTAGTTTTCACACTCAGCATCAACCTGACCACAGAGTGAACAGAGAGGAAACTAACCAAGAAATGTACTCTAATAATTACTATTATCTGTAATACATTATTATTCATTCAAATGCATATGTAGCCGGTCTGCCCTGACACTCCGTTAATTTCAGTCTGCGTAGTAATGGACGACAGACATCTTCTGCTTTGCCAGTTGGAAAGGGGTTTTATTTTGCATACCTGTGTACAACACACAATTAAATCAGTACAGCAGCTCTGGGTTCCTACACGCACACCTCTCCTCACCATCGCGTACCGCTACTGAATAACGTGCAGTGTTCTTATTGAAATAATATAACAAAATACATTTCAATGTGATCGTATAGTCAAAATGTCATTATAAAATATAAAACATTTCCCCACATACCAACGGCAATTTTTATATTTCATTAATAAATGTAAAATTTAAACATGAACAAACAAAAAACTACATGTATAAAAATAACATTTTCATCACAAAAAACAAGGGGAGTACCCACATACCTGTGTACAACACACAATTAAATCAGTACAGCAGCTCTGGGTTCCCTACACGCACCTTTTTTAAAGAGAGGGAGAAAAGAACCAGGGCTTAAGAATCCACACGTGTGCTCTTCATTAAGCTAGCCTGAGAGAAGTGAGCTAGCATCTCACACAAAAAGTGCCGTACACAATAAAACTGTATGTACACATTCAAACAAATATCACCATGACAATGAACAAAGCTAGTGACAGTTAAAGTATAGTAAGAACTTCTACTTAGCGGTTTTAACATGTTTTAAGTCACTTTGAACCAGAGCGCTCAGATTGTCTTACCTCTCCTCACCATAGCGTACCGTTACTGAGGAGAATACAGGAAGTGACATCACTAACAGGCAACTGGTCACACCGCCAGAATAAAATTAACAAAATAAAAGCTCCCCAAAATAAATACACACAAAACCAGATTTATATGAAAAAAAAATAACAAAATATAAAAAAACATGGATTTTTTGAACACATCGGTTACATCCACCCCTCCTAGATTTCACCAAAATCCAGACCATACCTTCAGGATAAGCAAATGGCAACATTGGGAGATGAACACTGAGGGCCTGATTTACTAACACTAGCGCAGTTTGCGCTGCGTCTGTTTATGCGAGTTCGGTAATTGCGCACGCTATGCTTCCACATTTTGCGTAGTATTTATCAACCCTGACACCCATCAGGCAATCAGCGTCTTTCTCCGCCCACTATACCGTAAATTGCGCTGTAGCAAAGCGGTACTTGTGCTATGATATGGCTGAGTGCAGACTGCGATATTCCCACTGCTGATGCTATGACTGTTTGAAATGATCCTGATGCCAATATTTGTAATGTAGGGAGGAGTTTAACAACTGCTGGAATGGGATGTGAACGCTGAGTGGGAGATTCAATTTCATCTTTGATTTCTTCCAGTAACTCTAATATTGCATGGCTGCTTGATCTGTAACGCTAAATGATGTTGTGTTCACTGACAAAGTGTGATTCTTGTGTTTAAAAATATTTTCAGCCTCGCCTATGTCTTCGTCTTGCTCAAATTACTGTTGCCATTTCACCAGCGGCATAAAGGTCTACGAGGAAACTCGATTGCGGCTGGTTTAGACCTGCTTTTAAGAGGCGGAGAATTTCCCCCGCAGAATAGAGGCGCGCTCTTACTGTAAATACCACGGAATATATAATTAGGTGCACTTTGCGCTTATCCTCCCACCTTTTTGGGTGGAACTCCCACTTTCCCCACGACCCTCCCACGAACGTATATTGAAAGCGCAACTTGTCTCTTCTCGCTCATGTGGCAGACAATCTGCGATTCTACCCAAGTGCGCCCTGTTTGTAAATATGCCGCATCGGTTACGTCCGTCTTTGCGACCAATTAGCGCCTGGAAACAGGCGCAAACGGCTTGATAAATCTAGCCCTGAGTGTGAAAACCTGACCAGGGTTCACTGAAGAGTTCTAAACTCTGACATCAGCTGTATTAGCTGCCTAGTAACGGCTCAGAGGGAACCAAGGGTGATCAAGCCTCAGCCCCTTCCTAGATTAATATGATGCCTTTTACACCATACAAACATCTGGTCACTTCAATGTACATTACACACTTAATATACATTACATTAATCACAACATCCTTCAAATGCATATCGACAAGTACACATGTAAAGTAAACAAACATATCTGCCCCTCTAAAACAATGTTAGAAGTGACTGAGACTTTCTGCAAACAGAAACTGCTAAGTCCCTGATGCCAAGAGGCTTTTGAACCATAGACTCAATGAGTCGATTAACTCTTTTACTGACCCTGCCTGCTCGAGTCCTGACTACCTGCTCTGTGTGAGTGAGTGGAAAGTAAGTCTGAGGCAGGTTCTGCAAATAAACTGTCCAGATCAAAGTCTCTGCCTGCGTGGCTTTGGTCACATTGAGAGCCCTGGATGTGATCCACAGACTGCCCTTCATAGTCCAACTCTGAAGCTTCCTGACTTGACTGGTCCAACAGCCCTTCACTCAGTGACTCCTGACTCTGTGTGTCCTCTGATCCACTCATTATCCATGCACTGGTTGTGCTTGCTGAATCCTCCTCCACTAACGAGTCCAATGAGTCATTTGCACAAGGTCTTTCCTCTGACGCATCATCACACAATTCCTCTTCAGGTGTCCCCACAGGTAGGAACCTGATGTCCAAGAGGAGATTACGGTGCACTACTTTCGTGCGGCCTGTTCCATCCTCCAGCTTGTATGTATGTGTCTGCAAGTTTCGGTCTTTGACTGTGTACACTGTTGCATTCCATTTGTCAGCCAGCTTCTTCTTTCCTCTCTCTCCTTTGTTTGCCACAAGTACTCTGTCTCCTATGTTCAGATGTGTGCCTTTCACCTTCCTGTTGTAGCCCTTTGCTTGTTTATCCTGTTCTCTGACAGCATGTGTTTGAGCAATTCTGGCTGCTTCATGAAGATGGGACATTAGTGTTTTCACATAGCTTTTGTAATCAACAACCACTGGATCATGCAACACTTTTTTGAACATCACGTCCACAGGGAGTCTTGGAATGCGACCGAACATAAGCTGGAACGGTGCGTATCCTGTGGTTTCATGTACTGTCGCATTATAAGCAAATGTCAATGTCTGTATCTGTTGAGGCCACTTATGTTTCTCTTTAAGGGGAAGGGATCGCAGCATGCTTCCAAGCGTTCGATTGAACCTCTCAGTTCCTCCATTTCCCATGGGATGATATGCAGTAGTGTGTGATTTGGAGACCCTGGAAAGCCTGAGCAGTTCTGCTATGAGCTCACTTTCAAAATTGGCTCCCTGATCAGAGTGGACACGTTCAGGAAACCCATACACAGAAAACATAGTCCCACAACTTCTTGGCCAGCTGTTTTGCAGTTTGATTGGTGCATGGGAAAGCATGAGCCAACTTGGTAAAATGGTCTGTCACCACAAGAACATCCACTGAGTGCTGCTTACTGTCCTCTGCACTCCAGAAGTCCAGGCACACTAGCTCCATAGGAGCGGACGTTCTGATACTTTCAAGTGGGGCTCGAGCAGAGGGGTCTGGTGTTTTAGCCAGGATGAACCTTTGACAACACTTGACATACTCCTTCACGTCAAACTCCATCTTAGGCCAAAAGAACCGCTGCCGTGCTAAATGCAGGGTCCTTGCCTGCCCCTGATGTCCAGCAGCATCATGAATGCCTTGCAATGCTTTTTCTTTGAGGCTGTCAGGTAGAACATACTGGTGTCTCTTTTGTTTGCTGATGTGGTCCTTAGTAACGCGGTAGAGGACACCATTTTGAACTTTTAATCTCTCCCACTGTTTGATGAGCACCATCACTTTTGCGTCACATTTAGCTCTTTCACGCCTGGAGGGACGCCTTCCGCGTATGACAAATGGCATGATAGCCGAGATGGAGGAGTTTCCCTAATGTGAACATAGTGAGGGAGTCTTGCCCTGGCGGCGGCAGATCCTGGACAGACTGAATTAACTCCACAGCCCTTGTCTCAGCAGCAACTTCCCAATGGCCGTGAACACCCATGAGAGCCTTAACAGCCTCAACATCACAGTGACACTTGAAGGAGTCAGACTGCAGCTTCATTCCCTTATAGGTTGGTTTCTTCACCTGTTGACACTGAACCTTTAATCTGAAGGTGTCTTGAATGCCATCATGACTCACACCCTCAGCCTCAGCAAGAAGGTTAGTGTACTGCTCTGTGATCACCCTGTGACTGATCGTTTTCGCAAAGGGGTCGCGGCTGAGTGCGTCTGCGACCACATTCTTGGTGCCAGGTATGTGTCTCAGGTCGAATGTGTAAGGGGCGAGTTTGGACACCCTGCGCTGCTCATAAGCATCGAGCTTAGGTTTCGTCATGATGTAGGTAAGAGGGTTATTATCAGTCCATACTGTGAAAGAGTGACCTCTTAGCCAATGGCTGAATTTCTCACACACACTCCATTTCAGGGCCAGAAATTCTAGCCTATGAGCTGGATATTTCCTTTGAGAACTGCTCAGGGTTTTACTGGCAAAAGCGATAGGGCGTGCTTTGGTTTCACCAGCTGGTATTTGTGATAACACAGCTCCTAACCCATCTAGAGATGCATCGATGGACAGAAGGAGAGGCTGAGAAAAATCTGGGTGTGAGAGAACAACACAGTTCAAAAGACTATCCTTCAGGTTACTGAGAGCCACGTCACATTCATTTGTCCAATCAGAGGGTCTGAGCTTCCTACATGAGCCAGTGTTGGAACTTGTTCTGAGTTTTCCACGTTTCTTTTGTCCAGCAGTGAGAGCAAACAATGACTTGGCTATCGAAGAACAGTTAGGAATGAAATGTTGGTAATGGAACACCATTCCCAGAAAGGATTTTATCCTCTTTACTGATGGTGTACAGCCATCATCCTCCATCAGGTCCTCTTTCGACATTTTAGATATGACCTCAATTTTTGCTGGGTCCACAGCCACTCCATTGCCATCTATAATGTGACCAAGAAACTTGACTGAAGATCTCAACAAGTGGCATTTTTTAGGGCTCAGTTTAAGGTTGTGAAGCCTGAGCCGCTGGAAAACAACCTCAAGTCTCTCCAAAGCCTCTTCTTCAGTTGCAGCAAAGACTAGCAAATCATCAAGGTAACACAATAGACTGCTGAAGTTCAGATCACCAAATATGCTGAGCATCATTCTCATGAATGAAGCAGGACTGTTGCACAGACCGCGTGGCATCCTGTTGTACCCATACAGTCCAACTGGGGTCGTGAACGCCGTGTACATCTTGTCATCCTCTGCCATCGGTATGTTGTAGAAGCCAGAGGTCAAGTCCATGATGCTGAAGTAGGTGTTTCCACCCAGGTCTGCTAGACAGTCTGACTGGTGTGGTAATGGGTGCGCATCCTTGAAAGTCCTTGCATTCAGCCACCTGAAGTTGGTACAGAGCCTCAAACTGCCATCCTTTTTCCACACCAAAACCAGGGGAGAAGCATATTCACTCACTGATTTCCTTATTATCTCCTGTTCTTCCATTTCAGACAGAACCTGTCGCAATTTCTGATAATGGGCTGGTGGTACCCGCCGATAGGGAAGACGGAAAGGTCTTTCATCAGTGAGTCGAATACGATGTACAAAGCCTTTCGCCTCACCACAGTCCAGTGAATGTTTGGAGAAAATGTCATTGTACCTTTCAAGCAGATCAACCAGCTTCTCTCTGCCCACTTGACCAGCATGGCACTGACCAACATCAATATCATTGAGCCCGACCTGTTGCAGTCGGTGTTTTAAGTCTGTGGGTCTGGCAGTGTCAGGCTTTGTCTTTGGTTTGTCTCTTTCAGGTTGGCTGGTGCCCTGGAAAACCTCAAAATCTTCCACAGCTACACAAGGAGACACATCTGCCAGTTTACTCTTTCTTTTCAATGTGATGGGTTTGTTTGACATGTTGGTGACTTTCATAGGAACCCATCTATCGCCCCATAAAGGTGTGATAACGCGCCCCACCATGATATTATGAGGCATGGATCTGGACGTGGTGGGCTCAACGTGCTGCCTTGTGACATGGGAACATTACTCGGCAATTTTCCCCAGACTAGATGTTCTTGTCTCGCCAGCAGGGTGACAGACTGCTGGAGCTTAACAGTGCCGATTCTGTCTTGAAGCTCCTTGCCTCTCCACCTGGATGAATTTGCCACGAGGTCGAGAAACTGTTCACACTCAGGAAGAAGATTGCCACTGGACACAAGGCGCCAATAGTCACTGGCTATTTTGAGCTGGTGCATCAGAAATCTGATGACATTTGTGCCGATGATCAGGTCATCGCGTTGACCAGGCACCACAAGGACAGGCACGATGCAACGCTCTCCGTACAGTTCCATCTCCACTTCATACATGCACTTGGGTCGGCTCAGTGACCCACCACAGCCTACCAACACCACCTCCTGAGTCAATGGAATGGGTTCTGGGAGGTCTTTCAACATATTTTGCTCTGCTTGCTCACTTAGCGTGCAGGCCATGGAACCAGAGTCAAGCATCCCCTGGGCCTGGAAAACATTGTTTATGGTGACAGAGGTGTAAAAGAGTTCATCATAGGATCCCACTCTCTGCGTGTTTTGCACTATTACTTTAGCACCAGTGGGAGCGGCTGCACATGCTCTTATGTAATGCTGCTCAATATCGCTGTTGAGGGTCTCTTCCTTTGTGCCCACACATTCCCTCTCTAAATGCGGGCCAACTAGTTTAAGGTCTGGGGGCTTTGGGGAGGGGAGGTACTGATCTGACCTTGGCCAGGCTGCCGCCTAGGACAGTTTCTCTTTATGTGATTTGGCTCAAAACATGCCAGACATAGACGTTTCTGCCTGCAGTGTGCGAGAGTGGAGTGCTCCGATGACTGGCAGACCCTGCAAGACTTATGCTGTCTCTGATCTGAGAAGGCAGGTTTTTGTGCAGAATGGTTGTTCTGTGATAGTGCACGATCAAAAAGGCTTACTAACCCTTTCAGACAATCATCATTGCACGTAGGTCTGGTCACAGTGATGTCCTTCTGCACAGGTGACTCGTCAAGTGTAGGAGCCTGAGTGTGTACTGCTATTGGTCTGAGGCGCTTTGATTTGGAGAGCACTTCTTTCATTTCAATTTGGTAGCGATCAATATGCTCTTGAACCTCAATGGCTGCCCATTTATCTGGTGCTTTAAACTTGAAAACAGCGGCAAGTGTGGGATCTGGGCAGTGTTTAACAAACATCATAGCTACTTCCTGACAAGGATCTTCCATGCGCCGTCCCAACGTTTTCAAGCCCTCTTCTGCCGCATCAACCGCCTTGTTCAGCCTAACCCAGTACTCTACAGGGGACTCTCTTGTCACTGGGACTGTGCTGTAAAAGTCAGCCATAGGCATACAAGAATATGTCACTTCACTGAAATGTTGTCGGAGGATGTCATAGATGACTTTTGGTTTTTCTTGAGGCTTCATGGATGGGCTGCTTCTCAAAGTTATCCTCACAATGTCTTTAGCCTTGCCCATTCATTTAGACTCAGAATGCTGTTCTTTCAGAGGTATGCCACGTTTCCGGACATACACTTACATTAAATCTTCCCACTCACAGACCGTGTTCTTGTCAGACCCATCTCCCCTGAAGGCGGGAGGCTCTTTCACATCTGACTGTAGGACGTGCTTTGCACCGGTCAAGTTGAGGTAAGTGGAGTCACTGAATGGCTGGTCTGCACTGCTCTGAGCTTGTGTAACACTAACATTGTTTCCTTCACATTCACCTTTTAACTGATCTCTTATAGTCTGTCCTACCTGCTGAGCGATATGTGTTATCAAACTATTTAAATCTGGATCATTAGTGGCTGGGAAATATGAAAGAGTATCACCCTGACTTTGGCTAGCTGCATGATCAAGTATGCGGGTGGAACTAAAAGCTGGTGAGTCTACATTACTTGCACCTCGCAACGGAGTACAGGGCAACCCACTGATCGCTCTCCCCCTCCCAAGAGCAAAACTAAAACGGTCACCTGTTACATTGTCCTCAGCCATTTCCCCAGTAGCATTTGTCATTTTATCTGTACACTTAGATACACAATACAATATGTTGAAACTTTTACTCTTTCAAAACCCCTTTTTCCTCTTTTTTTTCTCTTCCAATGCTATAAATAACTTTTAACATGAATGAGTGTCAAGTAGCAACCTCTGGTGACCAAACTGGTGTTGATCCACGACTCCAGACGCAGCGGCAAAACAGCCTGAAGCAGTGTGGATCGGGGTCACGGCACCACTGTAGCCGGTCTGCCCTGACACTCCCTTAATTTCAGTCTGCGTAGTAATGGACGACAGACATCTTCTGCTTTGCCAGTTGGAAAGGGGTTTTATTTTGCATACCTGTGTACAACACACAAATCAGTACAGCAGCTCTGGGTTCCCTACCACGCCGCATCCTTCACCAGTGATTACGAATAACGTGCAGTGTTCTTATTGAAATAATATAACAAAATACATTTCAATGTGATCGTATAGTCAAAATGTCATTATAAAATATAAAACATTTCCCCACATACCAACGGCAATTTTTATATTTCATTAATAAATGTAAAATTTAAACATGAACAAACAAAAAACTACATGTATAAAAATAACATTTTCATCACAAAAAACAAGGGGAGTACCCACATACCTGTGTACAACACACAATTAAATCAGTACAGCAGCTCTGGGTTCCTACACGCACACCTTTAAATGAGAGGGAGAAAAGAACCAGGGCTTAAGAATCCACACGTGTGCTCTTCATTAAGCTAGCCTGAGAGAAGTGAGCTAGCATCTCACACAAAAAGTGTCATCCACAATAAAACTGTATGTAAACATTCAAACAAATATCACCATGACAATGAACAAAGCTAGTGACATTTAAAGTATAGTAAGAACTTCTACTTAGCGGTTTTAACATGTTTTAAGTCACTTTTAACCAGAGCGCTCAGATTGTCTTACTTTTTTTTTTTTTCAAAGAGCTTTATTCAAGGTTTTACAAATTACAAATTATAGGTTACATTTAAACATACAATGGGCCACGTTAAAACAATCAATATAAACAATACAACAATTACCAACATTTAACAAAATGTGCAGATTGAGCTTAAAGTGCATCCAGAGCATGGAGATTCTGATAAAGTGCAAATAGTCTTTTGTAAAGTGCGTAGAGTCTTTTATAAAGTGCATGGAGTATTTCATAAAGTGCATTTAGAGTCTTTCAAAAAAGTGCTGAGGTTCACAAGTTCAAGGTGTCCCAAGGAAGGAACTGTTTTCTATCAAGGGTTCTTCTTCTCTTGAGCTCAGTGAGCACATGTTTGCACACTTCATCGCTACTTATGAAAGTCTGTTGTATAGTCATACAACATCTAGATTTCCACAGCTTCAAACAAACAATACATATGATTACTTGTAGTAGTTCCTTTTGTTTCTCTGATAGAGATTCATCAACCATACAGAACATCACAGATTTATATGAAAGTTCAAAATTTACAACATACACTACTAATTTGTCCCGGACCTCTTTTGATCTATAGCAGTCCATTAATAGATGCTGCTGTGTCTCATCTTCGTTACAATTAGTCATGGGACATTTTTTTGTTTTTACATAACAACTCTAGGAAACAGTAGCTCTAACAGCTAATCTATTTATAGACATCAGCCATCTCATATCGCGGATGCTCTCTGAAAGGTTTTTATTATTTAAAAATTTCAGGAACTGGGTTCCTTCGTTATATGTTAAATTTTTATAGTTTATACATCCACCATATTTATAATCATTAATAAAAAAAAAATCATTTTACTTGGGAGGCCATTCCAGTCAATTTTAAGATTTTCATATTCATATATAAAATCACCGTAAATAAGATTGTATTCTGGACCTTGTCTGGCTCTCCCTCTTCTTTTCCTCCACTTGGAGCGATCACCGGTCCAGAGAGCATTCCTGGAGATGGCTGCTGACACGTTTTTAACAATTTAATTCGCATTGCCCCTAACCCCCCATATTCTTTACTTTTATACATGAATTCTCTTTTTGTTACTTCCCTGGTTGTACCCCAAATCAAGTTTACACACTGTTTATTTAATTTCATTATTCATTTCTGAGATGGAGGAAAGATATTGGCTAAAAACAGTAGTTTGGATAGGATGAAAGTTTTAACAATATTGACTCTTGATTTATAATTGGTGTTTTTATTTTCCCATTTTTTAACTTCTTCTTTAACTTCACACAGTTTATTTTCCCAGTTTTTTTCACTACAGTCTTGATTACAAATAATCAAGCCCAAGATTTTAATTTCATCCTTTACTTTAATGTTGATATCACATTTGTTACTTTCCGCTCCAATCCAAACTCCCTCTGTTTTATCATGGTTTAATTTAGCCCCTGAAGCCAGTTCGTATAGGTTCAGGTGATTAATTAACACATCCATCTACATCTGGTTCTTAATGACAACAGTGACATCATCTGCATAGGCCATGGCAGTGATTTTGGGAGCGAGCCCAACATGTGTACCAGATAAGAGCCTCTCAGAGTTTATGGTTTTAATAAGGGGGCTGATGGCCAGGACGTATAAAGCAGCGCTAAGAGGACAGCCCTGTTTCACCCCTCTCTCTATATTAAAAGGTTCTGTTAAAATACCATTTACATTAATACACACACTAAACTTAATATACAGACATCTGACCAAATGAATAAAACTTTCTGGGAAGCCATAAGACTTCATTACAGCCCGTAAATAGTCTCTAGATATATAATCAAAGGCTTTTTTTGGTCCAGCCCAATTATATAGAAGTCCTTTTTATCAGGTTTATTTATCATTTCTCTCAGTGTGCAGAGATTGTCCCACATTAGACGGCCTTTAATGGCACATGTCTGTTCTTTTTCTATAATTTCATCTAATATATTATTTAATCTATTCATAATTACTTTGGCTAATATTTTATAATCAGTATTCATTATGGTGAGATGTCTGTAGTTATCGATGTCGTTTTCATCACCTTTCTTATAAAGCAAACACATTACACCCTGATAAAAGGATTCCCCCATACAGCCACTGTTCACACCTTCATTATACATCTCTGTGAGGACGTTTGTAACATCATCAATATTTAACTGATAAAACTCTGTAGACAGACCATCAGGGCCGGGGCTTTTACCAACATTTAGTTGTTTGATGGCTTGTGTCACTTCATCCTTTCTTACGTTTCCGAAGAGTTCCATAAAGCTCAGTGAGCTGTATGAAGGAAGCTTATCTAATAAAATATTTACACAGCCACTATCTATTTCTATATGTTTATATGCATTCGCACATAAATCTCTGATTACTTGTCTTTTCTGTATTTCATCAAACTCTACATCATCATCCTGTTTCTTTATGGATTTAATAAATTTACTTTGAGTTTGCTGTTGTCCAGCTTTAAGGGTATGTATTAAATTTCCTCTATTATCTGTATTTGTTTGCTTATAAATGTTATACAATATTTCATTATTAAAATTATCTATTTGTGTTTTTAATTCCGACATGATTTCATCATCTGAATTTGATCTTTTATTCATCTGTTTTAAGTTAACGTATTGTTCCATCAACATTTTATACTTTACATTTTTAATCTTATTTATTTCTCTACATTTATATCTGAAGAAATCTTGTAATCTTCGTTTTAATAATTCCCACAATTCAACATTGGATTTAGTTGAGCATTTTAATTGTAAGATTTTATGAATTTCATGTTTTAATTCTATTAATAAATCTGAATCCTTAAGGCACTGAGAATTTAACTTCCAGAAACCTCTTTTTTCTGAGGATTCAGATGACAAGACGGTTGTAACGATTAAATGATCAGAGAAGTCATTTATTACTGTACCATAATGCTTAGTTTTAAAATGATTAGAAACATAAATTCGGTCAATTCGAGTCTTTGTCTTGTGGTCAAAGCGTGTGAATTGGACCCCGACAGGATAAATTTCGCGACACACGTCTATTAATTTAGCTTCATCACATATTTCTTTTAAAAGCTTACCTTCCCTTAGTAGTTTAAAAACATTGGGACTAACTATATCATTTTTATCCGTGACTGTATTAAAATCACCACACAGAATAAGTTTATAGCCTACTGTTAAAAGCTCTCTAAGTCTTTTAAATAATTGAATTTTTCTAACTCTATCAGGAGCAGTGTACACATTAATGACACAATATTTTTCACGCCTATAATAACAGTCAATCATAAGAAGTCTACCTGGGATTAAATCTCTTTTTCGTATTACAACAACATCATTCGTGTTAAAGAATATACCGACACCATCAGCTTTACTTTCCCCAATAGATATTACACTCTGTCCTTTGTTCCACATCTTACACACATCAGCGACGTCGTTATACGTGCTCAGTCTGAGCTCCTGAGTACACAGGATATCAAAGTCTGTGTCTAACAGATATTTAAATTTCTTAGATCTAAAAGATTTAGACTGGATGCCACGAGTGTTCCAGGTGGATATTTTTAAACAGGACATGATGTTTTTGGGGAAAGACGTAGCCTATGGCGTCGGTTTATCGTCCAGACGTTTATTATCTTTTTTATAAGTTGTAGTACGACCTCTTTTCTTTTTAACCTCCTCAAAGGGAAGTTCATTTTGTAACTGTGGAGCGGGGAATTCTGGTGTGGGGGAGAACGAGCCAGAGTTGCTATCACTAGATACACAGCCATCGTTTTCATGGGAGAGCCGCGGGGTGCTGCTGGCTCGCTGACCATCTGTCAGCCCAGTCGAGCTGATGTCGGAACTGGGACTCTCGCTGGCACTTTCATAGCTCTGCTCTTTGCCTTCATCATCATCATCATCATCATCATCATCATCATCATCATCATCATCACTATCACTATCACCACTCAAGCTTACAATGCCGCTAATCTTCATCTCCTCACCTGATTGTCGGGAGACCTCAGAAGGGGCGTTCCCGGTCTTCAGGGTGGAGGGTTGGATGAGATGCTGCTGCTGCTGGGCCGCTGGTTGTTGTGACGGTCCTCCAGGCTGCTGGGTAGCTGTCTCTCGCTGCTTTCCTCCAGGCTGCTGGGTAGTTGTCTCTCGCTGCTTTCCTCCAGGCTGCTGGGTAGCTGTCTCTCGCTGCTTTCCTCCAGGCTGCTGGGTAGCTGTCTCTCGCTGCTTTCCTCCAGGCTGCTGGGTAGCTGTCTCTCGCTGCTTTCCTCCAGGCTGCTGGGTCGCTGTCTCTCGCTGCTTTCCTCCAGGCTGCTGGGTAGTTGTCTCTCGCTGCTTTCCTCCAGGCTGCTGGGTAGCTGTGCCTAGCTGCTTTCCTCCAGGCTGCTGGGTAGCTGTCTCTCGCTGCTTTCCTCCAGGCTGCTGGGTAGTTGTCTCTCGCTGCTTTCCTCCAGGCTGCTGGGTAGCTGTCTCTCGCTGCTTTCCTCCAGGCTGCTGGGTAGTTGTCTCTTGCTGCTTTCCTCCAGGCTGCTGGGTAGCTGTCTCTCGCTGCTTTCCTCCAGGCTGCTGGGCCGCTGGGGGGGGAGGAGGAGCAGCGGTGTCTCCCCGCTGAGCGAAGCCTTTAGTTTCGATGGCGAAAGACCTCGGGCAGCTGAAGAAGGTGTGGCCTTTTCCGCCACACAGGGAGCATTCGCTCTCACTTTCACAGCTGTTGGCTTTGTGGCCTAAGTTACCACATCGCCAGCACTTCACCGTCGGACAGTCCTTCACTTGGTGGTCGGTAGCTTCGCAAATGAAGCATTTGGTTAATTGTCCAGTGTATATGATGCGGCCGTTATATGGACCCAGGGATATGGAGTTGGGTAACTGAACTAAATGACCGGAGGTATCAGTATGTATTCGGACTTTATACTTTCGGACACCGTACCAGATGCCAAACTTGTCTACTGGTCTATATACAGGTTGTATGATGTCACAGTAACGTTTTAGGTAGAGTTCAATATCATGGTCAGCAACTCTACCTGTCCAGAATTTCACCACTATTGCTATGACGTCTATAGCCACAGACGACTCCACGCTCCACTCATTCCATTTTGGATCATTAGACTTGACAACCTCCAAAAATCGTCGGAGTTGTGCTTCCTGGTAAAACACCAGTTCAAAATCTCTCCGATTAGGCAGGGCAATAAAGTAGTAAATGTCCGTAGGACTCACCCATGACGAATGAAACAATAACTGTTCAGCCACATAATCTCTGTTGGGCGCAGGGCCTTCTCCTCCAAACTTTAATCTTGCCCAGTGTGAGCCGAACTTTTCGGAGTAAGCTGCCATTTTCAGGCGCGCTCAATCAAAGGTGGACAGAGGAAGGAGGCTTGGCGGATAAACTCAGCCGAGATTACCCTGATTTCCCCCCTTGCCTCTTCCACTCATCCTGAGATCAGTCGATGTTGGATCGTTAGAAACGAAATCGAAACCATTTCCCCACATACCAACGGCAATTTTTATATTTCATTAATAAATGTAAAATTTAAACATGAACAAACAAAAAACTACATGTATAAAAATAAAATTTTCATCACAAAAAACAAGGGGAGTACCCACATACCTGTGTACAACACACAATTAAATCAGTACAGCAGCTCTGGGTTCCTACACGCACACCTTTAAATGAGAGGGAGAAAAGAACCAGCGCATAAGAATCCACACGTGTGCTCTTCATTAAGCTAGCCTGAGAGAAGTGAGCTAGCATCTCACACAAAAAGTGCCATACACAATAAAACTGTATGTAAACATTCAAATAAATATCACCATGACAATGAACAAAGCTAGTGACAGTTAAAGTATAGTAAGAACTTCTACTTAGCGGTTTTAACATGTTTTAAGTCACTTTGAACCAGAGCGCTCAGATTGTCTTACCTCTCCTCACCATAGCGTACCGTTACTGAGGAGAATACAGGAAGTGACATCACTAACAGGCAACTGGTCACACCACCAGAATAAAATTAACAAAATAAAAGCTCTCCAAAATAAATACACACAAAACCAGATTTATATGAAATTTTTTTTTGGTGAAATATAACAAACAGTTAGAACACATCGGTTACACATAGTAACCATGGTTTAAGTCAGAAATATCTTTAAAAACCTATTAGTGTTTAATCTGTTCTAAAGATGACCCTGGTTGTAGAAACGACAGCTCACTTTTATCACAGTGACGTTTTTGTTGGAGGCATTTTAGTCTCAGAGTGAAGTTGCCACATACCGGCTTAACTTCTCTTTATTGATCACACATCTGAGCCCAACCCTGCTAGTTCCTTCTCTACTCTCTGACCTCAGTGTTCTGCTTTTCATTTTACTTGACACACCTAACGCAACATCAACCTGACCTCAGAGTGAACAGAGCAGAAACCTACCAAGAAAAACAAAGACTGTAATCATTATCCCAAAGTATGTAAAGTATGGTATAATCATTATGGCAACGGCTGTTGTATGCATGTATGTCTGTCGGGACTATTGTAATGTCCCAGGAACCCGTTCATGTCAGTTTATCGCAAAACACCAATGAATTGGTGAGTGGGAGACAACGCGATGATTTCCTGGTTAGTCGGCAATGGGTCCTCATTGGCCACGCCTCCAACACATCTGTCTCTGATACCACTTCATTCAAACACCAGTTAATCCGGAACACCGGAACCCACCTGGACTACTTAACCTGTCACCTCGGTACTGCATTCACTGTCGTTTGGACTTTTCAGTTTGATCCGAATCAAAATTACAGGTGTGAAACCTCCCCCGGACCACGGTCCAGATCAAAAGACCAAACTTTGGTCCGATAAAAAATGGTGGTCTCGGTCCGGACCAAACTGAACCATGGTCCGGTTCGTTTATAGTGTGAAAGCATTTTTGGGATGGGTCGGACTTTCGGAACAAATACAAAAAGCTCTGGCAGGCTCTCCTTGTGTTAGAAGCCCCGGGAAGCTCCTTAAAGAAATAGCTCAGTGCTTAGTGTGTAAGCTACATGAGAGAGTGTGTGACGGTGCATGTGATCAGAGCAGACAGCTGTTGGCTATCAGAGGAGAGAATAAATGAATAAATGCTCCAGAAAGAAAGTTCCAGTGTCTTGCTTCTCAACATCACAACAAAACAAAAAGAGCCGTGGCAGTAGGGAGAGCAGCAGTCAGTTGGAAAAACTCTGACCCAGAGAGAGGATACGAGAGGACTGGGAAGCCCGTCTACAAACCAATCAGTTATAAGTATCTGGAGACGCAGCTCACGTATGTGATGACGGCAGGACCTAGTTTTGTCACGTATAGATCTTTAGTGCGCTTCCATAACTGCAGTGTGAAACCAAAACTTACCCAATCAAATGTAAACAATGTTACAAAAACATGAACCTTTGTCCGGACCTTGGTTCAGACTTTCAGGCATGAAAAAGCCCTTAATGACAAGTCCAAATGGTTCCACTTTACTTGAGGTTATAGATATTATTCATGACACCGTCATATAAGCATTCAATGATGAAATCAAACTTCATGACCGGTTCAAATAGTTTCACTTTACTTGAGGTCAAGGAAAAATATTCATGACACAATTATAATGCTCTCATGACAGCCAATGTAAAAACCACCTCTTAATGACATTTTAATGTAATGTTAACACATGAAGCTAAATAGTTTATTAAAGTTTGATAATTGGGCCTGTCATGACATATTTATGACAGGTCATGTTGTCTAGGTTAATGTCAAGTTTACACAGAGATTGTTGTCTTCGCTAAAGTCAAGTTGTCATGACAAAGACATCTCAGACAATGCTAACTTTGCATTAAACATGTCATAGTTTACCAAATGACACTTAATAACAGTCATTAATACTCAAAATTAATCCTTCATGTTCATGACAGGTGTCATGTCATAATAATGACAGTGTCATGTCAGTCTTATGAACACTCCTTCAAATAAAGTGTTACCTACACGAGAGCAGCCTTCCTGGAAGCCGTGCAGTTGAAGGAGTTTCTAACTCCGCCCAAACAGCTGACCAAGTCATGTGACGCTTCAGAGGAAAGGACGTCTCATCTCTCTAAAACACATTTGCTCCTTTCCTCTCTCCTCCGATGATTTCCACGCGTCTTAGTTCCTCCCACCGAGGAGGCCCGGGAGAGATGCGAGGAAATCGAGGAAGGGAGGCAAGTGGAGGCTTCGAGGAGACAATTTAAGTGCTATGGGACGTACCCCTGGTCTGATCTGCTTTTGGGTTTTACTACAGCAAACCTGACACTACTGACACTACCTGATCTTAATCTGAACCTCTAATGCTTAATAAATTACATGTCCAGGGTAAAAGACTTTTATGCAAATAGTTTCACTCATAAAATGTGAAAATAAAGAACCAAAAGTGAATTTAAATGTGAGTGAACAATCAGGGATGGATGGTAAAATGTCTCAGGGTCCTGATTCAGTATCTGTGTGTGGCCCATTCAGGCTCCATCACTCTGAGCGCTCCCTCCACTGTCTGCTTTGAAGGCTGACTCCACCCAAACTACAAAGAGACACATTTTCTCCTTTACCTCCTGTGGTATCTAGACATGCAGGTATTCTTTTATTTGGCTGCATGCTGGGAGGTCTGAATGTTTTTTCAAATGTTAGGCCAAGGAGGTTATGTTTTAGACTCAGTTTGTCTGTACGTTTGTTTGTTCCTTCCTTTTTTTGTCTGTCAAAAGAATTACAGAAAATGTACTGGCCTCATTTTCATGAAACCTGGTGAAAGGGTGGAGATCAGTCCTAGGAAGAAACCATTACATTTTGGAGTGGATCCAAACTACGGTTAGGATACACAAATTATTTCTCACTTTTATTAACATTGTGATATAGGGCATTTGTGTTGCATGTATGTGGTGTCGGAAGAATCAGAAAAAATTGTTTCTCACTACATTAGCATTGTGAAATAGGACATGGCTTGGTGGAGGTCTGCACTCTCAGAGTTGCTCTTCTCGTTTCCTGTTTTATCCCATTTTAAATGTAGGACATCTCTGCACACAGTTTATCCAACAGATCCACCTAAACAAGCCAAAGTCATTAAAAATACTTTTTAAGAATTACAAGAAATATACTGGCCCCATTTTCATGAAACCTGGTGAAAGGGTGTAGATTGGCCCAAAGAAGAATGAAACTGCCTCGTGGCTCACAGGTCAAATACATTCCTGTTCCATCACTACACCTGCAGACTGTGTGACATCCTGTCTCAGTGCACATAGAGATGAACTGTCTGTCTGTGTTTCTCTTCTCTTTATGAATGCTCTTTTCTGGTGTCGGTGGGATGTTGGTGGTGAAACAGGTTTTCTAACAACAGGTCAATATTAGTTTCTTACTCTCTTTTTTGAAGTTTAAAGTTTGTAAAACAACATAACTTTATTGTGTTGTGGGTACTGTATGTACTGGCATTTGGCTCTTCATGCATATTAATCTAATCTTTATCAGCCTGATATCTGTCTTCTGCTTACTGACAACAGAGGAGAGGCATCTTTAAAGACGACGTCCGTCTTCATTGTAAGTAGAAACAGTTTATTGATTAGTTTATTGATACTGTATAACTCCTGTGTACATTATTTTATCTGCTGACATGTTTTATTGTCTCACACAGAGAGATGAGAGGAGCAGCTATGAGTTTAACTGCAGCAGCGAGTGGATTTGTTGTCTTCCTTCTCTCTGTGTCAGGTACTGTATATCTACAGTTACATTCATTCTTTATAAGAGGGATTCTGGGAAAATGTGGGACTGAAGGTCATTATGTGGAAATAAGTGGATCAGAGTTGTGTGAGAAGCAAACTTCCAGAAACGCTACAAATATTAGTTTTGTTTACAATTTTGATTGTTTTTGTGTGAATTGGATATCAGCAGGATCTTCTCTTGTGTTGGCCAGCATCTTTGACTTTTCTCCTTTTCATGTAGTAACTGTGTGCTAAGCACTTTTACATGCTGTAAACAGAGAATATTGTGGCTTTTATTCAGAACTGTTCCCTCCTCACTCTGTGAAAACATGTTACTGTTTAATCTGTTCTAAAGACGACCCTGGTTGTAGAAACAACAGCTCACTTTCATCGTGAGGAACTTTTTATGACTTTTTTAATAGCTGCAGATAATTGGTCTGATAATTGAGGATTTTGAAGCTTGTATTCCACAGGTTACCTTTCTCTAGATCATCTTGGTAATACTGATTGTTAACTGAAGTTATTAATTCATGCTGCTTCCTGATGTTCTCTGTGTTACAGTGATACAGGGACAGGATGACTGGAGAGTGACTTACACCTCTACTCAGATCTGTGCTGTTAAAGGATCAACAGTGAACATACGCTGCAGCTACACATACCCATCCACAATAAATGGCCTTGTTACCAAAGTTGAGAAAAGATTCTGGTTTACTGAATTAGGTCATGGTGAATCTGTGGATCTGACAACAATCTCAGAGTACAAACAGCATGTGCAGTCTCACAGTAAAAACAACGACTGCACTCTGACAATCTCAGACCTGAGAGAGAGAGACTCAGCTGAGTACAAGATCATGTTCATAACAAACCATGGTGGGAAATATACTGGTTCACCTGGAGTCACTCTGTCTGTTACAGGTAACATTTTCATCTACATTATTTAATAAATTACTTTCAAGTGTTCAACATCTTATGGAAGTTGTGTGTGTGTATGTGTGTGTGTGTGTGTGTGTGTGTGTGTGTGTGTTGGTGGGTTCAGTCTAAAATGAAAACTTTTGTTCATTATTATTATTATTATTATTATTATTATTATTATTATTATTATTATTATTATTATTATCCTCATGATTATTCAGGTCTCCAGGTGCAGGTGAGCAAATTATTGGTCTACACGTCTTATGACTGGGCAGAGCTGAAGTGTCAGAGCAGTTGTCCTCTAACTGGTCATCCTTCCTACATCTGGTACAAGAATGGACAGAACATTCAGGGACAAACATCTGATTCTTATTCAGACTCCTTTGATCCTGAAGACAGCGTTTCCTGTGCTGTAAGAGGACATGAGGACTTCCCCTCTCCTTCAGTGTGTGAGTTTACTTACAGTCTTCCTCTGACATAACACCATCTAGTGGAGCCTTTAACCTTTTGTACTGTACCTTAACTTCATGTAACTCTGTGATATTTGAGGATTGTGCAGATTTGTATGAAAACCAAATCACTAATCAATGATCTCTTATTTCCTGACCTCACTGTAAAGTAAAGCTGTAAAATAAGAGATCACACTGGAAATTTAACAAAACATTTGTCAACATGTCCTTAGACTTTTGTCTTTATATGACAGTTTTCATTGTTAAAATGTGTTATTTAGTAATCATGACCTTTTAATTAAAAAATTAAAACACTTAACTGCTCCAGGTTTAAACTAATAAATGTTTTCTTCTGGTCCATCCACAAACGTGAGTGAAAAGAATGAAGTCATTAATTATGAGATATTAGCGTTAGAAGATCTGTCTGATCAAGTTTCTTTGTGGAAGTGATAATGTCAGAAAATATGGAGGAAATATTTAGTCATAATTCAAATTTAAAGTCTTGAAATATTGAAATATTTAAGCTTTCCATTTTAAATTTGACTTTTTACATTGAACTTTACAGTTTCAGTTTCCTTTTTCTTTCTTAAATTTAATTATGGCATGATTTTTCCTAGTAGAGTAGTAAAATAATAATGATTTTAATTTGATCTCGCTTCGTTTTCTCTTTGGACTTTCAATTTGAATTATGAATGAATATATCCTCCATAAGAAAATGTCACAGGAGGAAAAATCATGTCTGACACATTTTCATTATTTAATGCCCTCATGTATCTTATTAACCAGCAGAAGTCAAGAGTAGACATGACAGTGTCCAAACACACTGAACCCCAATCATTTCCTTGTTTACTTCACTGAGTCAGATACAAAGTGTCAAACTAGTATCCATGGTAACAGGACACCATGTTTCTAATTTAGAGGAAACTCAAGCTCCATCACCCACTTTCTGTTTCTGTTAACTATTGTCCACTTAAGTTATGTTCCACTGGGAAAATAAACTTGTCTTTAAATTAAATGTTGAAAGTGTTCACATAAGATAAGCTTTTTAGGCATTTTCTGACATTCTATATTTTAATTTAGTTCTTGTTAGACAGATGCACTGAAGTTATTAATTGTTATTATTGTGCTTCCCGATGTGCTCTGTGTTACAGTGATACAGGGTCAGTATGGCTTGGGAGTGACTTACACCTCTACTCAGATCTGTGCTGTTAAAGGATCAACAGTGAACATACCCTGCAGCTACACATACCCATCAGCTGTAGATTGCGTTACTACTACAGTTGAGCAGAGATTCTGGTTCATTCAACAGTTTGTGGATCTGACAACAGTCTCAGAGTATTCAGGTCGTGTGCAGTATCACTCTGAAAACAAGGACTGCACTCTGAGAATCTCAGACCTGAGAGAGAGAGACTCAGCTGTGTACAAGTTCAGGTTCATAACAAACCATTTAACAGGGAAATATACTGGTTCACCTGGAGTCACTCTGTTTGTTACAGGTAATTTTCGTCTACATTATTTAAGAAATTACTTTCAGGTATTCAACATCTTATGAAAGTTACTTCTATTTTGTGTGTGTGTGTGTGTGTGTGTATGTGTGTGTGTGTGTGTGTGTGTGTGTGTGTGTGTGTGTGTGTGTGTGTGTGTGTGTGTGTGTGTGTGTGTGTGTGGGTGGTTTGACAGTTCAGTCTAAAATTACGACTTCTGTTCCTTATTCACATATTCAGGTCTCCAGGTGCAGGTGAGCAGATTAGAGGTCTACGAGTCCTATAACCAGGCAGATCTGAAGTGTCAGAGCAGTTGTCCTCTACTTAGTCATCCTTCCTACATCTGGTACAAGAATGGACAGAACATTCAGGGACAAACATCTGATTCTTATTCAGCCTCCTTGGATCCTGCAGACAGCTTTTCCTGTGCTGTAAGAGGACATGAGGACTTCCCCTCTCCTTCAGTGTGTGAGTTTACTTACAGTCTTCCTCTGACATAACACCATCTAGTGGAGCCTTTAACCTTTTGTACTGTACCTTAACTTCATGTAACTGTGATATTTGAGGATTTATTTTGCAGATTTGTATGAAAACCAAATCACTAATCAATGATCTCTTATTTCCTGATCTCACTGTAAAGTGAAGCTGTAAAATAAGAGCTCACACTGGAAATGTAGCCACACAACATTTGTCAACATGTCCTGTGTCTGTTTAAAATATGTACCAGTGTCTTTATTTGACACTTTTCTTCGTTGAAATGTGTTATTCAGCAATCTTGACCCTTCATGTCAGATGGAAAACACGTCATGGGTAAAGGTTTTAACTTACATTTTTTTATTCTGGTCCATTCACAAAACATGACTGAAAAGAATGAATGTGTCCATTCAAGTTTCTTTGTGGAAATGATGATGTCAGAAAATGTCACAGGAGGAAAAATCATGTCTGACACATTTTCATTATTTAATGCCCTCATGTATCTTATTAACCAGCAGAGGTCATCAGTAGACATGACAGTGTCCAATCACACTGAACCTCAATCATTTCATTGTTTACTTCATTGAGTCAGTAACTGTGTCAAACTAGTATCCATGGTAACAGGACACCATAGTTTCTACAATCTGAGTTTCTAAAATAGAAGGAAGTGAAGTTTCACCACCCACTTTGTGTTTTTATGAACTAGTGTTGATTTAAATATTTTCCACTGTGAAAACAAATTCATCTTGGAATTAAATGTTAAATGTTAAATGTCTCTATGTCTCTATGTTTTCTCCTCCAGATGGTCCAAAGCTTCCCTCTGTATCAGTGAGTCCCTCTGCTGAGATAGTGGAGGGCAGTTCAGTGACTCTGACCTGTAGCAGTG
This sequence comes from Perca fluviatilis, assembly GCF_010015445.1. Taxonomy (NCBI): domain Eukaryota; kingdom Metazoa; phylum Chordata; class Actinopteri; order Perciformes; family Percidae; genus Perca; species Perca fluviatilis. Next base: position 10,389,274 of record NC_053112.1, read on the forward strand.
ATGCTAACCCAGCAGCTAACTACACCTGGTACAAGGAGAACCAAACACTGCTTCAAGGATCAGAAGGACGTTATCATTTCCCCTCCATCAGCTCTGAGGACAGAGGGAACTACTACTGCAAGTCTGAGAATCAGTTTGGACAGATCAAGTCATCGTCTCTGTCAGTAGATGTTCAGTGTAAGTACCAAACATCTGGAGAAAAGGAAATCTGGTGACCCAGCAGTAAGAGACATATGCCATGTAGCCACAGTGAACCTGGTTCATATGTTATTTCTTTGGTACAGAACTCTTATTAATAATCTCCAAAGAAGTGATGTGAATGTATGCCAACTGTGGTCTGTTTGTGTAGTTTGACAGACAGATTGCCCCAAAACATTTTTGTTCACAAAATACCTGCCCTTAATCCCAAATAACATGTGACAAAGCCATGGTAACATTTAATATACATCATTAACAGATGTGAATTACATGGGTCTCTCTAAATCTCCTCCAGATGGTCCAAAGCTTCCCTCTGTGTCAGTGAGTCCCTCTGCTGAGATAGTGGAGGGCAGTTCAGTGAATCTGACCTGTAGCAGTGATGCTAACCCAGCAGCTAACTACACCTGGTACAGGGAGAATGAAGACTCACCAAAAGCATCAGGACAGATCTTCACCATCACTGACTTCAGAGCTGAACACAGTGGGAATTATTACTGTGAAGCCCAGAACAGAAGAGGACGTCAGAACTCCACCTTACATCTGATTTTTGTAGCAGGTAAGTTTCTCCAATTTCACCTGCACAAAAACCTGTTTACTGCACCAGACCTGATTCACATGTTAATATACAGCAGCCCATAACTGGTAAAAAGGAATTAACATTCCCTGTGTGTATTTCCACACTGTTTTTCTGTAGCTGTGTTCAGGGAGGAACCTCCATCATGTCAGAGGTGGATGACACTGACTGACTGATTAACAGACAGTCTCACCTGGCAAAGTGATTCATCAATCTGATCCTACTAATGTGGTGTATCACATATCTGTCTATATTTCCAGGGAATTCAACAATGATAATGAATATCATCAGGCTGACTGTGGTGGTCCTGATGCTGATTCCTCTGCTGCTCCTGAGTCTGTGGGCGAGGTAAAACCAGAAAGATCCATCAGTTCAGTCAGCACTCTTTTATTTTCTTCAACTATCTTTCAGTTCCTTGAGATAAAGTATGATAAATGTCATACATTCTGTTGTTGTTGGACTCAATCCAGGAAGAAGAAAACTCTGAGCTCCACCACTGGACTACATGAACATGTAGAGATAGAGGTGAGTGAGAGTGAGTGACTAAGTGAGTGAGTGAGTGAGAGAGAGTATTGACATAACTTCCCCATCTATCACAGTTATAATAACTTGGCTCCTACATGCTCTGAAAACTAAAGAAGGGGTGACATAAATGTATGTTTAAAATACAACTTGCTGAGTAGAAACCAGTAATGTATTTGGCCATGACACAATATTTGCAAATATTTGACATTTAAATGTGAAATTTTGTTTTGATTAACTCTTAATATATGCAGGTTTCATGAATGAGGTCCTCATTTTGTCATCTCTCCCCATCAGTTAGACTCTTGTCCTGCGTATGAGAACATCTCAGACACTGCAGCACAGACAGAAGACCCAGAGGAGCAGGAAGACCTGGTGTGAAGTCCAGTCAGGTTAGAGCCTCCTGCATCAAATAAAACAGGCCCACTCCAGATTTACAGTCACAGTTCCATCCATAACTTTACACCAGTTTCATGTGATTTTCTGCAGATGCAGCTGAACCAGAGGCTGGACTCACCTGATGGAAACAAAGTAGTACGACATTGAAATATCCCTGAGGAGAGCGAGGCTGTGGAGGGTGAGGGGGAAGTGGATACATTTACCTTCAACTCCAGAAGATTTTATTGTCAGTTTTGAGTAGCAGCAGCAGGTAGGAGTCAGCAGCAGCATGTAGCACAACGTTTAGAAGAATGTGGTGTTGGCAGCTTGAACTGAATCATGTCGAGGTGTCAAACATGATTTATTGTTCAGATCAGCTGATGCTCAGGTGCTGTGTGACTTACTGATGTATATGAAAGCTTATTTTCTACTGTAAAGTTAGTTTTAGGCCATGTTATGCTTAAGGCTAGGAAGGATGCACTTCATTAAGCGATGAAAATGATTTGATTTTATATGTGTATCTTAGTTATTTAATTATTTGTACCTCATGAAGTTAATCTGAAATGTTGTTTGGGGTTGGAAGTGTTAAGGGGGAGAAAAAGAAAAGAAAAAACAAAAATGACGTGCAACATACATTTTGTATATCGTATTTTTTATTTTGGTTGCTGGTATCTTTGTTTTGCTTATTTTGCTCATTTCTGTTTTTATGTTAGTTTTGTCCCTTTTAGGCTATATGATATATATAGTATATTTATATAGCATGTGCTGTGTATATAATTAGGCACACTTGAATCTAAGGCGTAGGTCTAATTTTCCGTATCTTTTTTTAAAGTTAACTGGGCTGAGCCCTCTGTTGTGTTTTGATTACAATGATTGCATAGAAAGGAGCTCATGCCTTTGAGAGTGGAATATGCTTCAGTAACTAATGATTAACTGTGCTGTATGTAATGTAGCTATTTTGTTTTTGGACTTGATTTGCAAAGGAATGAAAAAAATTTAAAAACAAAAGAGTTAGTTATTTTATAGACATTAAGGATCAAAGTTGTTATGCAAAATGTATTTTTAAAATTATACATAATAAATAACTTTTCAAAAATCCTGAGCAGCCTCTGGGTTTGTACCTGTCCTGGTTGACAGAGTCAATAAAGTTGATTAAAATCAGAGACAGTGAACTGAAATCATCACATATTACTCCATGTACAGTTTAGATTTTCACACAGAAATCAAACATAGCAGTAAGGTCTGTTTGCTATTTATTTCAGGGGCCACCAGAGGAGTTTTGGAACCTTTAGTCAAATTAGACTTGACCCTCCTCTTGCCCGTAATAATTTTTCTATGATCCTCCATAATGTTCTGGAATGAAGGGTATGACCCTCCACCACCAATTTATCAATACCTTCTGTACTGGTTTGAACTTGGCAAAGTTACACAGATTACCACTGTTTCTTTACAGCCATGACATATGTGACTAAACCTCTGCATTCTGATCTGACGCATCCCACTCCTCTGTTATGGTGTGGTGGCCATTTCAGTAGATTTACTCACTAAAATTGTTGTGGAAACACAATAAGCATGGAAACTAAATGCACACTTCCTGCATTACTGCATTACTTCAAATACTAACTTACTCCTCTACTAAACTAGTATTCACGTGAAATAAAACAATAAAACATTGAGACCATTCAGCAAGGCACTCTGGGTAACATTCAACACAAAAAACTGGTTGCTATGGACTCGTCACTAGGCTTCCTCCACTTCCCCATTTAAACAAAGTGGAATAAACGTAAGTCCAAATCTACACAAAACCCGCCATAGGCGCCGATACCGTGGGTGCTCCGGAGCTAGAGCACCCACTGAAAATACTGAGGACCCATGTGTGTCAGACTGCCAGTAGGCAACATTAATTTAAAATGAATAACTATAATAACTAAATAATGTCATAGTGCGATTGGTTATGTTGGTGGCTGATTCTTAATTTCCCATGAAGCTGTTGTCAGTTCAACTTTTCATCTCCAATCCTATCTGTATTTGTGAGAAGTGGCGCTGTCCTGAGTTGAAAGATAGCCTACTTTACGGCTTTGTTATTGAGTTAATAGGTGTGTGTGTTCGTGTCGGCCGCTGTCCATTTCCTAAGGTTCTGAACGCAAACATTTTTTGACTTCTTTTTTTTTTTTTTTAAAGCGTGCGCCCGTGAGCACCCACGGAGGAAAACATAAATCGGCGCCTATGAAACCCGCAATCAATTAGTAGGATGACATCAAATGTGGCATTCAGGAAACCTTTATTGCAACATTGGCACAGTTAGATGTCCAGACATAGTGCAACAGTCATTTCCGTTTTTTACGTCCTGCTGCTCCATCGTCAGCCAGGAAATACTTTTTTTACTAAAGCAGTAGCCTACCTATATGAAATCAGATGTATTACCTACCACCATTTAGTTGTTTCGTGTTATTTAGCTAAGATATTTATAAAATATCTGGTCATGCAAGACGTTTTATTATTCCACTCATTTTTTAAACAATGCAATTATCCGTTTCAGCCACCAGGGGGGCAGCTCCCCCTGCCCCACAGCTAACTCATGGGTCAGACTCATCTGGTAGCGATGGAGTACCGAGACTAAGAGCTATATGGAAAAATATGCACCAAACAAGCCACTTTGAAATTTTGCTGTTTCTATGAATACAAAAGTTGGGTAACCCCCCCCTCTGGACTAAAAATTGTTGGATGACCCTTCCCTCAGCAAAGAATAAAAAGACATGACCCTCCCCTATTTTCCTCCGGTGGTCCATTCCATAAATAACGAACGGTCCCTAACCACAGGTTCCTGTTAGTCTTATGATGGACATGTGTTGTGATATTTAAACAAGCGAACCGTCAAAGGTGAAATAGAAGCCTCTTATTTACGAGACCGGTCTGAGAGACCTCCAGCTTACACGCGGGGTCTCTGAGCAGGAACTATCTGAAGCGTGCGTAGCGGCCCCGGCAGGCGCTAGCTGGCTGTCGCGTCACTTTATGGAGCTACTCAATTCCGAAAACTTTGAAGAAGCAAAATTGTCGAAAACGATTTTCGCAAGACTGCCTGTATTCCAAATCTAAAAAGTTCATTTCTCGCCTAAAACTTACTTAGAAGTTAATTTAGTGATGAATATAAGGGCGAAAATTGTTAAAATTGTCCTGTTGTTGGTCTGTCTATGTACCGGAAACGCCAATGGTTGAGGCACATGTGCACCACTTAAAAGTGTCCCCTGGAAACACTTCCGTTGTGGTGTGGGCTATTTGCATGTGTTGTCTTAATGTTGTGTGCTGTGGCCTCTCAGGGCCACCGTAGTTTTCCTCTTCTCTTTATGAATGCTCTTTTCTGGTGTCGGTGCGATGTTGGTGGTGAAACAGGTTTTCTAACAACAGGTCAATATTAGTTTCTTACTCTCTTTTTTGAAGTTTGTAAAACAACTAAACTGTATGGTGTTGTGGTGTGTGCTGTAAATTGGCTCTTCATGCATATTAATGATCAAAAGAGGAAGGAAATGTAGTCTTTACCAGCCTGATATCTGTCTTCTGCTTACTAAAAAAAAAAAAAAAAGAATTCTTAAAAAACCCCCCCTCTTTTTCTTCTGTAAGTAGAAACAGTTTATTGATTAGTTTATTGATACTGCATACCTCCTGTGTACATTATTTTATCTGCTGACATGTTTTATTGTCTCACACAGAGAGATGAGAGGAGCAGCTATGAGTTTAACTGCAGCAGCGAGTGGATTTGTTGTCTTCCTTCTCTCTGTGTCAGGTACTGTATATCTACAGTTATATTCAGTCTTTAAAAGAGGGATTCTGGGAAAATGTGGGACTGAAGGTCACATGTGGAAATAAGAGCAGCATGGTGGCTCAGTGGTTAGCACTCCTACCTGACAGCAAGAAGGTTCTGGGTTTGAACCCAGGTTGTCTCAGGCCTTTCTGTGTGGATCAGAGATGTGTGAAAGGCAAACTTCCAGAGTTGTTACAAATAGTAGTTTGGTGTACAATTGTGAAAACTCACCAGATGTTGTCAGTTGGATTTTAGGAGGATCTTCTCTTGTGTTGGCCAGCATCTTTGACTTTTGTATTTTGTATGAAGTAACTGTGTGCTAAGCACTTTTACATGCTGTAAACAGAGAATATTATGGCTTTTATTCAGAACTGTTCCCTCCTCACTCTGTGAATACATATTACAGTTTAATCTGATAGCTCGCTTTTATCACGCTGATGTTTTTGGAGGGATATTAGTCTCACAGTAAAGTCATCACATACCGTCTCAACTTCTCTTTATTGATCACACATCTGAGTGCAACCCTGCTAGTTCCTTCTCTACTCTCTGACTTCAGTGTTGTAATTTTCTTTTTAGTTTTCACACTCAGCATCAACCTGACCACAGAGTGAACAGAGAGGAAACTAACCAAGAAATGTACAGACTCATATACTTACTATTATCCCTGAAACTGTTTTATGTATATTAATATACATCAGCTCTTCAACTTTTAACATATTTAACTTTTCCTTTGTGTTTAGACTTCTCTTTGCCTGTTCATTCTAGTTTAATTCTGAAATAACTTGGAAACACATATGTTATGTATAATTCTGCTCTATCGTAGAAGAGTCTGTAAAATGTATTAGTTTTTTTTGTTGACATGTAAAAATGTATTTATATAGCGCTTTTCTGGTCTTAACTACTACTCAAAGTGCTTTTACATAGTACAGGAACCATTCACCATTCACACACGAGGCGGCCGTACAAGGTGCCACCTGCTCATCAGATAAACATCCACGCACATTTACAACTCAGGGTTCAGTGTCTTGCCCAAGGACACTACAGCACTTACTTTAAAAAATAAGTTAAATTAATAAATATTTTTGTTGCATCTCTTTTCGGTGTTGTAATTTGTAGACGGCCCTAAGCACTCGTCTGACAGCAGCAACAACAACAGCAGAGAGCAGAAGCCAGCAGGCAAGTGTTATTTACATAAACTTCTGGTGTACTTACAAACTTTCCAATCCATCCTTTTATGAGAGCATAACCTATTTGTACTACTTGTAGACGCTTTTTTCTTTTTTCGTGTATTTGGGTTATTAATGGGGTAATTTACGAGATACAAACGTGGGTCCGTTAGCCCTGCGCTAAGCTATTCAGCTGATAACGCTACTCTAGCTAACTCTCCCAATGTTAGACCCAGGTGAAAAAGCTTCGGGGGGGGTTTGGCTCGAGGTCATGGTGCAAAGGACCCTAGGGTGAATTACTCGGAACCATCACTTTAATGTTCAACATCTTGATGATAACATGAAAGTTATGTGCATGTGGGTGTGTGTTGACAGTTCAGTCTAAAATGAAGACTTATTTTTATTATTCAGGTGTCCAGGTGCAAGTGAGCAGATTCTACAAGTCCTCTAACAGGGCAGAGCTGAAGTGTCAGAGCAGTTGTCCTCTACCTGGTCATCCTTCCTACATCTGGTACAAGAATGAACAGAACATTCAGGGACAAACATCTGATTCTTATTCAGCCTACTTGGATCCTGCAGACAGCTTTTCCTGTGCTGTAAGAGGACATGAGGACTCCCTCTCTCCTTCAGTGTGTGAGTTTACTTACAGTCTTCCTCTGACATAACACCATCTAGTGGAGCCTTTAACCTTTTGTACTGCACCTTAACTGCATGTAACTCTGTGATATTTGGGGATTTATTTGGCAGATTTGTATGTAAACCAAATCACTAATCAAGTATCTCTTATTTCCTGACCTCACTGTAAAGTAAAGCTGTGAAATAAGAGCTCACACTGGAAATTTAGCCACACAACATTTATCAACATGTCCTGTGTCTGTTTAAAATATGTACTTGTGTCTATTTGACACTTTTCTTCGTTGAAATGTGTTATTCAGCAATCTTGACCCTCATGTCATGGGTAGGATTGGTTACCGTTTGGATTTTTACGATTCCGATGTCAAACCGGTACTTTTGAAACGATTCCGATTCCTAACCGATTCCTAAACCGATTCTTGAAAAACTGAAAAATGACATAAAAGAGGCTTTTTTTAATGGAGTTTTTTTTTTTAGGAGGCTGTCCCGCTTCCCCCACCACCAGGCTACAGGCTCTTGTCCTGAACGATAGACTAGCAGAGCAAGTGTAGGCTAATATCTTAACTAGCGATCCCGTGCAGTGAATGGTTAATATGCTTTTACGTCCCTTTTGGTGAGCCCAGAGGGAAAATATGCCATGCATTTACGGTAGCTAGCTAACGGTAGACTACAGAGAAAGTGTGATATTTTCCCGCTTCGAGCCGTGTATAAAAAAGCCGTCTATCAGCAGGGGATTGGAGAGTGCATGACCAAGAATAGCGCGGACACGCTGGCTCATAACGCGAAGGGCACGTGTGCCGCTCCTCGGCAGAAAAGGGAGAAAGAAAAGATTCTTCCGCTGTCCGAACGACAGAGGGAAAATATTTCAGTCGGAACCAAAATTTGCGTTTACGTTCTAACCGCAATACTATGTTTGTGTATGAATTGTGGAAACCGGGTTTTGGTACCCAACCCTAGTCATGGGTAAAGGTTTTAACTTACATTTTTTTATTGGGTGAGTCTATTTGCATCCTTGGCACAATTAGCAGTGCATGCTATTCGTACCCCGCCGGTGCACACAGCAATGTGTTCTATTAATACCCAGTCTGGTACAAATATCACTCGGCATATATTTCCACACAGTTATCCATACTACTCATGTATTACACCTTTTTGAATATTATCGTTGCAGTGTCCAATATTTCGCAAACTTCAGAGAGACGCTGATACATTACACACTTGCGTGGGCCGCGATATATAATTTTTTTGATTGATTGGTTCGCCCTGACATTCTTACCCTAATCATAACCAATCCCACTCCTCTTGCCTAAACCTAACCAACCCAACCAGAGCAAGCATATTCATGAGTCTTCCCCTACCACCCTGCAAAAAAAGAATTTGTGTTCGCGGGCTCTGACTTGTGCAATGGCATGTAAATTATCCAATCCAAATTGAAAAAATATGACATCACTCTAAGGGGAATCAAACTCCAGACTCCCAGACCAAAGCTCAGTGTTCTGACCACTCACCTAGCAGTTCTTGAGGAACATTGTACAACTGTTTACCACTTGGTGTCTTCAAGCCTTGGTTGCTAGGTAACCATACTTTATACAAAAAAATAGGTACTAACTAACAAACTAACGGTTGTATGCTTTCACTGAAGACAGAAAGCGAAACTGTAGAATCCATTTTCCACTAGAAATTCAATTGTTATAAACTTTAGAGACAAAACTTTCCTAATATGCCAGTTTCTGCGGTCATGGAAGATGAACGTTGGCCATGATTTCGGTGCACGCGAGCAACGTGTTTTTGTTGTTACGTCACAGGGTGTGAATAGGTCAGCTGTGTGGCCGAGGCTATTAGTACCGGGGGTGCAAATAGACACTCCGTTTTTTATTCTGCTCCATTCACAAAACATGACTGAAAAGAATGAATCTGTCCATTCAAGTTTCTTTGTGGAAGTGATGATGTCAGAAAATGTCACAGGAGGAAAAATCATGTCTGACACATTTTCATTATTTAATGTCCTCATGTATCTTATTAACCAGCAGAGGTCATCAGTAGACATGACAGTGTCCAAACACACTGAACCCCAATCATTTCCTTGTTTACTTCACTGAGTCAGTAACAAAGTGTCGAACTAGTATCCATGGTAACAGGACACCATAGTTTCTACAATCTGAGTTTCTATGGCTATGTTGAGATGGAAACAATCTGAAGAGAAAACGCAGAAGTGGCGTTGCGTTCTCACTTTTTATTCCGCGTTTAGACAACCGTTTTGGGGGGGAAATCTGCGTGCATATGGTGACGCAAAAGTGGTCAAAACTTGATGGAAATCTGATGTAGTATGCATGCCAGGCGGTTAGGTGGCACTGCCACACAACACCACCAAGGGCCGCCCCACGTATAGAACCTTCCTTCTACTTCTCTCCTTAGTGGTGCAAACCAAAACATGTCGGCGAACAACAAAAGCTTGTCTGGACAGACGAGGAGGTAGAGTTGCATGTTTGTCTGATGATGACCGGCACAGTCGGCCATGATGAAACACAACACAGCAACCCCGGGAGCACTACCAATATCCTGAGCCTCACAGCCCTTCAGCGCGCTTGAGAGGGCGAGGCAGCGGAGGCTGAAGCAGACCCCCTCTGCCCGTCTGCGCTTCGCCATTCGCTCTTCTTCTCTTCATCTGTTACATATAGTCATCGAACTATAACAACCTTATCCACATTGTCAAAATTAAATATTGAGCCATTACATTGAAAATATTTTAGAAAACAGGAGCTTATAATTTCTGTAGCCTACTCGGTAACAACAGACATGGACCTGGGAGCTTTTCGTCTCGCCTTCTCCATAACGCAGTCTTCAGACTTTTGCGCGTTTCACCCTTTAGACGGGAACGCGATGGTGGGAGCGTTTTTTAAGATTTCCACTCTGGAGGGTGGTTTCACTTTTTTGCGTTTTTAAGCCCCAAACACGCTGTCGCCGATAAACGAAAGGCACATCCGATAAAATATTTTTTTCCGTTTTCGTCATCGTGTAAACGGGGCCTAAAATAGAAGGAAGTAAAGTTTTACCACGAACTTTGTGTTTCTATGAACTAGTGTTGATTTAAATATCTTCCATTGTGAAAAAAATTCATCTTAGAATTAAATGTCTCTATGTCTCTGTTTTCTCCTCCAGATGGTCCAAAGCTTCCCTCTGTGTCAGTGAGTCCCTCTGCTGAGATAGTGGAGGGCAGTTCAGTGACTCTGACCTGTAGCAGTGATGCTAACCCAGCAGCTAACTACACCTGGTACAGGGAGAATGAAGACTCACCAAAAGCATCAGGACAGATCTTCACCATCACTGACTTCAGAGCTGAACACAGTGGGAATTATTACTGTGAAGCCCAGAACAGAAGAGGACGTCAGAACTCCACCTTACATCTGATTGTTGTAGCAGGTAAGTTTCTCCAATTTCACCTGCACAAACACCTGTTTACTGTACCAGACCTGATTCACATATTAATATGTAGCAACCCATAACTGGTTAAAAGAAAATAACATTCCCTGTGTACATTTCCACACTGTTATTCTGTAGCTGTGTTCAGGGAGGAACCTCCATCATGTCAGAGGTGGATGACACTGACTGACTGATGAACAGACAGTCTCACCTGGCAAAGTGATTCATCAATCTGATCCTACTAACGAGGTGTATCACATATCTGTCTATATTTCCAGGGAGTTCAACAATGATAATGAATATCATCAGGCTGACTGCGGTGGTCCTGATGCTGAATCCTCTGCTGCTCCTGAGTCTGTGGGCGAGGTAAAACCAGAAACATCCATCAGTTCAGTCACCGCTCTTTTATTTTCTTCAAATATCTTTCAGTTAGTTTAGATTAAGTATGACAAATGTCATACATTCTGTATTTGTTGTTGTTGGACTCAATCCAGGAAGAAGAAAACTCTGAGCTCCACCACTGGACTACATGAACCTGTAGAGATAGAGGTGAGTTAGAGTGAGTGACTAAGTGAGTGAGTGAGAGAGAGTATTGATGTAATGAGTAATGTATTTGGCCATGACACAATATTTGCAAATAATTTACATTTAAATGTGACATTTTGTTTTGATTAATTCTTAGTATATGCAGTTTTCATGAACGAGGTCCTCATTTTGTCGTCTCTCCCCATCAGTTAGACTCTTGTCCTGAGTATGAGAACATCTCAGACACTGCAGCACAGACAGAAGACCCAGAGGAGCAGGAAGACCTGATGTGAAGTCCAGTCAGGTTAGAGCCTCCTGCATCAAATAAAACAGGCCCACTCCAGATTTACAGTCACAGTTCCATCCATAACTTTACACCAGTTTCATGTGATTTTCTACAGATGCAGCTGAACCAGAGGCGGGACTCACCTGATGGAAACAAAGTAGTACGACATTGAAATATAGGAGGAGATATATATATAGGAGAGCGAGGCTGTGGAGGGTGTGGGGGAAGTGGATACATTTACCTTCAACTCCAGAAGATTTTATTGTCAGTTTTGAGTAGCAGCAGCAGGTAGGAGTCAGCAGCAGCATGTAGCACGACGTTTAGAAGAATGTGGTGTTGGCAGCTTGAACTGAATCATGTCGAGGTGTCAAACATGATTTATTGTTCAGATCAGCTGATGCTCAGGTGCTGTGTGACTTACTGATGCATATGCAAGCTTATTTTCTACTGTAGAGTTAGTTTTAGTCCATGTTATGCTTAAGGATACGAAGGATGCACTTCATTTAGCAATGAAAATAATTTGATTTTGTATGTGTATCTTAAAAATGTAATTATTTATACCTTATAAAGTTCATCTGAAAATGTTTTTTGGGGTTGGGTTAAGGGGGAGAAAAAGAAAAGAAAAAACTAAAATTACATTTTGTATAATATCTTATTTTTTATTTTGGTTACTGGCGTTTTAGTTTTTCTTATTTTGCTCATTTTTTTTTTGTTTGTTAGTTTTGTCCCTTTTAGGCTATATGCTATATATAGTATATTTATATAGCATGTGCTGTGTATATAATTAGGCCCACTTCAATCTAAGGTGTAGGTCTAATTTTCCATATCTTTTTTAAAGTTAACTGAACTGAGCCCTGTGTTGTGTTTTGATTACAATGATTGCATAGAAAGGAGCTCATGCCTTTGAGAGTGGAATATGCTTCAGTAACTAATGATTAACTGTGCTGTATGTAATGTATTTTGTTTTTGGACTTGATTTGCAAATAAATGAAAAAAAATTTCCTAAAAAAGAGTTTGTTATTTTATAACATCAAGGATCAAAGTTGTTATGCAAAATGTATTTTTGAAATTCTACATAAGAAATACATTTTCAAAACTCCTGAGCAGCCTCTGGGTTTGTACCTGTCCTGGTTGACAGAGCCAATAAAGTTGGTTCAATTCAGAGACAGTGAACTGAAATCATCACATATTACTCCATGTACAGTTTAGATTTTCATATAGAAATCAAACATTAACCTGACTCCGCCAGATGGATTGCTTCGCATTTGCTTGGCATATCCATCTGGGAACTTTACGTTGGAGAACTTTTGGGAAGGGGCGAAAATACTGGTTAGCTGATTGGATGAACCATCTGTCTATCACCTATGTTGGTGATAGACGGGCCAAATCAACCAATCAGATCCACGAAGCGTATGAAAATACAACCACAAGCCCACCCCTGCTGCTGCAGGCAAAGCATAGCTCGTTAGCTCCTGCAAGCAAGCAACATGTCAGTAAAGGATATTTGCCGTTTGTGTAACGAGAATTTAGGAATAAAAGGGACCCTTTCAGGTTCCTGGACCATATTCCAAAAGAAGGATCCAAGAGAAAAAAAGCATTAGCGAGTGGCTAACAGAATTGGGGCTACCGCTGTCTGAAAATACTGGTTAGCTGATTGGATAAACCATCTGTCTATCACCACCTAACCCACCTCAAAACCAACGCTGATTGGCCCGGTCGTTTGGCAAACGGCTCCAAATTTTCTCTATCTCAAGATGCCAGACTGATCTGCGAGTGGAAAACTGGAGCTCGCGAGATCAGGACGGTCTCACGAGGCTAATCAAACATAGCAGTAAGGGACTGTTCGCTATTTATTTCAGGGGCCACCAGAGAAGTATTGGGACCTTCAGTCAAATTAGACTTGACCCTCTCCACTTGCCAATAATAATTTTTCTATGACGCTCCAAAACAATTTGGAAAAACAGGCATTACCCTCTCTCAACATTTTATCAACAACTTCTGTACTGGCTTGCACTTCGCAAAGATATACAGACTACCACTGTTTCATCACAACCATGACATACATGTCTAAACCTCTGCATTCTGATCTTACACATCCCACTCCTCTGTTATGGTGTGGTGGCCATTTCAGTATATTTACTCACTAACGTTGTTGTGGAAACACAATAAGCATGGAAACTAAATGCACACTTCCTGCATTACTGCATTACTTCAAATACTTAGTTACTCCTCTAGTAAACTAGTATTCACATGAAATAAAACAATAAAATATTGAGACCATTCAGCAAGGCACTCTGGGTAACATTCAACACACAAACTGGTTACTATGGACTCATCACTAGGCTCCACTTCGCCGTTCAAACAAAGTGGAATAAACGTAATTCCAAATCTACACAAAACCTGCAATCAAGTAGTAAGCTGACATCAAATGTGGCATTTAGGAAACCTTTATTGCAACTTTGGCAGGGTAAGATGTCCAGACATATTGCAACAGTTATTTTCGTTTTTTGCGTCCTGCTGTTCCATCGTCAGTTTTTTTCACTAAATCAGTATATGAAATCAGATGTATTACCTACCACGATTTAGTTGTTTTGTGTTATTTAAGATATTTATAAAATATCTGGTCATGCCAGATGTAATTATTCCATTCATTTTTTAAACAATGCAATTATCCGTTTCAGCCACCAGGGGCACAGTGCTCCCCCTTCCCCACAGCAAACTCATGGGTCAGACCCATCTGGTAGAGAAGGAGGGCTGAGACTGAGAGCTACATGGAAAGATATGCACCAAACAAGCTACTTTGAAATTTTGCTGTTTCTATGAATACAAAAGGTGGGACGGTGAACGGTCCCTAAACCCAGTAAGAGCTTCCTACATGTTACATTTCCAAGTGTTCCTGTGTGATTCAAATAAACAGCTTCTATAACAAGTGAAGGAGCTGTTGGACAACTCTGTGAAACATTAGTGGGCAAAAAGATTTATGTATAAATGTGAAGCCTTTTCAGAATAAAAGTCCATAGTAATAGTACAACTCTCTAATTATGAGCCTTTGTTCAACTAAAACAAGTTGATTTAAAGACTTTGTTATTGTTATGAAAGATGTCAGTCACCAATGTGAACTATTTGTCATGAATCCCCGGCCGTGACACTTGTGAGTGATTGTGTTTGTGTTGTTTGTCTTTATGTGTAGTATGCTTGGGTGTGGTCAGTCTATTCTGTGTGTGTGCGTCTCCCTCTATCTCTCCTCTGGCAGTGGGTTTGGGGGGGCGTACCTGGCCTGGGCCTTCTACACACCTGGCGCTGATCCAATCACCAAACCTGAACCTCATCCACTCATCGAAAGCAGTACTTAGGAACAGCCAGACATCCAGTCCCCGCTGGATAGTTATGATGTAAAAATGATGATCAAAAAAAAGTATGAACTAAATACCAAATCTAATGTATATAGCACATTTGTCATAATTTAAACAAGTCTCCTGGTTAGGGTTAGGGTTAGGGTCTCCCCCTTGCCTCTGCCTGCTGCGCTGTGGCCGTGTGTGTGTGTGTGTGTGTGTGTGCGTGCGCGTGCGTGCGTGTGTGTGTGCATAGGCGCCGATTTATGTTTTCCTCCGTGGGTGCTCATGGGTAGTGATGGTCAAATGGAGCTTCGCGAACCAGTGTCTTTACTTTCTGAGCTCACTAGATGGCGCTCTCTGTTCAAAGAAAAAGGTTAAATGAATGGCAATTCAATGGGTTTTCAAACCCTTTGATGAACAGAGAGCGCCATCTAGTGAGCTCAGAAAGTAAAGACACTGGTTCGCGAAGCTTCATTTGACCATCACTACTCATGGGCACACGGCCTTTAAAAAAAAAAAAAGTAGTCAATAATTGTTCGCATTTTAGAACGTTAGGAAATGGACAGCGGCTTAACTCGATAATAAAGCTGTAAAGTAGGTTTCAACTCAGGACAGCGCCACTTCTCACAAATAGATAGGATTGGAGATGAAAAGTTGAACTGACATGTAACCGCGATCAGTTTCGTGAGAAATTAAGAATCAATGCCACCAACATAACCAATCACACTATGACAGACGCTCCACTTAGCACCAACTGCAATGTTTAATTTGAAATGAATGTAGCCCACTGGCAGTCCGGCACACGTAGGGTGCTCAGTATTTTATTATTATGTATCGGCGCCTGTGTGTGTGGGTGTGACGTCCGGCCAGCGAGGTTGTTAAGCCTGCAAGCACTTATGGAGTTTAACTCTGAAAATGCAGCTAAGGGACTGTTCAATATTTATTTAAGGGGCTGCCACACGAGTTTTGGGACATTCAGTCAAAGTAGACATGACCCTGCCCTCCCCAGTAATAAGTCTTGTAGGACTCTCCAAAATAAGTTGGAAAAAAGGCATGCTTCTCCCCCAATAATTTATCACTACTTCCTACACTGAGTTGTGCTGGGCAACAATGAACAGATTACTATTGCTTTTCTACAGTTATGACATGTGTGACTAAACCTCTGCATTCTGATCTGACGCATCCCACTCCTCTGTTATGGTGTGGTGGCCATTTCAGTAGATTTACTCACTAACATTGTTGTGGAAACACAATAAGCATGGAAACTAAATGCACACTTCCTGCATTATTGCATTACTTCAAATACTAAGTTACTCCTCTAGTAAACTAGTATTCACATGAAGTAAAACAATAAAACATTGAGACCATTCAGCAAGGTATTCTGGGTAACATTCAACACACAAACTGCTTGCTATGGACTCGTCACTAGGCTTCCTCCACTTTGCCATCTAAACAAAGTGGAATAAACGTAAGTCCAAATCTACACAAAACCCGCCATAGGCGCCGAAATACTGAGCACCCATGTGTGTCAGACTGCCAGTAGGCAACATTAATTTAAAATGAATAACTATAATAACTAATAACTAATAATGTCATAGTGCGATTGGTTATGTTGGTGGCATTGGTTCTTAATTTCCCATGAAGCTGATGTCAGTTCAACTTTTCATCTCCAATCCTATCTGTATTTGTGAGAAGTGGTGCTGTCCTGAGTTGAAAGATAGCCTACTTTATGGCTTTGTTATTGAGTTAATAGGTGTGCGTGTTCGTGTCGGCCGCTGTCCATTTCCTAAGGACTTCTTTTTTTTTTTTAAAGAGCGTGCGCCCGTGAGCACACACGGTGGAAAACATAAATCGGCGCCTATGAAACCTGCAATCAATTAGTAAGCTGACATCAAATGTGGCATTTAGGAAACCTTTATTGCAACCTTGGCACGGTAAGATGTCCAGACATTTTCGTTTTTTTACGTCCTGCTGCTCCATCGTCAGCCAGGAAATACTTTTTTTACTAAAGCAGTAGCCTACCTATATGAAATCAGATCTATTACCTACCACCATTTAGTTGTTTCGTGTTATTTAGCTAAGATATTTATAAAATATCTGGTCATGCCAGACATTTTATTATTCCACTCATTTTTTAAACAATGCAATTATCCATTTCAGCCACCAGGGGGGCAGCTCCCCCTGCCCCACAGCAAACTCATGGGTCAGACCCATCTGGTAGCGAAGGAGGACCGAGACTAAGATACATACATGGAAAAATATGCACCAAACAAGCCACTTTGAAATTTTGCTGTTTCTATGAATACAAAAGTTGGGTAACCCCCCCCTCTGGACTAAAAATTGTTGGATGACCCTTCCCTCAGCAAAGAATAAAAAGACATGACCCTCCCCTATTTTCCTCCGGTGGTCCATTCCATAAATAACAAACGGTCCCTAACCACAGGTTCCTGTTAGTCTTATGATGGACATGTGTTGTGATATTTAAACAAGCGAACCGTCAAAGGTGAAATAGAAGCCTCTTATTTACGAGACCGGTCTGAGAGACCTCCAGCTTACAGCGGGGTCTCTGAGCAGGACTGTCTGAGCGACGAGCTAGCGGCCCCGGCAGACGCTAGCTGGCTGTCGCGTCACTTTATGGAGCTACTCAATTCCGAAAACTTTGAAGCAAATTGTCAATTTGGCAACGATTTTCGCAAGACTGCCTGTATTCCAAATCTAAAAAGTTCATTTCTCGCCTAAAACTTACTTAGAAGTGAATTTAGTGATGAATATAATGGCGAAAATTGTTAAAATTGTCCTGTTGTTGGTCTGTCTATGTACCGGAAACGCCAATGGTTGAGGCACGCGTGCACCACTTAAAAGTGTCCCCTGGAAACACTTCCGTTGTGGTGTGGGCTATTTGCATGTGTTGTCTTATTGTTGTGTGCTGTGGTTTATTTGCATGTGTTGTCTTATTGTTGTGTGCTGTGGCCTCTCAGGGCCACCGTAGTTTTCCTCTTCTCTTTATGAATGCTCTTTTCTGGTGTCGGTGCGATGTTGGTGGTGAAACAGGTGAAATTTTTAAATTTTTTTTTTTAAAAAACTCTTTTTTTGAAGTTTGTAAAACAACAAAACTGTATGGTGTTGTGGTGTGTGCTGTAAATTGTCTCTTCATGCATATTAATGATCAAAAGAGGAAGGAAATGTAGTCTTTATCAGCCTGATATCTGTCTTCTGCTTACTGACAACAGAGGAGAGGCATCTTTAAAGACGACGTCCGTCTTCATTGTAAGTAGAAACAGTTTATTGATTAGTTTATTGATACTGCATACCTCCTGTGTACATTATTTTATCTGCTGACATGTTTTATTGTCTCACACAGAGAGATGAGAGGAGCAGCTATGAGTTTAACTGCAGCAGCGAGTGGATTTGTTGTCTTCCTTCTCTCTGTGTCAGGTACTGTATATCTACAGTTATATTCAGTCTTTAAAAGAGGGATTCTGGGAAAATGTGGGACTGAAGGTCACATGTGGAAATAAGAGCAGCATGGTGGCTCAGTGGTTAGCACTCCTACCTAACAGCAAGAAGGTTCTGGGTTTGAACCCAGGTCGTCTCAGGCCTTTCTGTGTGGATCAGAGATGTGTGAAAGGCAAACTTCCAGAGTTGTTACAAATAGTAGTTTGGTGTACAATTGTGGAAACTCACCAGATGTTGTCAGTTGGATTTTAGGAGGATCTTCTCTTGTGTTGGCCAGCATCTTTGACTTTTGTATTTTGTATGAAGTAACTGTGTGCTAAGCACTTTTACATGCTGTAAACAGAGAATATTGTGGCTTTTATTCAGAACTGTTCCCTCCTCACTCTGTGAATACATATTACAGTTTAATCTGATAGCTCGCTTTTATCACGCTGATGTTTTTGGAGGGATATTAGTCTCACAGTAAAGTCATCACATACCGTCTCAACTTCTCTTTATTGATCACACATCTGAGTGCAACCCTGCTAGTTCCTTCTGTACGCTCTGACTTCAGTGTTGTAATTTTCTTTTTAGTTTTCACACTCAGCATCAACCTGACCACAGAGTGAACAGAGAGGAAACTAACCTAGAAATGTACTCTAAAAGACACTATTATCCGTAATACATTATTATTCATTCATATGCATGGTAACCCTGGTTTAATTCAGAAATATCTTTAAAAACCTATTAGTGTTTAATCTGTTCTAAAGATGACCCTGGTTATAGAAACGACAGCTCACTTTTATAACTGTGAAGTTTTTTTGGAGGCATCACAGTAAAGTTGTCACATACCGCATTAACTTCTCTTTATTGATTACACATCTGAGCCCAAGAGCAGACAGCTGTCGGCTATCAGAGCAGAGAATACATCAGCAGTTTATTTGTTAAGTGGTAGTAAATGTACAGTGTAGGCAGGGGCGGTTCTACATTGAATGACGCCCCGGGCGAGACCCCCTCCGAGCGGTCTAAGGTTCACAATCTCTACCTCCAACATTGCCAAAAGACACAATATAAAATACGTATTCGAAATAGCACAAATCCTTCATCACACGATATGTGAAAACACACTAAAGAGAATGTAATTATTACAACATAGCACTAAGAACAGAAAACCCAACCTACAACTAAAACCTGAATTTTCTGGCCTTCCTTGATGCAAAATCATCAATGATGTCATTGTATGAAATCTGCTTGGCCCACCACATATGATCACTGACTGACAGATTTTTATTGACCCCAAAAAAATGGGAAATAATTTAAAATATGTACAAGTTGGGAATAAAACTGTACAACTGTTTAACTAGTATTGGTAAAGCTGTACCCGTCCTTGCTCTCCCCTGAATATGTATTCCAACTCCTACTCCTAAAACTTCTAACGCCATGTAATGAGTAATCAAGAATCAAAGAGAGTTGACACATTAAATACTTCAACAACCATTTATTAATACACTAAAACTGTATACTCCTAATGAATCATAAAACAAGCTATATATATATATATATATATATTATTTCAAGAGGCCCTGTGCTTTAATTTGAAGAGGTCTATCATGAGAATTTGTCTGTCAAGGCAGATACAAAAGCTACAATTCTCGTTAAGAAAGTTTGCATGATGTGCAACCTTTATATACGCTACTAATGCAATCATACAGTAAAGCATGCCTACCTCTTTTATTGTAGTGTTGTCATCAACAGTTTGTCCACCACTCAGTTTTATCAAGGGCCAAAGTGTTTTAAGGGGAGTTGTGCTTACCGCAGGTTTTACCCTCACTCCCTCATCTCTGTCCATCTCCTCCTGAGTCTCCTCCCTACTGTGAGCTGATGAAGGTCCTGCTACTAAACATGTCTTTTCGCTTTTTTCTTTTATTTGAGCCGCTTGGGTAACTTTGTTTCATTTTGGCGTTTAGACCATTGACATAAAAGAAAGTTTTAGACTCAACTTGCTCCGTCTCTGTGTAGGCTACTTCCTACTTCTCCTGTGACTTTGTGTTTATCTTTTGCGCCGCGGCGCACTGTAACGGACTAGTCCATTTCATTGTGAAAGTAGGGGGTGTTGACCTCTCTCAGCAAGCAGGGCGCCTGCAGCTGCTGGGGGCGCTGATCTGCCAATTCCCCACACAGTGAAATTATAGAAAACAGAAAAACGCTTTGCGGCGCAGATGATTTTTTTTAATTATTATTAAGTTCTCGTGCCGCCCCCCATGTGACATGAAAAAATGCCGCCCCGGGTGGCTGCCCGGTTCGCCCGTACCAAAAATCGCCACTGAGTGTATGTTTCAGTTTGTCTCTGAATAAATGCTCCAGAAAGAAAGTTCCCGTGTCTTGCTTCTCAACATCACAACAAAACAAAAAGAGCCGTGGCAGTAGGGAGAGCAGCAGTCAGTTGGAAAAACTCTGACACAGAGAGAGGATACGAGAAGAATGGGAAGCCCGTCTACAAACCAATCAGTTATAAGTATCTGGAGACTCAGCTCACGTATGTGATGATGGCAGGACCTAGTTTTGTCATGTTTAGATCTTGTGCGCTTCCATAACTGCAGTGTGAAACCAAAACTTACCCAATCAAATGTATACAATGTTACAAAAACATGAACCTTGGTCCGGATCTTGGTTCAGACTTTCAGGTGTGAGTCCAAATGGTTCCACTTTACTTGAGGTTATGGATATTATTCATGACACCGTCATATAAGCATTTGATGA
Source organism: Perca fluviatilis (assembly GCF_010015445.1). NCBI lineage: Eukaryota > Metazoa > Chordata > Actinopteri > Perciformes > Percidae > Perca > Perca fluviatilis. The sequence goes on from NC_053112.1 coordinate 10,410,305, forward strand.
TGAAATCAAACTTCATGACAGGTTCAAATGGTTTCACTTTACTTGAGGTCAAGGAAAAATATTCATGACACAATTATAATGTTCTCATGACAGCCAATGTAAAAACCACCTCTTAATGACATTTTAATGTAATGTTAATACATTAAACTAAATAGTTCATTAAAGTTTGATAATTGGGCCTGTCATGACTAGGGTTGGGTACCGAAACTAACGCAAATGATAGTATTCGGACCGGATTAGAACACAAATTTCGGTTCCGACTGAAATATTTTCCCTCTGTCGCTCCGGACAGCGGCAGACTCTTTTTTTTTGTCTCCCTTATCTGCCGAGTGGCGCACGTGCCCGCTCGCGGTGTGAAGCGCGTGTCCGCGCTATTCTTGGTCATGCACACAATCCCTGCTGATAGATGGCTTTTTATACACGCTCCGAAACGGACGTAAAAATATCACACTTTCTCTGTAGTCTACCGTTAGCTAGCTACCATAAATGTAGGCTACTTTTAAAATGGCATATTTTCCCTCTGGGCTCACCAAAATGGACGTAAAAGCATATTAACCATTCACTGCACGGGATCGCTAGTAAACATATTACACTTGCTCAGCTAGTCTGTCGTTCAGGACAAGAGCCTGTAGCCTGGTGGTGGGGGAGGCAGGACAGACTCCCCAAATTGTCTGGCCTTTCAAACTCCTACCTGGGTGTACAGACCTCTTGGACACCATCTGAGAGAGTTTTCTCCTGAGCAGGACATACCATAAGTCAGGAGAGGTGTCCTATCTTGCCAGAGAACAACATTTATTTTGTTGCTACTTGTTAATAGTGTAACTGTTATTTGTTAAATTATTGTAGTTGTATGTTAGGTGACTTAGGTTTACTTATTATATATTTAGGTACTTTAAAATGTTAATATATTGTTAAATTTAAATAATTTTCAAAAAAAAAAAACTCCATAAAAAAGCCCTTCTTTTATGTCATTTTTCAGTTTTTCAAGAATCGGTTTAGAATCGGTTAGGAATCGGAATCGTTTTAAAAGTACCGGTTCGGCATCGGAATCGTAAAAATCCAAACGGTACCCAACCCTAGTCATGACATATTTTATGACAGGTTATGTTGTCTAGGTTAATGTCAAGTTTACACAGAGATTGTTGTCTTCGCTAAAGTCAAGTTGTCATGAAAAAGACATCTCGGCTAACTTTGCATTAAAACTGTCATAATTTAATAGCCTGGGTAAACCCTGACGAACTTCCGGCAAATTTGAGATTTGCTCTGCAAGTCAGTCTGGCCAAGAGCCCATTCAAGCCCATTTCCAATTTCTCCAAATCGAGGCACCAATCACAACCGTTGACGCAGGCTTTACACGATGACGATAGCGCAGCCACGGCAAGCAGCTTCTTGATTCAACATGACGGCCACCGAACCCGTTGATGCCGCTGTCGCTGCAATGTCGCCCGGATCCTTGGTCTGATTGGTTGAAAGACTGTCCAATTGCGCCCAGAGGCATTTGAGCGGTGTCCGTTGGTGACGCCCCTTTGGAAATGCGCTGTGAATGAACCTTCCCCAGACCCACTCTCAGTTACAACTGAGAGTGGGTCTGGTGTCAACCAGGCTAATAATTTACCGAATGACACTTAATAACAGTCATGAACACTCAAAATGAATCCGTCATGTTCATGAAAGGTGTCATGTCATAATAATGACAGTGTCATGTCAGTCTTATGAACACTCCTTCAAATAAAGTGTTACCTACACGAGAGCAGCCTTCCTGGAAGCTGTGCAGCTGAAGGAGTTTCTAACTCCGCCCAAACAGCTGACCAAGTCATGTGACGCTTCAGAGGAAAGGACGTCTCATCTCTCTAGAACACATTTGCTTGTTGCCTCTCTCCTCCGATGATTTCCTCCTCGGTGGGAGGGACTAAGACGGAAGGAAGGGAGGCAAGTGGAGGCTTCAAGGAGGCAATTTAAGTGCTATGGGACGTACCCCTGGTCTTATCTGCTTTTGGGTTTTACTACAGCAAAGCTGACACTACTGACACTTCCTGATCTTAATCTGAACCTCTAATGCTTAATAAATTACATGTCCAGGATAAAAGAGTTTCACTCATAAAATGTGAAAATAAAGAACCAAAAGTGAATTTAAATGTGAGTGAACAATGAGGGATGGATGGTAAAATGTCTCAGGGTCCTGATTCAGTATCTGTGTGTGGCCCATTCAGGCTCCATCACTCTGAGCGCTCCCTCCACTGTCTGCTTTGAAGGCTGACTCCACCCAAACTACAAAGAGACACATTTTCTCCTTTACCTCCTGTGGTATCTAGCCATGCAGGTTTCTGTTTTATTTGGCTGCATGCTGGGAGTTCTGAATGTTTTTTTCAAATGTTAGGCCAAGGAGGTTATGTTTTTGACTCAGTTTGTCTGTATGTCTGTTTGTTCCTTCCTTCCTTTTTCTGTCTGTCAACAGAATGACAGAAAATGTACTGGCCCCATTTTCATGAAACCTGGTGAAAGGGTGTAGATCGGCCCAAAGAAGAATGTAACTGCCTCATGGTTCACAGGTCAAATACATTCCTGTTCCATCACTACACCTGCAGACTGTGTGACATCCTGAATCAGTGCACATAGAGATGCACTGTCTGTCTGTTTTTCTCTTCTCTTTATGAATGCTCTTTTCTGGTGTCGGTGGGATGTTGGTGGTGAAACAGGTTTTCTAACAACAGGTCAATATTAGTTTCTTACTCTCTTTTTTTAAGTTTATAGTTTGTAAAACAACATAACTTTATGGTGCTGTGGGTACTGTATGTACTGGCATTTGTCTCTTCATGCATATTAATGATCCAAAGAGGAAGGAAATGTAGTCTTTACCAGCCTGATATCTGTCTTCTGCTCACTGACAACAGAGGAGAGGCATCTTTAAAGACGACGTCCGTCTTCATTGTAAGTAGAAACAGTTTATTGATTAGTTTATTGATACTGTATACCTCCTGTGTACATTATTTTATCTGCTGACATGTTTTATTGTCTCACACAGAGTGATGAGAGGAGCAGCTATGAGTTTAACTGCAGCAGCGAGTGGATTTGTTGTCTTCCTTCTCTCTGTGTCAGGTACTGTATATCTACAGTTACATTCATTCTTTAAAAGAGGGATTCTGGGAAAATGTGGGACTGAAGGTCATTACGTGAAAATAAGTGGATCAGAGTTGTGTGAAAGGCAAACTTCCAGAAATGCTACAAATATTAGTTTTGTTTACAATTTTGATAGGAATACTGGTCAGTAAAGGCATCACATACCGTCTCAACTTATCTTTATTGATCACACATCTGAGCCCAACCCTGCTAGTTCCTTCTGTAGTCTCTGACTTCAGTGTTCTGCATTTCTTTTTAGTTTTCACACTTACCTCAGCATTAACCTGACCACAGAGTGAACAGAGAGGAAACTAACCAAGGAATGTACAGACTCATATACTTCCTATTATCCCTGAAAATGTTTAATGTATATTAATATACATCAGCTCTTCAACTTTTAACATATTTAACTTTTCCTTTGTTTAGACTTCTGCTCTATCCTAGAAGAGTGTGTTAAATGTATTTGTATTTTTTTGTTGACATGTAAGAAGCACTTCTCCGGCTTATTTTAGCAAATGTTTTTTTTTTATTAAATAACCAAAACCAAAGCATCCAGAAGTAACACATATCCCTATGTCCCAACTATAATAAAATATGATAAAACCTGATAAAATTCTTAAATACAGTTAAGTTAGACAGATGCTTGATGAGGAACTGTTTATGACGTTTTTAATAGCTGCAAATAATTGTTCTGATAATTAAATAAATAAAAGGATTTTGAAGCTTGTCCAGGTTACCTTTCCCTAGTTCACTTCTGTATTACAATCCACTTTGTGTTATTAACTGATTGTTAACTGAAGTTATTAATTAATTGTGCTTCCTGATGTGCTCTGTGTTACAGTGATACAGGGTCAGGATGGCTTGGGAGTGACTTACCCCTCTACTCAGATCTGTGCTGTTAAAGGATCAACAGTGGAAATACCCTGCAGCTACACATACCCATCAGCTGTAGGTGGCGTTGATACTACAGTTGAGAGAACATTCTGGTTTACTAAAAAGAATAATCATAAACCTGTAGATCTGACAACAGACTCAGAGTATTCAGGTCGTGTGCAGTATCACTCTGAAAACAAGGACTGCACTCTGAGAATCTCAGACCTGAGAGAGAGAGACTCAGCTGTGTACTATTTCAGGTTCACAACTAACCATGGTGGGAACTATGTTGGTTATCCTGGAATCACTTTGTCTGTCACAGGTAACTTTTTATCCAAATATTTTATAATTTACTTACAAGTGTTCAACATGTTAGGAAAGTTACATGTGTGTGTGTGTTGACAGTTCAGTCTAAAATTAAGACTTCTGTTCCTTAGTCACATATTCAGGTCTCCAGGTGCAGGTGAGCAGATTAGAGGTCTACGAGTCCTCTAAATGGGCAGATCTGAAGTGTCAGAGCAGTTGTCCTCTACCTGGTCATCCTTCCTACATCTGGTACAAGAATGGACAGAACATTCAGGGACAAACATCTGATTCTTATTCAGCCTCCTTTGATCCTGCAGACAGCTTTTCCTGTGCTGTAAGAGGACATGAGGACTTCCCCTCTCCTTCAGTGTGTGAGTTTACTTACAGTCTTCCTCTGACATAACACCATCTAGTGGAGCCTTTAACCTTTTGTACTTTACCTTAACTGCATGTAACTCTGTGATATTTGGTGATTTATTTTGCAGATTTGTATGAAAACCAAATCACTAATCAAGTATCTCTTATTTAATGACCTCACTGTAAAGTAAAGCTGTAAAATAAGAGCTCACACTGGAAATTTAGCCACACAACATTTGTCAACATGTCCTGCATCTGTTTGAAATATGTACTTGTGTCTTTATTTCACACTTTTCTTCGTTGAAATGTGTTATTCAGCAATCTTGACCCTTCATGTCATGTTCCACTGGGAAAACAAACTTGTCTTTAAATTAAATGTTGAATGTGTTCACATAAGATAAACTTTTCAGGCATTTTCTGACATTCTATATTTTAATTCAGTTCTTGTTAGACAGATGCATGATGAGGACTTTTTATGACAATGACTGCAGATAATTGGTTCCTCCAGAACACATTGGTAGTATGATCCACTTTGTTTCATTAACTGATTGTTAACTGAAGTTATTAATTCATGCTGCTTCCTGATGTGCTCTGTGTTACAGTGATACAGGGTCAGAATGGCTTGGGAGTGACTTACACCTCTACTCAGATCTGTGCTGTTAAAGGATCAACAGTGAACATACCCTGCAGCTACACATACCCATCAGCTGTAGGTGGTGTTGCTACTACAGTTGAGCAGAGATTCTGGTTTATTCAACAGTTTGTGGATCTGACAACAAACTCAGAGTATTCAGGTCGTGTGCAGTATCACTCTGAAAACAAGGACTGCACTCTGACAATCTCAGACCTGAGAGAGAGAGACTCAGCTGTGTACTATTTCAGGTTCACAACAAACCAAGGTGGGAACTATGTTGGTTATCATGGAGTCACTTTGTCTGTCACAGGTAACTTTTTATCCAAATATTTTATATTTCACTTACAAGTGTTCAACATCTTATGAACGTTACGTGTGTGTGTGTGTGTGTGTGTGTGTGTGTGTGTGTGTGTGGTGACAACTCAGTTTGAAATTAAGACTTCTGTTCCTTATTCACATATTCAGGTCTCCAGGTGCAGGTGAGGAGATTAGAGGTCTACGAGTTCTCTATCTTGGCAGAGCTGAAGTGTCAGAGCAGTTGTCCTCTAACTGGTCATCCTTCCTACATCTGGTACAAGAATGGACAGAACATTCAGGGACAAACATCTGATTCTTATTCAGCCTCCTTGGATCCTGCAGACAGCTTTTCCTGTGCTGTAAGAGGACATGAGGACTCCCCCTCTCCTTCAGTGTGTGAGTGTACTTACAGTCTTCCTCTGACATAACACCATCTAGTGGAGCCTTTAACCTTTTGTACTGTACCTTAACTGCATGTAACTGTGATATTTGGTGATTTACTTTGCAGATTAGTATGAAAACCAAATCACTAATCAATGATCTCTTATTTCCTGACCTCACTGTAAAGTGAAGCTGTAAAATAAGAGCTCACACTGGAAATTTAGCCACACAACATTTGTCAACATGTCCTGCATCTGTTTAAAATATGTACTTGTGTCTTTATTTGACACTTTTCTTCGTTGAAATGTGTTTTTCAGCAATCTTGACACTTCATGTCAGATGCAAAACACGTCATGGGTAAAGGTTTTAACTTACATTTTTTATTCTGGTCCATTCACAAAACATGACTGAAAAGAATGAATGTGTCCATTCAAGTTTCTTTGTGGAAGTGATGATGTCAGAAAATGTCACAGGAGGAAAAATCATGTCTGACACATTTTCATTATTTAATGCCCTCATGTATCTTATTAACCAGCAGAGGTCATCAGTAGACATGACAGTGTCCAATCACACTGAACCTCAATCATTTCATTGTTTACTTCATTGAGTCAGTAACTGTGTCAAACTAGTATCCATGGTAACAGGACACCATAGTTTCTTCAATCTGAGTTTCTAAAATAGAAGGAAGTGAAGTTTCACCACCCACTTTGTGTTTCTATGAACTAGTGTTGATTTAAATATCTTCCACTGTGAAAATAAATTCATCTTGGAATTAAATGTTAAATGTCTCTGTGTCTCTATGTTTTCTCCTCCAGATGGTCCAAAGCTTCCCTCTGTGTCAGTGAGTCCCTCTGCTGAGATAGTGGAGGGCAGTTCAGTGACTCTGACCTGTAGCAGTGATGCTAACCCAGCAGCTAAATACACCTGGTACAAGGAGAAGCCAGTCATTAAATATCTCAGTGAAGGACCACAGCTCGTCTTCAGCTCCATCCAGTCCTCTGACTCTGGACAGTATTCCTGTACAGCTGAGAACGAGCTGGGGGAAAAGACGTCTCATTACAAACTCATCAATGTGAAATGTGAGTGAAACGGCTCATTTAAAAACCATCATGCAACTAATGACAACATGTTAAATCTTTATTAGCCACTAGTTCACTGAGCTGCTGCAGTAGATGATGAAAAGACAGTTTGATTTACAAATGTCTCCCAGATCTGCACGGATGTTCAGGGGATTCAAACCATCAGTGATCCAGAAAACCACCTCAGGCTTCTGTCCTGTTCTCAGTCCAACCCTCTTACACCAAATCTGCTCATCAATAGTTAATCAGGGCCATCATTCCAGTATTTACAATATATATATCAAACATATTGTGTGGTATGATTTATTTCTGTTTCCCCTCAAAAATATGGAACATTCACCTACTCTCCGGTTAGAATTTAATGTTTTTCACTTAAGTGGTCCCAAGAAAGAGATCAGCCTGCTGCCAGTCACAAACCACCTCTAAAGGTTTAGATTCTTTTACACACAACTATTACTCATTTCAACACAAGATGTAGCACCAAAGAAATCCAACCTAATTTTTGGTACTTAATTTATTTTATCTTTTCCAGATGGTCCAAAGGATCCCTCTGTGTCAGTGAGTCCCTCTGCTGAGATAGTGGAGGGCAGTTCAGTGAATCTGACCTGTAGCAGTGATGCTAACCCAGCAGCTAACTACACCTGGTACAAGGAGAATGAAGACTCACCAAAAGCATCAGGACAGATCTTCACCATCACTGACTTCAGAGCTGAACACAGTGGGAATTATTACTGTGAAGCCCAGAACAGAAGCGGACGTCAGAACTCCACCTTACATCTGATTGTTGTAGCAGGTAAGTTTCTCCAATTTCACCTGCACAAACACCTGTTTACTGCACCAGACCTGATTCACATATTAATATGTAGCAGCCCATAACTGGTTAAAAGGAAATAACATTCCCTGTGTGTTTTTCTGTAGCTGTGTTCAGGGAGGAACCTCCATCATGTCAGAGGTGGATGACACTGACTGACTGATGAACAGACAGTCTCACCTGGCAAAGTGATTCATCAATCTGATCCTACTAATGAGGTGTATCACATATCTGTCTATATTTCCAGGGAATTTAACAATGATAATGAATATCATCAGGCTGACTGTGGTGGTCCTGATGCTGATTCCTCTGCTGCTCCTGAGTCTGTGGGCGAGGTAAAACCAGAAAGATCCTTCAGTTCAGTCAGCACTCTTTTATTTTCTTCAACTATCTTTCAGTTACTTTAGATTAAGTATGATGAATGTCATACATTCTGTATGTATTGTTGTTGGACTCAATCCAGGAAGAAGAAAACTTTGAGCTCCACCACTGGACCACATGAACCTGAAGAGATAGAGGTGAGAGAGAGAGAGAGAGAGAGAGAGAGAGAGAGAATATTGACATAACTTTCCCATCTATCACAGTTATAATAACTTGGCTCATACATTCTCTGAAAACTAAAGAAGGCAGGGCTCTCAAGTGTCACGCATTGAGCGTGACAGTCACTCATTTCGGTCTTTTGTCACGCACTCCCGCCACACATTGTATTTCTCACGCGTAAAAATTATTTATAATAAATTCAATATGCCGCAGCGCCCAAAATTTCTCTGGCTGCGCCGCTCTCACTATGGAACCGGCAGGAATCAAACGCGTCTGGCCGTTTTACAGTTGTGCGGAGGCTCCACGCAGAGCTCTTGCATTAGTCTTACATAAGTGGCCTGATGTTTATGCTTGTGTGCTGGTGTGTGCGTCGAGCCATATGTGTGTGTGTGGTAGAGGGAGAAGTGAGAGAGTGACGGCGATTATCTTTGGAGCAAGTAGCGACTCTAGAGTCATAGTGAGAGAAACAAAGTGTCTCCTCCTGTGCTTTCTGACCACGTAGGAAATCTGTAGCAGGAAAAGTTAACCCTCTCCTTGATTTCATGTTGTTTATGGAGAAATAGAACCAGGAAACGAGTCAGGGGAAATGCAACGCTACCAAGCCCATAGACCGTGACCAAGCCACGGTAGCTTACATTTTTAATGTCTAAATCGAGCCTGCCACTTATCAGCCAAACAAAAAAAGAAAGGGGCTACACACAATAGCCAATCAGAAAATAGCACTATTTTATCTGGGTAAGATTTAATGCAGCAACCAATGAAAAAAAAGCAAAGCATACAGACACTTCCCTAAACATTCGCTCATTCAGAGACCAGAGACCCAAACGGGGCTCTGTGTCTGTCAGAAGGTCTGAGATCTACCGTATCAGCGAAGCAATCACGTAATGCACAGCAGACTGTGGTGCATGTAGATTATTTTCTGAAATATATTGACTTTTATAACTTTATTTTTCTCAAAGTATCACGACTCCTCCAAAACTCAGATAAAAGAGATATTTTGAATGTGCACAAAGTTTTGAACATGAGCAGAAATCTTGCTCTAACAAATCATATTACAGTCCAGGGGTTTATTAATTCATTAAAATGAATTAATGTATCATTGACGTGAATAATTGTCATATGCACATTTAAGGAGGTTACTTCCTCAACAAAAGATGCAAAAGGGAAGAGTAAATGATGCCTAAAGGCTACATGTGTGTTGACTCAGATATAATTAGAAAAGTCGATCTACAGGAGGGGGACGCGGTGGTGCGGTGGTTAGCACTGTCGCCTCACAGCAAGAAGGTTGTGGGTTCGTACCCCGGTTGGCCCAGCCTTTCTGTGTGGAGTTTGCATGTTCTCCCCGTGTCTGTGTGGGTTCTCTCCGGGTACTCCGGCTTCCTCCCGCCGACCAAAGACATGCGGGCTAGGTTTATTGGTGTCCCTACATTGTCCGTAGGTGTGCATGTGTGGTTGTTCGTCTATGTGTGGCCCTGCGATGGACTGGCGACCTGTCCAGGGTGTACCCCGCCTTTCGCCCGACGTATGCTGGGATTGGCTCCAGCCCCCCCACGACCCTGTGCACGGGATAAGTGGTTGACGATGGATGGATGGATGGATCTACAGGAGAATAAATAGATGAAAGCAATACAGAATGCCTGAGCCTAACTGCCATATATTCCATTATGTTTTTATATTTGGATTTTATTCTATGTTTACCTTTACATAAAGATTTCCAGCATAAATTAATCAGAAAAAGGTATAAATAGGTGCATACAAATTCACCAGAATGCAGGAAATGAAGAGTTTAATGCTCAAAAATTTCTGGGGGAGGACCACCAGACCCCCCCATTATCATAAGTAACCATGCAGAAATTGAATAAATACTTTGTATTTGGTTGAATTGTCAGTGCCATGTGTCAAGTCTTTTCTTGTGTAAATCTGAGAAATTTTTAATAATAACAACAAAAACACTAATAATAATAATATTAATGAAACACCCCTATTCCTGCGACTTGTCCAACCCGCCACCAATCTATGATCTTTTTTTTGGGGGGGGGGGGGAGGTGTCACTCTTGCCTGTCTTCAAAACTTGAGAGCCCTGAGAAGGTGTAAGACAATTTATGTTTAAAATACAACTTGCTGAGTAGAAATCAGTAATGTATTTGTCTATGACACAATATTTGCAAATAATTGATATTGAAATGTGAAATTTTGTTTTTATTAACTCTTAATATATGCAGTTTTCATGAATGAGGTCCTCATTTTGTCGTCTCTCCCCATCAGTTAGACTCTTGTCCTGCGTATGAGAACATCTCAGACACTGCAGCACAGACAGAAGACCCAGAGGAGCAGGAAGACCTGGTGTGAAGTCCAGTCAGGTTAGAGCCTCCTGCATCAAATAAAACAGGCCCACTCCAGATTTACAGTCACAGTTCCATCCATAACTTTACACCAGTTTCATGTGATTTTCTACAGATGCAGCTGAACCAGAGGCTGGACTCACCTGATGGAAACAAAGTAGTACGACATTGAAATATCCCCGGAGGAGAGCGAGGCTGTGGAGGGTGCGGGGAAGTGGATAAATTTACCTTCAACTCCAGAAGATTTTATTGTCAGTTTTGAGTAGCAGCAGCGGTAGGGAGTCAGCAGCGCATGTAGCACAACGTTTAGAAGAATGTGGTGTTGGCAGCTTGAACTGAATCATGTCGAGGTGTCAAACATGATTTATTGTTCAGATCAGCTGATGCTCAGGTGCTGTGTGACTTACTGATGTATATTATATCATTAATATTTTATTAATATATTTTATTAAAATAATGATTAATATTATTTTCTACTGTTAGTTTTAGGCCATGTTATGCTTAAGGCTACGAAGGATGCACTTCATTTAGCAATGAAAATAATTTGATTTTGTACCTTATAAAGTTCATCTGAAAATGTTTTGTCGTGGGGGGGAGGGGGGTGGAAAAAAAAGAAAAAAAATGACAACATAAATTTTGTATAATATCTTATTTTTTATTTTGGCTGCTGGTATAGTTGTTTGGCTTATTTTGCTCATTTCTGTTTGGTTTGTTAGTTTTGTCCCTTTTAGGCTATATGCTATATATAGTATATTTATATAGCACGTGCTGTCTATATAATTAGGCTGAGCCCTGTGTTGTGTTTTGATTACAATGACTGCATAAAAAGGAGCTCATGCCTTTGAGCGTGGAATATGCGTCAGTAACTACTGATTAACTGTGCTGTATGTAATGTATTTTGTTTTTGGACTTGATTTGCAAATTAATGACAAAAATTTCCAAAACAAGAGTTAGTTATTTTATAGACATTAAGGATTAAAGTTGTTATGCAAAACGTATTTTTGAAATTCTACGTAATAAATAACTTTTCTAAACTCCTGAGCAGCCTCTGGGTTTGTACCTGTCCTGGTTGACAGAGCCAATAAAGTTGGTTCAAATCAGAGACAGTGAACTGAAATCCTCACATATTACTCCATGTACAGTTTAGATTTTCACACATAGAAATCAAACATACGCCAAGGAGGTTATGTTTTTGACTCAGTTTGTCTGTACGTCTGTTTGTTCCTTCCTTTTTCTGTCTGTCAACAGAATTACTGAAAATGTACTGGCCCCATTTTCATGAAACCTGGTGAAAGGGTGTAGATTGGCCCTAGGAAGAAACCATTACATTTTGGAGCGGATCCGAACTACGGTTAGGATACACAAATTATTTCTCACTTTTATTAACATTGTGAGATACGGCATTTGTGTTACATTTATATGGTTTCGGAATAATCAGAAACATTTGTTTCAGACTGGGAAAACTCTCACTACATTAGCATTGTGAAATAGGGCATGGCTTGGTGGAGGTCTGCACTCTCAGAGTTGCCCTTCTAGTTTCCTGTGTTATCCCATTTTAAATGTAGGACATCTCTGCACACAGTTTATCCAACTGATCCACCTAAACAAGCCAAAGTCATTAAAAATATGTTTTACTTTATACTTTTACCCCTTGTTTTGTTACATGTCCATGTTTAGTTAAAGTGCCCATATTATGAAAAAAACACTTTTTCTGGGATTTGGGGTGTTCTTTTGTGTCTCTGGTGCTTCCACACACATACAAACTTTGAAAAAAATCCATCCATGCTGTTTTGAGTGAGATACGGTTTCTGAATGTGTCCTGCCTTCAGTCTCCTAGTGAGCTGTTCAAAATCGGCCTCGGACTGTGACGTCACAGTCCGAAATGAGCTGGCTAACCACAACCGTTAGCTCAGAAGCGGCAGCCGGCTAACGCTAACGCTAGCATGCTACGTCGTTCTCACATCAGTACGACGTGTTACAACACACACAAGTTCACCATAATCTGCAAAAGAACTACTTACATGTGCGCCCTCATTTAGAAGTCTCCCAGCTAATCCTGCCTTGTAACTGACCAAAGTTAGAGAAACAGCCTTTCTTTTACTGTCTCTAGAGCTAGCTAGCTGACATGCTCTACATCTGAGCTACTGCGCATGTGCGAGTGCAATCAAAGATAGTACAGAAGAAGAAGATAAAAAGAGGTCTCACTCTGTAGCTAAAACAGAAACCAGGTGAAAAGAAGATCTACAGCAGTGAGAGAGAGCTGTGCAGTACAAAAACAATATGGTGTTTTTTGAAAATTAAACCATGTAAACCTATTCTGTTAAAACCTTAAAATACAGTTATGAACCTGAAAATGAGCATAATATGGGCGCTTTAACACTAACATGCATGTGAGTTTGTCACACCTCAGTGTTCTGCATTTCTCTGCAAAGAGAAGCAACCTGACCGCAGAGAGAACAGAGAAGAGACAAACTAAGAAAAAACAATGATGTCATTTTCCATTCCCCTCTTATGATTAATACTCTGCTCTTCATTCTGTTCAATGTAACTACCTCATGGTTCACAGATCAAATACATTCCTGTTCCATCACTACACCTGCAGACTGTGTGACATCCTGAATCAGTGCACATAGAGATGAACTGTCTGTCTGTTTTTGTCTTCTCTTTATGAATGCTCTTTTCTGGTGTCGGTGGGATGTTGGTGGCGAAACAGGTTTTCTAACAACAGGTCAATATTAGTTTCTTACTCTCTTTTTTTGAAGTGTATAGTTTGTAAAACAACAAAACTGTATGGTTTTGTGGTGTGTGCTGAAATTTGGCTCTTCATGCATATTAATGATCCAAAGAGGAAGGAAATGTAGTCTTTACCAGCCTGATATCTGTCTTCTGCTTACTGACAACAGAGGAGAGGCATCTTTAAAGACGACGTCCGTCTTCATTGTAAGTAGAAACAGTTTATTGATTAGTTTATTGATACTGTATACCTCCTGTGTACATTATTTTATCTGCTGACATGTTTTATTGTCTCACACAGAGAGATGAGAGGAGCAGCTATGAGTTTAACTGCAGCAGCGAGTGGATTTGTTGTCTTCCTTCTCTCTGTGTCAGGTACTGTATATCTACAGTTACATTCATTCTTTAAAAGAGGGATTCTGGGAAAATGTGGGACTGAAGGTCATTATGTGGAAATAAGTGGATCAGAGTTGTGTGAAAGGCAAACTTCCAGAAATGCTACAAATAGTAGTTTTGTTTACAATTGTGGAAACTCGGCAGACGGTATCAGTTTTGTTTGTTGTTGTGTTAATTGGACAGTATCTTTTAATTTTGTCCTTTGCATGTAGTAACTGTGTGCTAAGCAATTTTCCATGCTGTAAACAGAGAATATTGTGGGTTTTATTCATAATTGTTACTTCCTCGCTCTGTGAAAAGATATTACTGTTTAATCTGTTGTAAAGATGACCCTGATTGTAGAAACAACAGTTTTTTAAAGGAATACTGGTCAGTAAAGGCATCACATACCGTCTCAACTTCTCTTAATTGATCACACATCTGAGCCCAACCCTGCTAGTTCCTTCTGTACGCTCTGACTTCAGTGTTCTGCTTTTCTTTTTAGTTTTCACACTTACCTCAGCATCAACCTGACCTCAGAGTGAACAGAGAGGAAACTATCCGATAAATGTACAGACTCATATACTTCCTATTATCCCCGGAAATCTTTAATTCAATTAAATTCGATTTCAATTCAATTTTATTTATAGTATCAATTCATAACAAGAGTTATCTCGAGACACTTTACAGATAGAGTAGGTCTAGACCACACTCTATAATTTACAAAGCCCCAACAATTCCAGTAATTCCCCCAAGAGCAAGCATTAGCAGTGGCTGTTGCGACAGTGGCGAGGAAAAACTCCCTTTTAGGAAGAAACCTCGGCAGACCCAGACTCTTGGTAGGCGGTGTCTGACGGGGCCGGTTGGGGGTGTGATGAACAGTGGCGTAATAGTCACAATAAAGATAATGGATCAGTGACTACAATGGTAGTCGTAGTAGTTCATGTCATAGCAGGGCACAGCAGGGCGTTACAGGATGTAGCGTGGCCCAGCAGAGCGTGGGTGGATGCAGTGGACGCGGCAGGACGCAGCCGGACACTGCATAATGTATATTAATATACATCAGCTCTTCAACTTTTAACATATTTTGTGTTTAGACTTCTGCTCTATCTTAGAAGAGTCTGTAAAATGTATTTGTATTTTTTTTGTTGACATGTAAGAAGCACTTCTCAGGCTTATTTTCGCAAACGTTTTTTTAATGAAAGAACCAAAACCAAAGCATCCAGAAGTAACACATATCCCTATGTCCCAACTATAATAAAATATGATGAAATTCTAAAATACAGTTAAGTTAGAGAGATGCATGATGAGTAACTTTTTATGACATTTTTAATAGCTGTAGATAATTGTTCTGATAATTGAGGATTATGAAGCCTGTCCAGGTTATCTTTCCCTAGATCACGTTGGTAGTATGATCACTTTGTCTTATTATCTGATCTTTAATTGAAGTTATTAATTCATGTTGCTTCCTGATGTGCTCTGTGTTACAGTGATACAGGGTCAGAATGGCTGGAGAGTGACTTACACCTCTACTCAGATCTGTGCTGTTAAAGGATCAACAGTGGAAATACACTGCAGCTACACATACCCATCCTGGTGGGAAGGCAGTGCTACTAGAGTTGAGAAAACATTATGGTTTACTAAAATTAATTATTATAAACGTGTAGATCTGACAACAGACTCAGAATATTCAGGTCGTGTGCAGTACAGTTGTAAAAACAAGGACTGCACTCTGAGAATCTCAGACCTGAGAGAGAGAGACTCAGCTGTGTACTATTTCAGGTTCATAACAAACCATTTAACAGGGAAATATACTGGTTATCCTGGAGTCACTCTGTCTGTTACAGGTAACTTTTTATCTGAATATTTAATAAATTACTTTGTGTTCAACATCTTGATGACAACATGAAAGTAACTTGCATGTAGGTGTGTGTTGACAGTTCAGTCTAAAATGAAGACTTATGTTCGTTATTATTATTATTATTATTATTATTATTATTATTATTATTATTATTATTATTATTATTATTCAGGTCTCCAGGTACATGTGAGCAGATTAGAGGTCTCTACGTCTTCTAACCAGGCAGAGCTGAAGTGTCAGAGCAGTTGTCCTCTACCTGGTCATCCTTCCTACATCTGGTACAAGAATGGACAGAACATTCAGGGACAAACATCTGATTCTTATTCAGCCTCCTTGGATCCTACAGACAGCTTTTCCTGTGCTGTAAGAGGACATGAGAAGTCCCGCTCTCCTTCAGTGTGTGAGTTTACTTACAGTCTTCCTCTGACATAACACCATCTAGTGGAGCCTGAACTGCATGTAACTCAGTGGTATTTGGTGATTGGTGCAATTGAATAAATGAATGAATGAATGTATTGGTTGTAACCAAAGGGTAGGGTCAGAAGCTTCAGCTTATATAAGTGTCTGACTTTACTCAACACCCCTATGCTTCTGGAAATTTTGGATCTTACATGGTTTACTTGTGGTTTCCAACTGAATTTGTGGTCCATTATTACCCCTAGAAAGGTATATTAATATATATTCCGAAGTTATTAATTCATGCTGCTTCCTGATGTGCTCTGTGTTACAGTGATACAGGGTCAGTATGGCTTGGGAGTGACTTACACCTCTACTCAGATCTGTGCTGTTAAAGGATCAACAGTGAACATACCCTGCAGCTACACATACCCATCAGCTGTAGGTGGCGTTGATACTACAGTTGAGCAGAGAGTCTGGTTAAGTCAACAGTTTGTGGATCTGACAACAGTCTCAGAGTATTCAGGTCGTGTGCAGTATCACTCTGAAAACAACGACTGCACTCTGAGAATCTCAGACCTGAGAGAGAGAGACTCAGCTGTGTACAAGTTCAGGTTCACAACAAACCAAGGTGGGAAATATACTGGTTCACCTGGAGTCACTCTCTATGTCACAGGTAAATTTTTATGCAAATATTTTATATTTCACTTACAAGTGTTCAACATCTTATGAAAGTTACGTGTGTGTGTGTGTGTGTGTGTGAGTGTGTGTGTATGTGTGTGTGTTTTGACAGTTCAGTCTAAAATTTAAATTATTATTACTAGTGCAGTGCCCGTTGAAAATGTGCCTGTTTGGAACGGGCGATTACTTGGCCTGTGGTATTGCTGCTTGTAGAATTCATCAAAACCAAATTGTAGCCTACCCCAAAATTACTTACAGAAGGACCCCAAACCACTTCAAATGCAACTCCCCTGTATACCCTACTACCAACTTACTGATTTACCTGACACAGAACGTTGCAGATTCAGAATGTAATCACAAAATATCATAATGAAAATATGGAGTAATCAGACATTAGCATCATGGACTCATGGCAGTGCGCTACCCACCTGGCCCGTTATGATCGCTAAACAGCACATATCTGTGTTAATCACCACCAGAACCAAACCGTTTGTGTGTGCGCAGAGAGAGAAACCTGAGGTGGTACTCCTAATTTACAGATTTACCTGACAGAGAACGTTGCAGATTCAGAATTTAATCACAAAATATCACAATGAAAATGTGGAGTAATCAGACATTAGCGTCATGGACTCATAGCAGACATTAGCGTCATGGACTCATGGCAGTGCGCTACCCACCTGGCCCGTTATGAGAGCTAAACAGCACATATCTGTGAACATCAACCACCAGAACCTGTGTGTGTGTGTGTGTGTGTGTGTGTGTGTGTGTGTGTGTGTGTGTGTGTGTGTGTGTGTGTGTGTGTGTGTGTGTGCGCAGAGAGAGAGAGAGACGGTGTAGAGTGAGTAACGACACAAACAGGTGCTCAGTCGGTAGGCTCGTTCGAGATGAGCCAGATCTGCGCAGAATCGATCACCGGCGATCACCGCCCAATGCACGCCGGTTAGATTTGTGTCCGACTTGATCCTGACTTGCTCTGACGTCATGCACGCGTGGGAAATGATAATCTCACGAGTTCAAGGGGGCCGCAGTTTTTAGAGCCAGGCGCCGCAGTTGCTCTCCACCGACTGCAAGAGCCAGGCAGACCCAGGGCATGCTGGGAAACGCCGGCCTCTCAGCTGATCTAAAAGCTGATTGGTTCAGAATCGACTCAACATGATGATGTTTTATATAAACTTTTTATTGATTTTGAATCGGAGGGATTTTAACTGTGATTTGTCTGATTTAAAGGCTTATTCTGTACAGAACACATGGTGTGAGGCTGATAGTTATGTTTAGAAGTCAGAGAGACTAAATCTGTTCAGATTACAGATCATCTACAGTGTGTTGTTAATTAAAATCAGCAACAGATCGCATGTAGAGCATTTTGACAGCTACTCTGTCATAATTAAAACAACTGGAGACTGTGTAGGAGCTGATGTATGGGTCTGATAACATGTTATTAAATCAGAATCGGACCACAGTGTTTCTGTCACTTCCTGTTGAGCCTGAAGGCTGCTGGAAACAGCTGGAAACTGTCCGACTTGACAGCGGACTTTTGTCCCCGCCCCCGGCTGCTGCTGTCGCCTGCTCTCGTCCACTTTACAGGCGAGGCGCAGTTCATCTCAACGAGCCTGGTGTTTGCATGCAGTATGAGAGGGGGAGTGGCCAGCGGCTAGAGCGGCAAAAGTCAATCTGTGCTTCTTTTACCTATATATTTAACGATATCTTTTGCGTTTCTTATCCAAACAACGTCAAACTTGGCACTGCACTTACCCGTGCCCGTAGCAAGACACCGGTCAAGTTTGAAAATCATCGGACTAACGGTTCGAGATATATGCGCCTAACACCCACACACACACCCACACACACACACAGACAGTCAGACGTTCCTGCAATTTATAGATTTATTATTATTATTATTATTATTATTTAGTTCTCCAGGTGCAGGTCAGCAGATTCTACACGTCTTGGGCAGAGCTGAATTGTCAGGGCAGATGTCCCACTGGTCATCCTTCCTACATCTGGTACAAAAATGGACAGAACATTGAGGGACAAACATCTAATTCTTATTCAGCCTCCTTGGATCCTGCAGACAGCTTTTCCTGTGCTGTAAGAGGACATGAGGACTCCCCCTCTCCTTCAGTGGGTGAGTTTTCTTACAGTCTTCCTCTGACATAACACCATCTAGTGGAGCCTGAACTGCATGTAACTCAGTGGTATTTGGTGATTGGTGCAATTGAATAAATGAATGAATGAATGAATGTATTGGCTGTAACCAAAGGGTAGGGTCAGAAGCTTCAGCTTATATAAGTGTCTGACTTTACTCAACACCCCTATGCTTCTGGAAATTTTGGATCTTACATGGTTTACTTGTGGTTTCCAACTGAATTTGTGGTCTATTATTACCCCTAGAAAGGTATATTAATATATTCTCTCTAACTCAACAGTTTCTATCCTTAAGCTTATCTGAGCTGTTAAATGTGTTTAGCGATTTCCAAAAATCATAAACTTTGTTTTTTTCAATTTTAAAGATAACTTGTTTACATCAAATCACAGTTTCAATTTACCTAGTTCTACTGTTACATTCTCCATTAGTAAACATGGCATTGCCCACTTGTACATACTGACTCCTATTTCTGATGTAGCTCTTCAGCCACAGACCTACACCTCTGATTCCAAACCTTTCCATTTTCTCCAGCATTATATCGTGGTCTATGGTGTCAAATGCTATACTAAGGTCTATGAACCCTCCCACTGCAGACTTCTTATCATCAACTGCACTTGAAAGCTTTTCCATAAGTTCCATCAAGCCATCAATGTTAATCTACTTTCTCTAAAACCATACTGACAATCAATTAATAGATTGTGTTGTTCAACAAAGCAGTCCAGTCTGGCAACAGTAATTTGTGTATACTTCTTATCTCCGGCCGTGAACAGTGGAATTACTTTAGCTGTTTTCATTTTGTCCGGAAAGCGGCCCAATTGGAATGATAAATTACAGATGCACGACAGAGGCACTACAATGGCTGAAATGACTTCCTTAACTATAGTCATGTCAATCCCATTCCAGTCTATGGATTTTTTTTTAATTGTTTCCAAGTTCAATTATCTCATTCATTCTCTCCCACTTTTCTCAGAAACATTGATTCTGAATTCCTGGCTCTATAAAATTGTTCTGCACTGCCTTCATCTGGCGGTATAATTTCCCCTGCTGATTGGGGCCTACTGATACAAAGAACTTATTAAAACCTTCTGCCACTGCGTTCATGTCACCGACAACTTTTCCGTTGTCAATAAAATGACTGGGGTAGCTGGTACCGGTTGATTTATTTCTGATCATTTTATTTAATATATCCCATATTCCCTTAATGTTATTGATTTCAAGTTTATTATCAAAATACTCCTTTTTTCTTTTTCTAATTATGTCTGTTAGTTTGTTTTTGTATCTTTTGTATTTTATTTCTTTCTCTTTGGATCTATATTTAATAAATTCTTTGTACATAATATTCTTTTTCTTGCATGCATTAAATATACCCCTGGTGAGCCAAGGCTGATCCCTACTCTTGTTTTTTCCTTTTGCTTTGCCTGACTGGACAGCTTTTGTTATAAATTGCTAAGAAGGATTCAAGAAATGTATCATAAGCAGTGTTTACATCTTTGGCCTGTAAGACATCACTCCAATCGTGAGACATGAGATCTGCTCTGAAGGCATTCACAGCTACAACTGTTATTATTCTTCTGTGTTTAATGTTGCTCTCCTCCATTAATTTATGATTGCAGTTGTGTATGGCAAAGACTGGTAGATGGTCTGTAATGGTATGTTCACAAGAAGCCCGCTTGAAAACCTAAGCACTTATCAATTATCTCTTATTTCCTGACCTCACTATAAAGCTGTAAAAAAAAAAACTCAAACTAGAGATTTAGCAAAGCAAGATTTGTCTATATGTCTGTTCTTCTTCTGGAATCTGTTCTTTTAACTTTATTTGACACTTATTTAGCAATTTTGACCATTCATTTTAAACTTAAAACACTTAACTGGTCCAGGTTTAAACAAAAAAAAAAATCTTCTGGTCCATCCACAAAACATGAGTGAAAAGAATGAAGTCAGATGTTCACAAGTCCTGAATATTTACGAGTTATTAGTGTTAGAAGATCTGTCTGATCAAGTTTCCATGTGGTGATGTCTGAAAATGTCACAATTTGACACATTTTCATTATTTAATGCCCTCATGTATCTTATTAACCAGCAGAGGTCATCAGTAAACATGACAGTGTCCAAACACACTGAACCTCAATCATTTCCTTGTTTACTTCAGTGAGTCAGTAACAAAGTGTTGAACTAGTAACCATGGTAACAGGACACCATGTTTCTAATATAGAGGAAACTCAAGCTCCATCACCCACTTTCTGTTTATATTAACTATTGTCCACTTAAGTTATGTTCCACCAGGAAAACAAACTTGTCTTTAAATTAAATGTTGAATGTCTTGATATAAGATAAACTTTTTAGGCATTTTCTGATATTCTATATTTTAATTTAGTTATTGTTAGACAGATACACTGAAGTTATTAATTCATTGTGCTTCCTGGTGTGCTCTGTGTTACAGTGATACAGGGTCAGAATGGATTGGGAGTGACTTACACCTCTACTCAGATCTGTGCTGTTAAAGGATCAACAGTGAACATACCCTGCAGCTACACATACGCCCAGCGGTGGGGTGCGGGTTGCTACTACAGTTGAGCAGAGATTCTGGTTTATTCAAAAGTTTGTGGATCTGACAACAGTCTCAGAGTATTCAGGTCGTGTGCAGTATCACTCTGAAAACAAGGACTGCACTCTGAGAATCTCAGACCTGAGAAAGAGAGACTCAGCTGTGTACAAGTTCAGGTTCACAACAAACCAAGGTGGGAACTATGTTGGTTATCCTGGAGTCGCTCTGTCTGTCACAGGTAACATTTTCATCTGAATGTTTTGTAATTTACTTACAAGTGTTCAACATCTTATGAAAGTTACCTGCATCTGTGTGTTTTATACATGTGTGTTCAGTCTTAAATGAAGACTTTTCCTTATTCACATATACAGGTCTCCAGGTGCAGGTGAGCCAGTCTTCTAACCAGACAAAGCTGAAGTGTCAGAGCAGTTGTCCTCTACCTGGTCATCCTTCCTACATCTGGTACAAGAATGGACAGAACATTCAGGGACAAGCATCTGATTCTTATTCAGCCTACTTGGATCCTGCAGACAGCTATTCCTGTGCTGTAAGAGGACATGAGGACCGCTCCTCCTTCAGTGTGTGAGTTTACTTACAGTCTTCCTCTGACATAACACCATCTAGTGGAGCCTTTAAAGGTCCGATGGCATGGAAGTTTCACTTTATGAGGTATTTTAACATTAATATGCGTTCCCCCACCCTGCCTATGGTCGCCCAGTGGTTAGAAATGGTGATAGGTGTAAATCGAGCCCTGGGTATCCTGCTCTGCCTTTGAGAAAATGAAAGCTCAGATGGGCCGATCTGGAATCTTCTCCTTATGAGGTCATGAGGAGCAAGGTTACCTCCCCTTTCTCTGCTTTGCCCGCCCAGAGAATTTGGCCCACCCATGAGAGAGAGACATCATGGCTTTCAAACGAGCAAAGTGGCAGTTGGTCAAGGCCACACCCCCACCCTCCAACTTGCCCCCCCCTCTCTCTTCCTCAATAGCTACAGACGCAGAAATGGCACATACTAAGGAAAGCTCATTGTGGGACTGGCTCTAGTGGCTGTAATTCTGCACCAAGGCTGAATTTCAGGAAAGAGACTTCAGATACAGCATTAGGGGACCACTAAGGTCTATATAAAAGCATCAAAAGAGCACCATGTCCACCATGGGACCTTTAACCTTTTGTACTGTACCTTAACTGCATGTAACTGAGTGAAATTTGGTGATTGTGCAGAATTGGATGAAAATCAAATCACTAATTATCTCTTATTTCCTGACCTCACTATTAAGCTGTAAAATAATCAAGAAAAGCACACATATACACACACAAAAGGTAGAGTATCAGAGTGCAAGATCAAAGCGTGTTCAGATCAAAGGCGTAGCATACCAACAAACACACACATCAGACATTTAGGTCTCATCAAGCAATATCAAAAAAATTTTTACGAATCTATTCCATTTTAGCCATAGAAAGCATTTCAATCAGGAGAGACTTCGTTGCAGATATGCAAAATGTATTTGACCATATGCAAAATACGAAATGTACAGTCTTTGGAGATTAGACTCCATCGTTATGAAATGATTTTTAAAGGGGTAGAAAGCCAAAAGATATCCCCCAAAAAAAAAAGTGATGAGAACTGGTGAAAGGAATCTGGATCTGTATAGTGATTCATGCCGTGTAGTGTAAACATCCCCCAAAACAAAAGGCTAAATAAAATCTCAGCAATTGAGGCCGGTAATGGCAATTATGCCAGCAAAATAAAAATAAAAAATAAAATCCTAAACATTTTTATTATTCTCGGCACAGCAGCTGGTATTGGCATTTCTGGCCAGCAAAATAAAAATAAAATCCTAACCATTTTTTATTATCCTTGGCACAAAGGCCGGTATTGGCAATTCTGGCTGGCAAAAGAAATGGAAAGACAGTTGAATATGTCGCTCCAGATATGACGTAATACTGGACAGTGTCAGGTTAAGTGTGACAGTGATCCCTCTGTGATACCACATCTGACACACAGGGGGAAACCGATTCAAACATCTTGTTAGGTTTGGTTTTGGAATAATGCAGCCTGCGTAAGATTTTAAATTGACTGAATCTGTATCTAGAACTGATGGAGCAGCTCTGTATACCAGACAAACCTTCCTCCCACAGTTAGCGATAGGTAGAGAATGTAGCGATAAAATTGTTGTTGAGGAAGGTGATATTTAGTTTAGAGCTGAAGAAATGTATTATCTATGTAAATATCACCAATACAACATGGCCCCTTCTCCCTCCAGCCCAGAAACACTCTTCAGTGCCTAAATAAGTGAAATATTCACCAATCCAAGGTATCTTTTCATCTATCTATCTATCTATCTATCTATCTATCTATCTATCTATCTATCTATCTATCTATCTATCTATCTATCTATCTATCTATCTATAAATTGCAGGAACGTCTGTCTGTCTGTGTGGGTGTTAAGCGCATATCTCTCGAACCATTAGTCCAATGGATTCCAAACTTGACAGCTGTCTTGCTATGGGCACGAGTAAGTGCAGTGCCAAGTTTGATTTGGATTAGAAATGCAAAAGATATCATTAAATATATATCCATAAAAGAAGCACACATTGGCTTTTGCCGCACTAGCAGCTGGCCACTCCCCCTCTCACACTGCATGCACACTGACTGAGGACTTAACCTGTTTGAGTCGTGACTCACTCTGATCTTTCAACCGACTCTTTAAATCTGTCTCTCTCTCTCTCTCTCTCCCTCTCTCTCTCTCTCTTTTTTTTTTTTTTTTTTTTTTTTTTTTTTTTTTTTTTTTTTTTTTTTTTTTTTTTTTCTCTCTATCTCTGGTGGTGATGAACACAGATATGTGCTGTTTAGCGCTCATAACGGGCCAGGTGGGTCGCGCACTGCTATGAGTCCATGGCAGTCTGATTAATGTCTGATTACTCCATATTTTCATTGTGATTTTGTGATGCCATTCTGACTCTGCAACGTTCTGTGTCAGGTAAATCAGTAAGTTAGTAGTAGGGTATACAGGGGAGTTGCATTTGAAGTGGTTTGGGGTCCTTCTGTAAGTCATTTTGGGGTAGGCTACAATTTGGTTTTGATGAATTCTACAAGCAGCAATACCACAGGCCGAGTAGTCGCCCATTCCAAACGGGCACATTTTCAACGGGCACTGCAGTAGTCATCATATCTTCCTCTCCATGAAACACATGTTAATGCTCAGTAGTACACATATATGGTTCTTTAATGTATTTGCGTTGTACTAAAATGTGTTCATTTTCAATGGGCATAAATGCGGCTGAAACAGGTGCATCCCAAACTTTTCAATATTATCATTTTAATATAACATTATAGTCATTATTGCCTTTAGAAAAATGTTTTTTTGTGGAGGTGGGTTAGTGCACTATAGGCCCTTTTGGTGCGCAGCCTAAGCTTTTGTCCATAATGAGATTTCTCTCCGCTTACATTACTTTTACTTTTATACTTTAAGTAGTTTTGAAACCAGTACCATTACACTTTTACTTGAGTAAAAAGCTTGAGTTGATACTTCAACTTCTACAGAAGTCTTTTCAAACCCTAGTATCTATACTTCTACTTGAGTAATGAATGTGAATCCTTTTGACAACTCTACTCATGTGTAGGAAAGCTGTGCTCCAGAAAGGAGCAGCACTGGGATAGACGTTTTTGAAACTAGCAGGGACTCAATTTTTAGCCAGAGTGGGGAGACATTAGACCAGTCACCGTGCCCTGACAGAAGATAACTGAGTCCACTGAGTTGTTTAAAAAAGGATATTGGTAATAGACAGGAAGGTTTTGAAAAAGGTACAAGAACTTTGGAAGTGCAACATTTTAATAGCATTGATGCGGCCAATCATTGAAAGAGGAAGCAACTTCTTGATTTAAATTATGTTCCAATGTGAAAAAAAACTCATCTTTAACTTCAATGTTAAATGTGTTTATGTTTTCTCCTCCAGATGGTCCAAAGAATACCTCTGTGTCAGTGAGTCCCTCTGCTGAGATAGTGGAGGGCAGTTCAGTGACTCTGACATGTAGCAGTGATGCTAACCCAGCAGCTAACTACACCTGGTACAAGGAGAATGAAGACTCACCAAAAGCATCAGGACAGATCTTCACCATCACTGACTTCAGAGCTGAACACAGTGGGAATTATTACTGTGAAGCCCAGAACAGAAGAGGACGTCAGAACTCCACCTTACATCTGATTGTTGTAGCAGGTAAGTTTCTTGACTTTTAACTACAAAAACCTGTTTACTGCACCAGACCTGATTCACATGTTAATATGTAGCAGCCCATAACTGGTAAACAAGAAAATAACATTCCCTGTGTGTTTTTCTGTAGCTTTGTTCAGGGAGGAACCTCCATCATGTCAGAGGTGGATGACACTGACTGACTGATTAACAGACAGTCTCACCTGGCAAAGTGATTCATCAATCTGATGATGTATATTATATCATTAATAATTTATTAATATATTTTATTAAAATAATGATTAATATTATTTTCTACTGTTAGTTTTAGGCCATGTTATGCTTAAGGCTACGAAGGATACACTTCATTTAGCAATGAAAATAATTTGATTTTGTACCTTATAAAGTTCATCTGAAAATGTTTTGTCGTGGGGGGGAGGGGGGTGGAAAAAAAAGAAAAAAAATGACAACATAAATTTTGTATAATATCTTATTTTTTATTTTGGCTGCTGGTATAGTTGTTTGGCTTATTTTGCTCATTTCTGTTTGGTTTGTTAGTTTTGTCCCTTTTAGGCTATATGCTATATATAGTATATTTATATAGCGCGCGCGCTGTCTATATAATTAGGCTGAGCCCTGTGTTGTGTTTTGATTACAATGACTGCATAAAAAGGAGCTCATGCCTTTGAGCGTGGAATATGCGTCAGTAACTACTGATTAACTGTGCTGTATGTAATGTATTTTGTTTTTGGACTTGATTTGCAAATTAATGACAAAAATTTCCAAAACAAGAGTTAGTTATTTTATAGACATTAAGGATTAAAGTTGTTATGCAAAACGTATTTTTGAAATTCTACGTAATAAATAACTTTTCTAAACTCCTGAGCAGCCTCTGGTTTTGTACCGTCCTGGTTGACAGAGCCAATAAAGTTGGTTCAAATCAGAGACAGTGAACTCAAATCCTCACATATTACTCCATGTACAGTTTAGATTTTCACACATAGAAATCAAACATACGCCAAGGAGGTTATGTTTTTGACTCAGTTTGTCTGTAACGTCTGTTTGTTCCTTCCTTTTTCTGTCTGTCAACAGAATTACTGAAAATGTACTGGCCCCATTTTCATGAAACCTGGTGAAAGGGTGTAGATTGGCCCTAGGAAGAAACCATTACATTTTGGAGCCGGATCCGAACTACGGTTAGGATACACAAATTATTTCTCACTTTTATTAACATTGTGAGATACGGCATTTGTGTTACATTTATATGGTTTCGGAATAATCAGAAACATTTGTTTCAGACTGGGAAAACTCTCACTACATTAGCATTGTGAAATAGGGCATGGCTTGGTGGAGGTCTGCACTCTCAGAGTTGCCCTTCTAGTTTCCTGTTTTATCCCATTTTAAATGTAGGACATCTCTGCACACAGTTTATCCAACTGATCCACCTAAACAAGCCAAAGTCATTAAAAATATGTTTTACTTTATACTTTTACCCCTTGTTTTGTTACATGTCCATGTTTAGTTAAAGTGCCCATATTATGAAAAAAACACTTTTTCTGGGATTTGGGGTGTTCTTTTGTGTCTCTGGTGCTTCCACACACATACAAACTTTGAAAAAAATCCATCCATGCTGTTTTGAGTGAGATACGGTTTCTGAATGTGTCCTGCCTTCAGTCTCCTAGTGAGCTGTTCAAAATCGGCCTCGGACTGTGACGTCACAGTCCGAAATGAGCTGGCTAACCACAACCGTTAGCTCGTAGCGTTAGCCGGCTAACGCTAGCATGCTACGTCGTTCTCAATAGCAAAGCACTGCTACAACACACACAAGTTCACCATAATCTGCAAAAGAACTACTTACATGTGTGCCCTCATTTAGAAGTCTCCCTGCTAATCCTGCCTTGTAACTGACCAAAGTTGGAGAAACAGCTTTCTTTTACTGTCTCTAGAGTTAGCTAGCTGACATGATCTATATCTGAGCTACTGAGCATGTGCGAATGCAATCAAAGATAGTACAGAAGAAGAAGATGAAAAGAGGTCTCACTCTGTAGCTAAAACAGAAAGCAGGTGAAAAGAGGATCTACAGCAGTGAGAGAGAGCTGTGCAGTACAACAACAATATGGTGTTTTTTGAAAATTAAACCATGTAAACCTATTCTGGTAAAACCTTAAAATACAGTTATGAACCTGAAAATGAGCATAATATGGGCGCTTTAACACTAACATGCATGTGAGTTTATCACACCTCAGTGTTCTGCATTTCTCTGCAAAGAGAAGCAACCTGACCGCAGAGAGAACAGAGAAGAGACAAACTCAGAAAAAACAATGACGTAATTTTACATTCCCCTCTTATGATTAATACTCTGTTCTTCATTCTGTTCAATGTAACTGCCTCATGGTTCACAGATCAAATACATTCCTGTTCCATCACTACACCTGCAGACTGTGTGACATCCTGAATCAGTGCACATAGAGATGAACTGTCTGTCTGTTTTTCTCTTCTCTTTATGAATGCTCTTTTCTGGTGTCGGTGGGATGTTAGTGGTGAAACAGGTTTTCTAACAACAGGTCAATATTAGTTTCTTACTCTCTTTTTTGAAGTTTATAGTTTGTAAAACAACATAACTTTATGGTGTTGTGGGTACTGTATGTACTGGCATTTGGCTCTTCATGCATATTAATGATCAAAAGAGGAAGGAAATGTATTCTTTACCAGCCTGATATCTGTCTTCTGCTTACTGACAACAGAGGAGAGGCATCTTTAAAGACGACGTCCGTCTTCATTGTAAGTAGAAACAGTTTATTGATTAGTTTATTGATACTGTATACCTCCTGTGTACATTATTTTACCTGCTGACATGTTTTATTGTCTCACACAGAGAGATGAGAGGAGCAGCTATGAGTTTAACTGCAGCAGCGAGTGGATTTGTTGTCTTCCTTCTCTCTGTGTCAGGTACTGTATATCTACAGTTACATTCATTCTTTAAAAGAGGGATTCTGGGAAAATGTGGGACTGAAGGTCATTATGTGGAAATAAGTGGATCAGAGTTGTGTGAAAGGCAAACTTCCAGAAATGCTACAAATATTAGTTTTGTTTACAATTTTGATAGGAATACTGATCAGTAAAGTCATCACATACCGTCTCAACTTCTCTTTATTGATCACACATCTGAGCCCAACCCTGCTAGTTCCTTCTGTAGTCTATCACTTCAGTGTTCTGCATTTCTTTTTAGTTTTCACACTTACCTCAGCATTAACCTGACTGCAGAGTGAACAGAGAGGAAACTAACCAAGAAATGTACAGACTCATATACTTCCTATTATCCCTGAAAATGTTTAATGTATATTAATATACATCATCTCTTCAACTTTTAACATATTTAACTTTTCCTTTGTTTAGACTTCTGCTCTATCCTAGAAGAGTGTGTTAAATGTATTTGTATTTTTTTGTTGACATGTAAGAAGCACTTCTCCGGCTTATTTTCGCAAATGTTTTTTTTTTATTAAATAACCAAAACCAAAGCATCCAGAAGTAACACATATCCCTATGTCCCAACTATAATAAAATATGATAAAACCTGATAAAATTCTTAAATACAGTTAAATTAGACAGATGCATGATGAGGAACCTTTTATCACTTTTTTAATATCTACAGATAATTGTTCTGATAATTGAGGATTTTGAATCTTGTCCAGGTTACCTTTCCCTAGATCACATCTGTATTACTATCCACTTTGTTTCATTAACTGATTGTTAACTGAAGTTATTAATTCATGCTGCTTCCTGATGTTCTCTGTGTTACAGTGATACAGGGTCAGGCTGTCTCGAGAGTGACTTACACCTCTACTCAGATCTGTGCTGTTAAAGGATCAACAGTGAACATACCCTGCAGCTACACATACCCATCAGCTGTAGGTGGCGTTGATAATACAGTTGAGAGAATATTATGGTTTACTAAAAAGAATAATGATGAACCTGTAGATCTGACAACAATGTCAGAGTATTCAGGTCGTGTGCAGTATAACAGTAAAAACAAGGACTGCACTCTGAGAATCTCAGACCTGAGAGAGAGAGACTCAGCTGTGTACAAGTTCAGGTTCATAACAAACCATTTAACAGGGAAATATACTGGTTCACCTGGAGTCACTCTGTCTGTTACAGGTAACTTTTTTATCTGAATATTTAATAAATTATTAATTGTTAAACATCTTGATGACAACATGAAAGTTACATGCATTTGGGTGTGTGTTGACATTTCAGTCTAAAATGAAGATTAATGTTTATTATTATTATTATTATTATTATTATTATTATTATTATTATTATTATTATTCAGGTCTCCAGGTGCAGGTGAACAGATTAGAGGTCCATGATTCCTCTAACTTGGCAGATCTGAAGTGTCAGAGCAGTTGTCCTCTACCTGGTCATCCTTCCTACATCTGGTACAAGAATGGACAGAACATTCAGGGACAAACATCTGATTCTTATTCAGCCTCCTTGGATCCTACAGACAGCTTTTCCTGTGCTGTAAGAGGACATGAGAAGTCCCGCTCTCCTTCAGTGTGTGAGTTTACTTACAGTCTTCCTCTGACATAACACCATCTAGTGGAGCCTGATCTACATGTAACTCAGTGGTATTTGGTGATTGGTGCAATTGAATAAATGAATGAATTAATTTATTGAAGTTCGTAATAAAGGCTTAGGGTTAAAGGGGTTTTTTTTTTTAAAATTTTAAAAAAAAAAATATTTTTTTTTTTTTTTTTTTTTTTTTTTTTTTTTTTTTTTTTTTTTTTTTTTTTTTTTTTTAAGGTATATTAATATATATTCTGAAGTTATTAATTCATGCTGCTTCCCGATGTGCTCTGTGTTACAGTGATAAAGGGTCAGAATGGCTTGGGAGTGACTTACACCTCTACTCAGATCTGTGCTGTTAAAGGATCAACAGTGAACATACCCTGCAGCTACACATACCCATCAGCTGTAGGTGGCGTTGCTACTACAGTTGAGCAGAGCGTCTGGTTAAGTCAACAGTTTGTGGATCTGACAACAGTCTCAGAGTATTCAGGTCGTGTGCAGTATCACTCTGAAAACAAGGACTGCACTCTGACAATCTCAGACCTGAGAGAGAGAGACTCAGCTGTGTACTATTTCAGGTTCATAACAAACCAAGGTGGGAACTATGTTGGTTATCCTGGAGTCACTTTGTCTGTCACAGGTAACTTTTTATCCAAATATTTTATAATTCACATGAAAGTTACTTGTATCTGTGTGGTTTTTGTTTGTGTGTGTGTGTGTGTGTGTGTGTGTGTGTGTGTGTGTGTGTGTGTGTGTGTGTGTGTGTGTGTGTGTGTGTTTACAGTTCAGTCTAAAATTAAGACTTCTGTTCCTTATTCACATATTCAGGTCTCCAGGTGCAGGTGAGCAGATTAGAGGTCGACGAGTCTTTTAACCAGGCAGAGCTGAAGTGTCAGAGCAGTTGTCCTCTACCTGGTCATCCTTCCTACATCTGGTACAAGAATGGACAGAACATTCAGGGACAAACATCTAATTCTTATTCAGCCTCCTTTGATCCTGCAGACAGCTTTTCCTGTGCTGTAAGAGGACATGAGGACTTCCCCTCTCCTTCAGTGTGTGAGTTTACTTACAGTCTTCCTCTGACATAACACCATCTAGTGGAGCCTTTAACCTTTTGTACTGTACCTTAACTTCATGTAACTCTGTGATATTTGGTGACTTATTTTGCAGATTTGTATGAAAACCAAATCACTAATCAATGATCTCTTATTTCCTGACCTCACTGTAAAGTAAAGCTGTAAAATAAGAGCTCACACTGGAAATGTAGCCACACAACATTTGTCAACATGTCCTGCGTCTGTTTAAGATATGTACTTCTGTCTTTATTTGACACTTTTCTTCGTTGAAATGTGTTATTCACTAATCTTGATCCTTCATGTCAGATGCAAAACACATCATGGGTAAAGGTTTTAACTTACATTTTTTTATTCTGGTTGATTCACAAAACATGACTGAAAATAATGAATCTGTCCATTCAAGTTTCTTTGTGGAAGTGATAATGTCAGAAAATGTTTCACCACCCACTTTGTGTTTCTATGAACTAGTGTTGATTTAAATATCTTCCACTGTGAAAACAAATTCATCTTGGAATTAAATGTTAAATGTTTCTATGTCTCTATGTTTTCTCCTCCAGATGGTCCAAAGCTTCCCTCTGTGTCAGTGAGTCCCTCTGCTGAGATAGAGGAGGGCAGTTCAGTGACTCTGACCTGTAGCAGTGATGCTAACCCAGCAGCTAAATACACCTGGTACAAGGAGAAGCTAGTCTTTAAATATCTCAGTAAAGGACCACAGTTCGTCTTCAGCTTCATCCGGTCCTCTGACTCTGGACGGTATTACTGTACAGCTGAGAACGAAATAAGGAAATACATCAATATAAATGTAAAATGTGAGTAAAACAAAGCTCATTTAATAACCATCATGCAACTGATGACAACTTGTTAAATCTTTATTAGCTACTCCAGTGTTTAGTTGATCATGTTCTTTCTTCAGTTCTGCCTGTGTCCCAGTCTGCTGCTGTAGTTCACTGAGCTGCTGCAGTAGATGATGAAAAGACAGTTTGATTTACAAATGTCTCCCAGATCTGCACGGATGTTCAGGGGATTCAAACCATCAGTGATCCAGAAAACCACCTCAGGCTTCTGTCCTGTTCTCAGTCCAACCCTCTTACACCAAATCTGCTTATCAGTAGTTAATCAGGGCCATCATTCCAGTATTTATTTACAACACTAGTGCTGTGCCCCTTGAAAACGGGCTGATTGCTTGGCCTGTGGTGTTGCTGCTTGTAGAATTTATCAAAACCAAAGTGTACCCCAAAACGACTTACAGATGGACCCTGAACCACTTAATATGCAACTCCACTGTATAGCCTACTATCTATTGACTTAGTGTAGGCTACGTCTGCATCAGAGGAAGACATAGGCGCAGATACCGTGGGTTCTCGGAGTTCGAGCACCCACGGAAAATACCGAGCACCCACTGAGCACCCACGTGTGGCAGTAGGCTACATTCATTTAAAATTAAACATTGCAATTGGTGCTAAGTGGAGCGTCTGTCATAATGTGATTGGTTATGTCGCTGTCAGTCCCCTGCTCCATATCCTATCCACCAATCACAGCATCTCTTGGATTAAAACACCCCCCCCCCCACAGTGCGTGCATGTGCGTTAGGTAATCAGAGTGAGAATTAAATGGACATATTTGTTATTAAAAAAACAAACCTAATGATGCAAGTGCATCAACGACATCCACCACCAGTGCAGAAAGTTCTTAATTTCCCACGAACCTGATCGCGGTTGATACCCCAGAATTGGTTACTGTGTGCTGGATGTAGAGCACCGCGAGCTGCCGGTCGTGGTGCTCCGTCAGGTCAGCGGTAGTTGGTGGTCTAGTTACCCCAGAATAGGTGACTGTGCGCTGGATACAGAGCACCGTGAGTGGCCCGTCGTGGTGCCCCGTCAGGTCAGCGGTAGTTGGTGGTCAGTTAAACTTCTCGTCTCCAGTCCTATCTGTATTTTTGAGAAGTGGCGCTGTCCTGAGTTGAAACTTTACGGCTTTATTATCGAGTTAATAGTGTGTGTATCGGCTGCTGTCCGTTTCCTAAGGTTGTGAAATGCAAACATTTTTTGACAACTTTTTTTTTTTTAAAGGGCATGTGCCCATGAGTACCCATGAAGGAAAACATAAATCGGTGCCTATGGAGGAAGACATTGTGCTTCTATATTTACCTGACAGAGAACATTGCAGAATCAGAATGTAATCACAAAATATCACAATTAAAATCTAATCAGACATTAGCGTCATGGACTCATGGCAGCACGCCACCCACCCGGCCCATTGTGAGAGCTAAACAGCACATATCTGCATTCATCAACCACCAACACCGGAGTGTGTGTGTGTGTGTGTGTGTGTGTGTGTGTGTGTGTGTGTGTGTTTTTTTGTGTGTGTGTGTGTGTGTGTGTGTGTGTGTGTGTGTGTGTACAGAGAGAGAGAGACGGTGTTGTCTTGTGTTGGATTGTTAACAAATTTAACATTTCAGCAGAGGTGTTCATTTCCATACAGGTTTAGTGGCGTGACGGTTAACGGTAAAGTAGGAGATTTGATTTGCGTGGGGTATTTTGGCGACTTAATTAACCCGACCCAGGGTGAGTCTGATATAATCTGATGTAGGCTATCTGCCCGGTTTAGCTCTGAGATTTGCTCGCATTGCACAGCACTCTGAAGGAATAATCTCCGAGATTAGGCTAAATTATTTTCTGCCAACTCACAGCAATTTAATACAATAGCAGAACAAGAGACAGAGGTGCTGATGTGCAGCTTACCTTCCCCAAACACGACACACTATACGTATACCAGATACGTCTTGCTTTATAAGATAGATAGCTTGCCTATAAGTGACATCACGCTCTGTCTGCACTTGTTGTCTGGTTGTGCTTTGCATGTGTGGGATTCTGAAACGTCCTTAAATTCGGGAATTGTCGTTTGTTTATTCAAAGTCAAAGACAGTCCAAAGTAGTGCTACTGCTCTCTCTCTCTCTGCTCCTTCTCACTGCTCACTCAGTGTGAGAGGGGGAGTGGCCAGCGGCTAGAGTGGCAAAAGCCAATGTGTGCTTCTTTTACCTATATATTTAACAATATCTTTTGCATTTCTTATCCAAACAATGTCAACATTGGCACTGCACTTACTTGTGACCATAGCAAGACACCTGTCAAGTTTGAAATCCATCAGACTAACGGTTCGAGAGATATGCGATTAACACCCAGACGGACAGACAGACAGACAGACGGACAGACAGACGGATGTTCCTGCAATTATAGATAGATATATCAAACATATTGTGTGGTATAATTTAATTTAATAAATAAGTTTCCCCTCAAAAATATGGAACATTCTTCTACTCTCTGGTTAGAATTTAATGTTTATCACTTAAAGTGATGGTTCGGACTAGTTCTATCCAGATTGCACATGCAAAATATTCACTTGCCACTAATAACATTGCGCATGTGAGTAAAGTACATAAGCCTGAAGGATAGATAATGGATCCGAGTGTTAAAATCTTACACATTAATAATGCCCAAAATGAAACAAAAGGTCTACACTAGTATATATGGTTATGCACTCATAAAACGATGGATTGGAAAGTTTGTAGTACACCAGAAGTTTATATAAATAACACTTGCCTGCTGGCTTCTGCTCTCTGCTGTTGTTGTTGCTGCTGTGAGGACGAGTGCTTAGGGACGTCTACAAATTACTACACCGAAAAAGATGAGCAACAAAAATATTTTTAGTTTAACTTATTTTTAAAGTAAGTGCTGTAGTATAAATAAGCAGGAGACAAAGTAATAATGAGGTATGAGGACATTACCTTATTTAATCATTAAATTAATAAATATTTTTGTTGCATCTCTTTCGGTGTAGTAATTTATAGATGTCCCTAAGCACTCTTACTGCCCGGTAGTAACAGCAGCAGCAGAGAGCAGAGAGCAGAAGAGAGCAGGCAAGTGTTCATAAACTTCTGGTGTACTTACAAACTTTACAATCCATCGTTTTATGAGTGCATAACCTATTTGTACTAGTGTAGACGTTTGGTATCCTTTCGGGCATTATTAGTTGGGTAATGTTAAGAGACACTTCGGATCCATTAGCCTCTGCGCTAAGCTATTCAGCTGATAACGCTACTCTACGCTAACGCTCCCAATGTTCGACCCAGGTGAAAAAAGCTTCTGGGGGGGTGTTTGGCTCGAGGTCATGGTGCAAAGGACCCTAGGGTGAAACTACTCCGAACCATCACTTTAAGTGGTCCCAACAAAGAGATCAGCCGGCTGCCAGTCACAAACCAAGATGTAGCACCAAAGAAATCCAACCTAATTTTTGGTACCTCATTAATTTGATCTTTTCAAGATTCTCCAAAACTTCCCTCTGTGTCAGTGAGTCCCTCTGCTGAGATAGTGGAGGGCAGTTCAGTGACTCCGACCTGTAGCAGTGATGCTAACCCAGCAGCTAACTACACCTGGTACAAAGAGAATGAAGACTCACCAAAAGCATCAGGACAGATCTTCACCATCACTGACACAGTGGGAATTATTACTGTGAAGCCCAGAACAGAAGAGGACGTCAGAACTCCACCTTACATCTAATTGTTGTAGCAGGTAAGTTTCTTGACTTTTAACTACAAACACCTGTTTACTGCACCAGACCTGATTCACATGTTAATATGTAGCAGCACATAACTGGTAAACAAGAAAATAACATTCCCTGTGTGTTTTTCTGTAGCTTTGTTCAGGGAGGAACCTCCATCATGTCAGAGGTGGATGACACTGACTGACTGATTAACAGACAGTCTCACCTGGCAAAGTGATTCATCAATCTGATCCTACTAATGAGGTGTATCACATATCTGTCTATATTTCCAGGGAATTTAACAATGATAATGAATATAATCAGGCTGACTGTGGTGGTCCTGATGCTGATTCCTCTGCTGCTCCTGAGTCTGTGGGCGAGGTAAAACCAGAAAAATCCATCAGTTCAGTCAGCACTCTTTTATTTTCTTCAACTATCTTTCAGTTACTTTAGATTAAGTATGATAAATGTCATACATTCTGTATTTGTTGTTGTTGGACTCAATCCAGGAAGAAGAAAACTCTGAGCTCCACCACTGGACCACATGGACCTAGAGAGAGAGAGAGAGAGAGAGAGAGAAGAGAGAGAGAGAAAGAGAGAGAGAGAGAGAGAGAGAATATTGACATAACTTTCCCATCTATCACAGTTATAATAACTTGGCTCATGCATTCTCTGAAAACTAAAGAAGGTGTAAGACAATTTATGTTTAAAATACAACTTGCTGAGTAGAAATCAGTAATGTATTTGTCTATGACACAATATTTGCAAATAATTGATATTGAAATGTGAAATTTTGTTTTTATTAACTCTTAATATATGCAGTTTTCATGAACGAGGTCCTCATTTTGTTGTCTCTCCCCATCAGTTAGACTCTTGTCCTGCGTATGAGAACATCTCAGACACTGCAGCACAGACAGAAGACCCAGAGGAGCAGGAAGACCTGGTGTGAAGTCCAGTCAGGTTAGAGCCTCCTGCATCAAATAAAACAGGCCCACTCCAGATTTACAGTCACAGTTCCATCCATAACTTTACACTAGTTTCATGTGATTTTCTACAGATGCAGCTGAACCAGAGGCGGGACTCACCTGATGGAAACAAAGTAGTACGACATTGAAATATCCCTGAGGAGAGCGAGGCTGTGGAGGGTGGGGGGGAAGTGGATACATTTACCTTCAACTCCAGAAGATTTTATTGTCAGTTTTGAGTAGCAGCAGCAGGTAGGAGTCAGCAGCAGCATGTAGCACAACGTTTAGAAGAATGTGGTGCTGGCAGCTTGAACTGAATCATGTCGAGGTGTCAAACATGATTTATTGTTCAGATCAGCTGATGCTCAGCTGCTGTCTGACTTACTGATGTATATTATATCATTAATATTTTATTAATATGTTTTATTAAAATAATGATTAATATTATTTTCTACTGTTAGTTTTAGGCCATGTTATGCTTAAGGCTACGAAGGATGCACTTCATTTAGCAATGAAAATAAATTGATTTTGTACCTTATAAAGTTCATCTGAAAATGTTTTGTCGTGGGGGGGAGGGGGGTGGAAAAAAAAGAAAAAAAATGACATACATGACAATAGGGATGGGCATCGTTTGGATTTTAACAATTCTGATTCCAATTCCGATTCTTCCTTTCGATTCCGGTTCTTATCGATTCTCGATTCTGATTCTTTGAGTGGTGGAGTTGAAACGGGTTAGATGCTTGTTTCACAAAGAAGAGGAAAGTTTTATTTTGATTCATAGGTGGGTTGCAGTTTTACAGCTTTTACAATGCAAAATAAAGCCACACTAGAGCTCCGCTTACTGTGCTGCATGGCTGCAACACAACAAGCGCCTGGCTGCTACGGAAACCAAAACTTGCGCATATTAAATTTGGAACCTATGATCAGATTTGAAACCAAATCCTCCAAACGATTCCAATAAAGAAACGATTCCGATGGAATCGTAATTTTTGAAACGATTCCGATTAGGAATCGGTTCTCGATGCCCAACCCTACATGACAACATAAATTTTGTATAATATTTTATTTTTTTATTTTGGCTGCTGGTATATTTGTTTGGCTTATTTTGCTCATTTCTGTTTGGTTTGTTAGTTTTGTCCCTTTTAGGCTATATGCTATATATCGTATATTTATATAGCACGTGCTGTCTATATAATTAGGCTGAGCCCTGTGTTGTGTTTTGATTCCAATGACTGCATAGAAATTAGCTCATGCCTTTGAGCGTGGAATATGCTTCAGTAAATACTGATTAATTGTGCTGTATGTAATGTATTTTGTTTTTGGACTTGATTTGCAAATTAATGACAAAAATTTCCAAAAAAAGAGTTAGTTATTTTATAGACATTAAGGATTAAAGTTGTTATGCAAAACGTATTTTTGAAATTCTACGTAATAAATAACTTTTCTAAACTCCTGAGCAGCCTCTGGGTTTGTACCTGTCCTGGTTGAGAGAGCCAATAAAGTTGGTTCAAATCAGAGACAGTGAACTGAAATCAACACATATTACTCCATGTACAGTTTAGATTTTCACACATAGAAATCAAACATACGCCAAGGAGGTTATGTTTTTGACTCAGTTTGTCTGTACTTCTGTTTGTTC
Organism: Perca fluviatilis; assembly: GCF_010015445.1. Taxonomy (NCBI): domain Eukaryota; kingdom Metazoa; phylum Chordata; class Actinopteri; order Perciformes; family Percidae; genus Perca; species Perca fluviatilis. The sequence continues at coordinate 10,448,761 of NC_053112.1, forward strand.
CTTCCTTTTTCTGTCTGTCAACAGAATTACTGAAAATATACTGGCCCCATTTTCATGATACCTGGTGAAAGGGTGTAGATTGGCCCTAGGAAGAAACCATTACATTTTGGAGCGGATCCGAACTACGGTTAGGATACACAAATTATTTCTCACTTTTATTAACATTGTGACATACGGCATTTGTGTTGCATTTAAGTGGTGTCGGAATACTCAGAAACATTTGTTTGAGACTGGGAAAACTCTCACTACATTAGCATTGTGAAATAGGGCATGGCTTGGTGGAGGTCTGCACTCTCAGAGTTGCCCTTCTAGTTTCCTGTTTTATCCCATTTTAAATGTAGGACATCTCTGCACAGTTTATCCAACAGATACACCTAAACAAGCCAAAGTCATTGAAAAACTTTTTATATGATTTTACCCCTTGTTTTGTTACATGTTCATGTATAGTTAACACTAACATGCATGTGAGTTTCTCACACCTCAGTGTTCTGCATTTCTCTGCAAAGAGAAGCAACCTGACCGCAGAGAGAACAGAGAAGAGACAAACTAAGAAAAAACAATGATGTCATTTTCCATTCCCCTCTTATGATTAATACTCTGTTCTTCATTCTGTTCAATGTAACTGCCTCATGGTTCACAGGTCAAATACATTCCTGTTCCATCACTACACCTGCAGACTGTGTGACATCCTGAATCAGTGCACATAGAGATGAACTGTCTGTCTATTTTTCTCTTCTCTTTATGAATGCACTTTTCTGGTGTCGGTGGGATCTTGGTGGTGAAACAGGTTTTCTAACAACAGGTCAATATTAGTTTCTTACTCTCTTTTTTGAATTTTATAGTTTGTAAAACAACATAACTTTATGGTGCTGTGGGTACTGTATGTACTGGTATTTGGCTCTTCATGCATATTAATGATCCAAAGAGGAAGGAAATGTAGTCTTTACCAGCCTGATATCTGTCTTCTGCTTACTGACAACAGAGGAGAGGCATCTTTAAAGACGACGTCCGTCTTCATTGTAAGTAGAAACAGTTTATTGATTAGTTTATTGATACTGTATACCTCCTGTGTACATTATTTTATCTGCTGACATGTTTTATTGTCTCACACAGAGAGATGAGAGGAGCAGCTATGAGTTTAACTGCAGCAGCGAGTGGATTTGTTGTCTTCCTTCTCTCTGTGTCAGGTACTGTATATCTACAGTTACATTCATTCTTTAAAAGAGGGATTCTGGGAAAATGTGGGACTGAAGGTCATTATGTGGAAATAAGTGGGTAAGTGTGAAAGGGAAACTTCCCAGAAACACTACAAATATTAGTTTTGTTTACAATTTTGATTGTTTTTGTGTGAATTGGATATCAGCAGCTCTTGTGTTGGCCATCATCGACTTTTGTGTGAAGTAACTGTGTGCTAATCACTTTTACATGCTGTAAACAGAATATTTTAGGTTTTATACTCCGTGAAAACATGTTACGGTTTAATGTGTTCTAAAGACGATCCTGGTTGTAGAAACGACAGCTCACTTTTAATCACTGTGAAATTTATTTTAAAAGGAATACTGGTCAGTGAAGTCATCCCATACGTCTCAACTTCTCTTTATTCATCACACGTTGTTCACATGTTCTGCTTTTCTTTTTAGTTTTCACACTTACCTCAGCATCAACCTGACATCAGAGTGAACAGAGAGAAACTAACCAGGAAATGTACAGATTCATATACTTACCATTATCCCTAGAATGTATTATATATGGGTCATAAAGGTGGGGGGTGGGGGTGTTGGTATAAAATATATAAATATGGGTAAAAAAGGGCCAACAACACCACCTAAGTTTAAAACAGGTCCTTTGTACCGGGGGACAGCAGTAAATCACGGTGTATTCAAAACAATGAGTAAAAAGAAATAGAGGAGTAACACATTTATTTTAACAAAAGGATAAAACAATAAAAATTACTTAAAAAAAAAAAAAAGGTTTTAAAAACTAAAAACAACTTAAAATCAAACTAAAACAGTCCAAACAGAATGGGAGTCTTGACTTTAAAATGTCTACAGGGTTCTGCTGGCAACCAGTTTCCTTTCCTTGTGCGGCTTTCCTCGGGGATAACCTGTAACAGAAAACTCCGGCCAGTAACACGTCCTTAGCAACTGCTACCACTTCGTAACGTTTACCACCACCTAACACTGGTCTAAAAAGGGAATTACGCGGGAGGGAGAGCTTTCACACTCTCCCACTTTCTACCACTAGCGGTCAGTGTTTGTGTTTCTTCGCTGTAGCTTCAGGGCGCTCTAAGGTTGTCTTTCTGTGTGTCTTCGTCTGATCTCCTGTCTGCTTCACCACCTGTTCCGAATGCCCTGTCATATCTAAGCAGCGTCACTGGCGTGCTCTCAGGCCTCCCTCATGTTCACCATGGCCTCTCCTTTTCCCATGTGCCCCTCTCTCTGGCTCCTCTAAGGTCCTGCCCTTTTTATACAAGGGCCAATCAACCCCCTCTCACCCCCAGGTGAAAGTCATTAGCCTGATTAGGCCTGCTAAAATGTTCACTGGCAGAAGTCAACATTAAAAACACCACACATTTCAGAATAAAAGCATGCGCTATAAAATATAAAAACACAGCAAATAAAAACACAGCAAATCCAATAAAAGCATGCACAAATAAAAATAGACTTCCGCCCCGTGACTTATGTATATTAATAAATATCAGCTCTTCAACTTTCAACCTATTTAACTCTTCCGTTGTGTTTAGACTTGTCTTTGCCTGTTCACTTTGGTTTAATTCTGATGTAACTTCAAAAAAGTAACATAAGTATTATTGTTAACAGGAGGTAGACTATAAATTTAAACATGTATGTTATGTATAATTCTGCTCTATCCTAGAAGAGTCTGGTAAATGTATTTTTTTGTTAACATGTAAGAAGAACTTCTCAGGCTTATTTTTTCAAATCAATTAACACATATATTTAAATACAATAATATAACACTTTTTCCTGTGTCCTGAGTATGATGAAATACAGATAAGTTAGACAGATGCATGATGATGAACTTTTTATGACTTTTTTAATAGCTGCAGATAATTGGTCTGATAATTGAGGATTTTGAAGCTTGTCCAGGTTATCTTTCCCTAGATCATGTTTGTAGTACTGATTGTTAAGTGAAGTTATTAATTCATTGTGCTTCCTGATGTGCTCTGTGTTACAGTGGTACAGAGTCAGGATGACTGGGGAGTGACTTACACCCCTACTCAGATCTGTGCCTTCAAGGGATCAACAGTGAACATACGCTGCAGCTACACATACCCATCCACAGTAAATGGCCCTGTTACCAAAGTTGAGAAAAGATTCTGGTTTACTGAATTAGGTAATGGTGAAACCGTGGATCTGACAACAGACTCAGAATATTCAGGTCGTGTGCAGTATCACTGTGAAAACAAGGACTGCACTCTGAGAATCTCAGACGTGAGAGAGAGAGACTCAGCTGTGTACAAGTTCAGGTTCACAACAAACCATTTAACAGGGAAATATATTGGTTCACCTGGAGTCACTCTGTCTGTTACAGGTAACATTTTTATCTAAAATATTTAATAAATTACTTTCAAGTGTTCAATATCTTATGAAAGTGTATGTGTTGGTGGGTTCAGTCTAAAATGAAGACTTCTGTTCATTATTATTATTATTATTATTATTAGTAGTAGTAGCAGTAGTAGTAGTAGTAGTAGTAGTAGTAGTAGTAGTAGTAGTATCCTTATTGTTATTATTCAGGTCTCCAGGTGCAGGTGAGCGAGTCTCCTAACAGGACATATCTGAAGTGTCAGAGCAGTTGTCCTCTACCTGGTCATCCTTCCTACATCTGGTACAAGAATGGACAGAACATTCAGGGACAAACATCTGATTCTTATTCAGCCTCCTTTTATCCTGCAGACATATTTTCCTGTGCTGTAAGAGGACATGAGGACTTCCCCTCTCCTTCAGTGTGTGAGTTTACTTACAGTCTTCCTCTGACATAACACCATCTAGTGGAGCCTTTAACCTTTTGTTCTGTACCTTAACTGCATGTAACTCTGTGATATTTGGTGAGATAATTGTGCAGAAGTGAATGAAAACCAAATCACTAATCAATGATCTCTTATTTCCTGACATCACTGTAAATTAAAGCTGTAAAATAAGAGCTCACACTGGAAATTTGTCCTTAGACTTTTGTCTTTATATGACATTTTTCATTGTTAAAATGTGTTATTTAGTAATCTTGACCTTTTAATTTAAAAATTAAAACACTTAACTGGTCCAGGTTTTAACTAAAATGTTTTTCTTCTGGTCCATCCAAAAACATGAGTGAAAAGAATGAAGTCAGATGTTCATAAGTCCTGAATATTTACAAATTATTAGCGTTAGAAGATCTGTCCGATCAAGTTTCTTTGTGGAAGTGATGATGTAAGAAAATGTCACAGGAGGAAAAATCATTTCTGACACATTCTCATTATTTAAAGGTCCAATGTGTTGGAATTTCTGCCATCTAGCATTGAGATCATATATCGCAATCAACTCTCTGGCACCACGCAGTTCAAAGTACATATTACAGCTACTGTAGCCTTCACGCTTCAAAAGCCGGTCTCTTGCTCTTTTCAAAATCCTTTTTCTAATGTGTGTTCAACATCTTATGAAAGTTACCTGCGTCCGTGTGTTTTTATACATGTGTGTTCAGTCTTAAATGAAGACTTTTCCTTATTCACATATTCAGGTCTCCAGGTGCAGGTGAGCAAGTCTTCTAACCAGACAAAGCTGAAATGTCAGAGCAGTTGTCCTCTACCTGGTCATCCTTCCTACATCTGGTACAAGAATGGACAGAACATTCAGGGACAAACAGCTGATTCTTATTCAGCCTACTTGGATCCTGCAGACCGCTATTCCTGTGCTGTAAGAGGACATGAGGACTTCCCCTCTCCTTCAGTGTGTGAGTTTACTTACAGTCTTCCTCTGACATAACACCATCTAGTGGAGCCTTTAACCTTTTGTACTGTACCATAACTGCATGTGAAGTCCAATGTTTCCTGAAAGTCCTGAATAATAACGAGTGATTAGTGTTAGAAGATCTGTCTGATCAAGTTTTATTGTGGAAATGATGATGGTTGACATCATGGAGGAACATTTACCCAGCAGAGGTCCTCAGTAGACATGACAGTGTCCAAAGACACTAAACCACAATCATTTCCTTGTTTACTACCCTATATCAGCAAGTGCCAGTATCCATGGTAATAGTGGTTTAAGTTGTGGTTTCTGAGTTTTATGTAAGTTCCACAACCCACTCTGTGTTTCTATGAACTAGTGTGGATTTAAATATGTTCCACTATGAAAACATACTCATCTTTAAATGAAATGTTTTCTCCTCCAGATACTTCATTTAAAATCTTTCTCATACCAGTCACACAATAAACTAGACAAGACAGCAATAAAAAAAGATAAAACAGATGGAAAAAAAGAAAATGAAAAAAATCAAGAAAAGCACACATACACACACAAATGTAAAGTAGAGTCTCAGGGCCCTATCTTGCAATCAGCGCAATTGACTTTGTACACCTACGCATGTATCATTCCTATTTTGTACCCGAGGCACAGCAGACTTTTCCCTCCACAGACGCACGTCGGTAAATTAGGGAATGTATTTGCGCTCCCGGGGGTGGTTCAGCGTAAAGAGGAGGTGTGTTCCGGCGCAAACGTTCCCTGGTGCTATTTTGCAGTTTCAGAAAACAATTCCACCACAGACCAGGAAAAATCTGGTCTAAAGTCAGTGGTGCGTTATTCAGATGCTATTTTAGCATATAATGTAGCGTGTGCACAACGTGCATACACTTCTCTCTTCTAAACGGACACAGCAGTTCCCATTTTTCTTCGCGAACCAGTGTCTTTACTTTCTGAGCTCACAATATGGTGCTCTCTGTTCAACAAAGGGTTTGAAAACCCATTGAATTGCCATTCATTTAACCTTTTTCTTTGAACAGAGAGCGCCATCTAGTGAGCTCAGAAAGTAAAGACACTGGTTCGCGAAGCTTCATTTGACCATCACTAATTATTAGACTAGGCATGGTTGCAGCTAAAAAAATAATATTACTCAATTGGAAGTCTCCACTGTCCCCATGTTTCAGGAGGTGGCTCAATGAAATGCAAACAGAGTGTAAATGGAACAGATTCGTAAAAAATGTTTTTCATATTGCTTAATGAGACCTAAATGTCGAAGTTTCAAACGTATCAAAGTATCAAATGTGAAACGCAAGTAGCTTTGTGGGCGGATCTCGGGCGCTGTTGCTATTTTACCGGCGGGATAAATGAGTCTTGCGCCCGACGCAAATCTAAAATGGGTTGGTCTGAAGTAGCTAGGTGTGGTTTGGCCGTAACGTGCAATAAACCAATCAGAGCGTTTTCAAAGCCATACCTTTTCAGTGGTTGAAAGTAGCCATACTCTGACGACCGAATTCCCCAAATTATCTGCGCCGACTGAACAGTAGGCTGACTGAGGCGCCCTTGTTCAGGGAATCACAGATAGGCTGTTGACTTTAGGCTACAACTGAGCTGAACCTGTCCTCATTTATCCTATTCCATTGCTAAAATCAGGTTTGCAAAAGTAATAAGGTTTGAGCACTAGCCTAAACGATTTCACAGAATCACAATGATAAGGACTTTATTTTCAGGGGTGCTGAGATGATTTTTTACGGGTGCTTCAGCACCCCTAAAAATAGCCTATAGTTACACTTTAACTGAAATGTTAAATGTGTTCTATGTTTTCTCCTCCAGATGGTCCAAAGCTTCCCTCTGTGTCAGTGAGTCCCTCTGCTGAGATAGTGGAGGGCAGTTCAGTGAATCTGACATGTAGCAGTGATGCTAACCCAGCAGCTAACTACACCTGGTACAAGGAGAATGAAGACTCACCAAAAGCATCAGGACAGATCTTCACCATCACTGACTTCAGAGCTGAACACAGTGGGAATTATTACTGTGTAGCCCAGAACAGAATAGGACGTCAGAACTCCACCTTACATCTGATTGTTGTAGCAGGTCAGTTTTTACATTCAGCTGCAACTACAAACATACATGCTTGTATGTCTTTAGTTAGGGCAGGACACTGTTATCCTTAGTGATATTGTTAATAGGGGAAAAAGAACTTTGGGAAGCATCTTAACCTTAAAGTCACATCCTCTGAAAAAGAGGCGGGAGATACAAGTGTGTTCCAGTTATTTGGGAGTCAGACTGCTCTGCCTCCCTAGAAACTCTGATACCAAGAGCCAATAAAGACAACTGTCCAGATTCCATCTTCAGTTTGAAAGAGTGGTCACGTTTTCATGCATCATTACATTTTTCTTCCACTCACAACTTCATCAGCTCATAAAACCATAATTACATTTTGTAAACTAAATTGATGTAATATGGGCACATGCATCATTTTGTCATATCCCTCAATGGAACCAATGAGCTTATGTTATAACACCCTGATTAACTGTCTGTTTTCTTTTGATCACCATATCTCAGGAACAAGGCCGTTAAGAGCTGCTGGACCAATCAGTGTTGTTCTCCTGGCTGTCCTATCCCTCTCTGTCTTCCTGTGGATCAGGTGAGCAGTTCTGTTTCACTGAATCATTGTTAATTAAAGCTATAGGCCGCAATTATTTCATATTAATGAACGTCTGTTACATTCAAGCCATTGCCAAATGAGTTGACACAAAGCTAATTAAGCCTACCAGCTCCACACAACTCTCTCTGTATTTCTCAGCATGGCTACGTTTACAAAATGGTGTAGTCCGGCTACATTCCCTCGCAGCAGCTCGAGTGATGTGTTTTACGTCACCGCTTAGACAGGAAACATCAGTGTTCAGCTTTGGAGAGGAAGAGGAGTGCTGCAACAGGTGAAGGCACGGCTGAAAACCTGAAGAAGAGCCCACAAAATGTTTCAGTCAGTGATTGTACTGCTAAGAAAAGACCTGCACGTTTAGCAGAAGGACTACAATCACACGGACCGACCACGTTACAAGATAATTACCTCTTCTAAAATGTCCATGTTTTTTTAAATCCTCTGTGTCCTCCTCGGTTTGAGGGATAAACGCTACTAGCAACTGTGTGGAGGAGAGGTGGGGGTGGCGCGCGATAACCGAAGTCTTGCGTCATGTGGATGAGCCGACGCACTTTAGCTTTAAATCACTAAAAGTCAGTTTGTCAGAACTAAAACATTCCATCATTTGTTTTTTTAATTCTCCTGACCAGAAAGAGGAGGGCTTCCAGGGACTCGTCTGGACCAGACAACAGGGAACAGGTGAGAATAGTTACGTATATTATTCTAGTATCAAAGAAAACCCATTCCATTAAAACTGCTGAGTCACTTACTGTCTTTAAGGACTTCTAGAAACCAAATCTGACTGACAAGGATCTTATGCTGCTCTTTTTATCTCTTTTCAAAGAAGTTCATTTCTATCACACTCAGAGATGGGAAGTAACGAAGTACAAATACTTCGTTACTGTACTTAAGTAGATTTTTCGGATATTTCTACTTTACTTTACTATTTTTTTTTTTTGTGGCGACTTTTTACTTTTACTCCTTAAATTTTAACACGAATATCGGTACTTTCTACTCCTTACATTTTAAAAATTGGCTCGTTACTTTAGTTTTGTACAAAGAGGTTGTAATGTCGGAGAATAGCGCGGACACGCGCCTCACACCGCGAGCGGGCGCGTGCGCGCACACAGAAAAAAAGTGAGAAAAAAGAAAGAGAGACTGCTGTCCGGAGGATAATCAGTTGAGATGGTGTGTGTGCGTCCTTGAGAACTGTAAGTCGTATAACTTATGTTGTCAGTTCATTTAAGCCTGTTGTTGTATTGGTCTATAGTTCCTGCAGTTAAAGTAGGTTAGCTAGTGATTTAGTTGTTTGTGTTCTTCACCTGTTAGCTAGGTTTCACGTTGCTACACGCAACGTCATTCTCAAGCATAAAAAGAGAGAAGTTGTCCGTGTTTTACAGACACATCTGGGGGGATGGGGGGGGGCGAAGTTTGAAACCAGCATCAGCTTTAAATACGGTCCTAATCTAGTCCTCACTAGCAAGTTTCAAATAATTTCACTGGAGTTACCGTTATTATTTTTCACGTGATCAATACCGAATTCAATCTAATTGGATGGGAATATACTGTAGGCTACGTTGCATGTAACGCACCACTACAAGACGACTCGACAGATTCGGCCGCATTCTGCATTCATTTGCGGCAAATAATTGCAACATGATGGTGGTAACGTTAGCACTAGTAGTATGGACGGCGACATGATTGAAAATGAAGAAAACAGAGATCCCAGAGATTAGGCAGACAAGCAGCAAGACATTCCCAATCATCCCTGGCCTTATCTGAGAGAGATGTTTGAGATAGGCTAGAAGGCATCAAGTATGACTCCTGGCCATTGTGCTGTGTAACTCTAAAAGTATGGGGAACTTCTTAATTAATCTATGTTTAGTAATTCATATTGTATCCTTTATTTTCTTTCTATATTTGAGCACACACACATGCATGTCGATTCCTTTAAATGTTAAGGGGACGATTAAAAAAGAGAAACTGGATCATTGAATTCATATCTTGCTACTCACATCTCATATCTTGTAACGTGTGTGGTCCAGGTAGCTTTGCATAAAAAGTGGTTGTCATTCGCAAGGCTACTTTTACTTTTATACTTTAAGTACATTTCAAAGCCTGTACTTTGTTACTTTTACTTAAGTAAAGAAGTTAAATCAGTACTTCTACTTTTACCAGAGTATTTTTTAACACAAGTATCTGTACTTCTACTTAAGTACAGGAAGTGAGTACTTTTGCCATCTCTGATCACACTCTCTTTGATTCTCCTCTTGTCTTGGATGTGACTATATTCCTGGTAGTGTTCTTACTATTTGTCCCTTCCTTGTGTATTCCTAAGTAATAGCAACATGTTGGTAAAGCAGGGATATTAATTCCATCTGTCCTGGTTGCAATCCTCTGCTGAATGCACTATTCAAATGAAAAACCTACTCCTGTAAAATGTGATAATTAAAAAAGTAATTGTGTCCCTGCAGTGTGTACCTGATCCGAGTGAGCCAGAGGAGCAGGTTGACCTTCAGTACGCCACCATCCACGTCTCCAACAGCCAGGCAGATCCTCTGTACTCCAACATCAGAGCTGCTCAGCCCCTCAGACACAGGGAGCAACAGGAAGCCGTTGAGTACGCTGCCGTCAGCTTCAACAGTGGCAGTACTGCCCCGAGGTGAGCAGCTCCTCACACAGGAACATTATCCTCGCTACAAATCACACTACTTTGAATGTAATACATTGCTTTTACGTTCCTATTACAGTATGATGAGGATTATATTATTTCATATCTTCAGAATCACCTTTTTTTCTTCTTCTCAGAACCAGAGGTCGGGACACTGGAGAGGATCCAGCTGCTTTGTACAGCACAGTCAACTACACCAGATGAACACAACAGGCATTGCATTTATAGTCTGATATTTCTGATATCTTTTTTCCCCAAAAAAAATATTTAAATTAATCAGGTAACCATTGATTTTTATATATTTTATTTTCATGATGGCCCAAATGTACAAAGAGACAATTATAAATCTTATAGAAACTTAAATGTATTACTTAAACATAAACCAGTGTTCAGCTATTTTACTCTGTATGAGTCAAGTTGAGTTAAGTATTTCATGATTTATTTTGTTAAATTGTATATATACACACTATGATTCAGTATGATTCAGTATGATTCACAATATTCAGTGACCTTTTCTGTGCGGTTTGAATTAGTCCCTAACTGGTCTTCCTCCCAAACGTCCCCGTGCAGACGCTAAAACATACCTGAAGTAGTTGTTAATGCAACAAGGGATGTGATCCCCAACTGGCTTCCCACCTGCAAACACTGGAAGTTGTTTTTGTTGGAAAGCACGGTCAAGCCAACAATGGCAATGTTTTTTATTTCTTTTTAAATTTCCTTTTTTGATGGATATATTTGATGGTGACTGTAGAGAAAAAGTCAGAAAATGTGAGGAGAAAGTTATAACATGCAACAAAGGTTGCTGGCTGGAATAATACCTTTGACGTTGTGATTAACTGATTGGCGTCTTAATCATTAGGCCTTTAAACATTTTCTGACATGCAAATTAGCACCAAAAACAAATGACAGCAGAGGTCAATCATAAAGAGAAGACTTGGGTAGAAGGTTTCAGTCTTTAACAACGACTCTTCAAACTCCACTGACTATATTGCATCACCGTTGTCAGTGGCTTCAAATCTTTTTGTAATCATTGGTATGTTTTTATGAAAGTCTTTTAAATGTAAATACACCAACTTCCTATTCATTTTAAACCAGTGTGCATGATGGGATCACAGAGAGGCAGTGCAGACCTCAAAGTTTAAACTGTGACCTGGAAGGGCTGGAAGATTTTTACCAGGGGACACATTTCCCCTGAGAAGTAGATTCTAAATGACTGTAAAGTTACAACTTCTTATTTTGCTGCTTTGCTATTGTAGAGAACATGTGTTTCATGTGTAGTTTCCAGCTGTTGCAACTAGATATAAGTATAGAGTTATATTTTACTATTTTACTGATAACAGACCATTTCTGTTTTCCTTCCAAGTGGATTTCTGTATAAACAATACTGTTTATCTTTAGCATGTAATTCTTCTTCTCTCTTTTTTAACCAGTTCAATCACAACTAGACTTATTGTGAGTCAAATATCAATTATCAGTATTATTGTACTTATTTTGTGAATGATTTCCTCTGCCTCACCTGCTCATTACAATCATCTATATTGCTGTCTTATTATTACATTAACAATTGTGTGTACTTTTAACACAATGTACTGCATGTAGACTTTTGTACTTGTACTATATTGTTTTTTGTCTAGTATAAATAAAAATAAAAATAAATTAATAGTTAGTAAACATTTTGTTTTGCCCTCTTATGATGAGTCAGTATTTGTCCAGTACAACAGTGTTGGGAAAGTTCACTTCCTACATGAACTAGTTCATAGTTCTTTCTTTCCATATGTTGCTGCGAGCTATTATTTTTTCAAAAGTATTGCCACAGCCCATATAGAACCACAGACAGCAATTATTTTATCAGTTTAAACACTGAAACTATGCGTCAGATTTCATCTTCATATCCGATCAGTTCAATGTGCTGTTTCAGGTTTGCTGTGGATGTGACTGAAGTGTGGATTTTCTTTTTAAAAGCCGGCGGGCAAAGTTTGCACAGAAATGTCAGATTTTTCGCATCCTCACCGACCTCGTCATAAAACTCGTTTAAATGATCATACGACGCCTCCACGCTGCTTTTTGTTTTGATGACACATGTGGCGGTGCGACACTGGTGGCTGGTGTTGCCAGATTGGGTGTTTTTTCCTCTACATATGAAGGCCTGTTTACGGTGTGTTTTAGCCGTGTTTTTGCCTGGAAGGCTCTATAGAAATCTGGCACCCTATTGAACGAAGGTAAACTGAGAGAGCGTGCCGTTCACAGACACCAGAATGAACGAGTTCACAGTAACGTTCATCAGGCAGTAATACAGTAGCTAAGTTCAGTTCACGTTCGCCCAAAATATGAACGAGTTCATGAACTATCGTTCAATGAACGTGTTCAGGCACAACACTGCAGTACAATCTCTTAAATGGCTCATGCGATGGGGGTTTGTAGTCTTTTTGTGCTTGTTTTTAAGCCTTTGACATCCCATTTGTTTTCTGTTCTGATTAAACCAATTAGTTTTAGAATAGAATGCCTTTTATTGTCATTATACACATGGACAACGAGATTGAAAGCAACTCCTTTCCAGTGTCAACATGAAATAAGTAGTGCAAAGAAAAAAAAAGAATTAAGGGGGTGGGGGGTAAGGTGCACAGTTCTGAGAGCTATATACATATATAAAAATATAAAGATAGATATGGTTTCATGTACAGTGTGAAATGCAGTGTGAAGTAATGATATTGCACAGTAATGAAATTGTACAGAATTGTAAATATTATCAAAAAGTATTAAATATTAAATATTGCACAGTAGATGGGTAGAAGAGAGTCCAGGGGTTGGGGCTAAGACTGTGAAGTCAGTCCATGTGTGAGTTCAAAGTGGTCATGGCTTTTGGGAAGAAACTGTTCTTGAATCTGTTAGTTATTGTTGTGATGCAGCTGTAGCGCCTCCCTGAGGGCAGCAGGTCAAACAGATCACAGGCGGGGGGGGGAGCTGTCCTCGGTGATGTTTTCTGCTCTGCTGAGGCAACCAGAGGTGTAAATGTCCATCAGGGAGGGAAGAGGGCAGCCGATGAGCTTTCTGTGCTGCCTTTACTACTCTCTGTAGCCTCTCCCTGTCTACCACCGTACAGAGTAGACAACAATCTTAGAGTTTCCTCTGAAGACCCATTCAGAAATCTGCTGAGAGCATTTTTAGTAAGAAACAAGAGAACTTTAAGCTAAGAGAAGGGGTGGGGTTGACCCCATTGCTATGGATGTTCCTATGAAGTTCCTAACAGATAAATAAAGTTCTTTGGCAGAGGTCTGTGCTCTCAGTGTCCTTCTAGTGTCCTGTGTTTTTATCCCATTTTAAATGTAGGACATCTCTGCACACAGTTTATCCAACTGATCCACCTAAACAAGCCAAAGTCATTAAAAGTACATTTTTCTTATCAACATCATTATATCACTATTGTGTGTCTTCACCAATCCCTACCAGTTTGATTGTTTATATGTGTTACATGTTCATGTTTAGTTAACACTAACATGCATGTGAGTTTGTCACACCTCAGTGTTCTGCATTTCTCTGCAAAGAGAAGCAACCTGACCGCAGAGGGAACAACTGATTCTTAGAAGAGACAAACCAAGAAAATAATATTGATTTCCATCCCCTCTGCTCTTCCTCCTGTTCAGTAAAACTGCCTCGTGGTTCACAGGTCAAATACATTCCTGTTCTGTCACCTGCGGAAAGGCTTTAAAATGAACTTTTTTGTCATTCAGCCAAATGGCTATTGAATGTTAAAAATTTCTTCAGCCAGTCAATAGATTATGTTTTTTTTTTGGGCTGGTGACTAAAGCAAATCTACCAGCTACTTGCATATTGTACCAGCATTGTGCTGGTGGATGTTGCTATTGTTGAACCCTGCCTGCAGACTGTGTGACATCCTGAATCAGTGCACATAGAGATGAACTGTCTGTCTGTTTTTCTCTTCTCTTTATGAATGCTCTTTATATTTGTTTTGTTTACAATTGTGGAAACTCAGCAGACGCTATCAGTTTTGTTTGTTGTTGTGTTAATTGGACAGTGTCATTTAATTTTGTGCTTTTGTCTCTGTTTACATGCTGTAAACAGAGAATATTGTGGCTTTTATTCATAACTGTTCCCTCCTCACTCTGTGAAAACATATTACTGTTTAATCTGTTCTATAGACGACCCTGGTTGTTTTTTTAAAGGAATACTGGTCAGTAAAGGCATCACTTAGGCTACCGTCTCAACTTCTCTTAATTGATCACACATCTGAGCCCAACCCTGCTAGTTCCTTCTGTACTCTCTGACTTCAGTGTTCTGCTTTTCTTTTTAGTTTTCACACTTACCTCAGCATCAACCTGACCTCAGAGTGAACAGAGAGTAAAACTAACCAAGAAATGTACAGACTCATACTTACTATTATCCCTAATAATGTATTATGTATATTAATATACATCAGTTCTTCAACTTTTAACATATTTAACTTTTACTTTGTGTTTAGACTTCTCTTTGTCTGTTCATTCTGGTTTAATTTTGAAATAACTTGAAAAAAAGTTATTGTTAAGCCGCAATTCCTCCATCTTATTCCTCAGGGAGCGAACATTGCTAAAGAGACGGCGAAGGCGTTGTTGAATGCCGCCCCTTCTCCCTTGTTTCCGCGGCCGCTTGCCTCCGCACTGTCCTAGCAGCTCCTCCGGAACATGATCTAACCCGCCTGGTTCTGGAGCAGCTTTTCCTCCTCAAGGACAACAGCCAGTCCCTGCCCGGCAACGTCTCATCATTACCTCCAGTAAGTCTGGTGTCATCGTATTACAAGCATACGCAAAAGGTGGATGTAATTAGCAGCAGCAGCTACACTCCGGTGAGCGATTCTCTTTTCCTATAGTGAAATTCTCTTCCTTGTTCACTTCAGTTCTTTCAAACCAAGCAGACCACCAGCATTAGAAGCACTTCAGCACCCTTGACGTAGACTTTTGACAGACTTGACGAACTTAAAACTTAAAAATTGACGATTATTTTTACAAATTGACTTAAGACTACCACAGACGCCAGTTCTCTCATGCCCGTGTCGCCAGCAGTGCTGCGCCACCAGAAGTGGCGGTAGGCTACTGTAATAGGGAGGTAGGCTAGTGTAGGGCTGAGGCTGGATCTGTGTTCTACAGAGTTGTAAAAGAGTGAATGAGAGACCAAGGATGCTTCACCACAGCTGCAGTCCTGCCTACAGATTTCTTTTTTCTTTATTTTCTTGCACAATTCTCTTATATAACTTAGTACCCTGGTGCCGACAAGTTGCTGTTCATGCTAGTATTTAAATACACTATAAGAGTTTTTACTTCCCGTATTAGTCTGTCTCTGTACCGCTGTAAGATGTGGATAAACCCCCTGAGATCAATCAAGTCTGATCTTATCTTATATTCACTGGTTTCATACATTAGTTCCCTCAACTGGAAATATTTTAGATCTCAAGAGGTTAAACTATACAGGGTTTACGCTACTTTCCTCTTTGAATGTGAGTTATACCACTTTTTGTTCCAACTTTGTGTCTGCCTTTCACCAGTATTTTAATACCCTGTGCCTTAACTGTGCCCACACTAAAAAAGGTCTCTCTTGTGTTAGTGGTGTTCTTATTTGCCACAAAGCTACGCTTCCTTAAATAGATTGTATTAGGAAGTTCATAGTTTGCATAAACAAGTTACTTCTTTGTTTTTTCCACTTAACTTCTCTGGCTCATCATACATGTAAATGATGTAAAGAGGAAGGAAGTTGGGTGTATTTTAAACAACTTGACTTCTGTCTTCTGCTGTTACATGACATAGAGTCTTATTAAGACAACTCGCTTTCACATTAAGTTTCTAATGTGACTGGCTTGATACATATGTACGTTATTTACCTGCAGGCATGTTTTATTATTTCTGAACTTACACACAGAGAAATGAGAGGAGCAGCTTGGAGTTTAACTGCAGCAGCGAGTGGATTGGTCGTCCTTCTCCTCACTGTACCAGGTACTGTGTTTTTACATCTATGTTAGGATTTTTACACAAGTCAACATTTAAATTCAGTAAATACAGTCATTCTCAGGTCACCATGTTCATAGATCTGACCTGTAAAGGGATGCAGTGTTTAAACTTAAAACTGTGGACACTTCCTGTTCCGGCAGCATGACATGAACACGTCTTAGTCGCTCCGTCCTCTGATAAAGTTTGTACTTTTGACCATTCCTTTAATCAAAATTACACAATGTCCTGAATTGCCAGTTTTTAAACATTTTGCAATTCTAAACGCTTAATGTCGGGGAAAGACCATAATTTGAGGAGCAATTCTGCGATGCATTCAGTCAAGGATCGCTCACCGTGATTATAAGAGATGTTATTCCAGAGGAGATTGGTTTGGCATTTTAATTAAAATTGCAGCCGATAAAGCAATCACTAGACTCTTTACAAGAAGTTATAAAGGACACATCCTCCAAACTGCGGGAGGTAGAGGAAGCAGTTACAGATAATGACCATCGGCTGACTGAAATGGAGAAGAAATATGCCAATCTACACGTAGAAAACATCTCATTGAGAGAAAAGATCCAACAAATCGAAGACCACAGCCCTAAATTTAATGTTCGTCAGAAGGAGGACAACCGACTGCCTTCATGAACAACTTTCTGAAGGAAATGTTTGGTGCGGACAAACTTGGGCCGCAGCTATGTGTGAATATTGCGCGAGATGGGCTATTCTTATCTGTAAAAATATACCTATCTCCCTGGAAGAAGTTAAATCAGACCCATGTGGTAGATATATATTTGTTAGAGGTTTTTTAGCCCATGAAGAGGTTATTCTATTGAATTCATATAGTCCTAATTATGATGATCCCAAATGTATTAATAATCTTTACATTATGTTACTCCAGTATGATAT